>NC_135313.1:133378984-133978984 GCF_048772815.1 Callospermophilus lateralis | reverse complement strand
TGTGGTGGTTGGAAGAGATGACTGGGTCCACCTGGGCCTGGTGTGATTCCACTTAGAGATTAAGTTCTGGAATTTATCTCACAGAAGTATTGCCATGAATTGTGTTGAGATTTTAGTAGGCCACGCATGAGTGTTGCCCTTGGAAACTGAGATCAGGGTCACTTTTCACAGAGCACTGGGAATCTCAGCCAGGATATCACATGATTTTATTCTGAAAGACTTGGCAACCATAGTTGAGAGTCAAAACACACATGGACCTCATATGTAGACCTCAATGGTCCTGGCTTCATGTGACCTTTTGGCCACTCTTTGGGAAGCTTTGCCTGTGAGAGTTCTCCAGAGACTTCATTGCAATGAGCGTCCTCAACATTTACTGGCTCCACAATGAATTGAAACTCACAGTGCCTCCAACTTCATACTTGAAAAATGGCTAGATAAATACCATGAAATTTTTGAAATTTCCATGACCTGGTGGCACTGGAGAACCTTTGAATGTCCTGTTGCAATTCAAGAGTATACCACACAGTGACTTGATTGACTGGGTTTCATGAAAATGGTGTAGAACAGAGATGCCTGTAGTTGGAGCCTGCTGAGTAGTGGGACTAGAGCAGTGGTGGGCAGGTGTGTGAAAAAAAAATAAAAATAAAAATAAAAAACATCTGTTGTGGGGCCATGTGGATTGGCCATTGGCTTCCAAATGGCATATAACTGACATAGTGCAGATAGCAGACCATTATATGTAAAGACATGTTGTTATATGGAGAGGTTTCAGGGCAATGTTCAGAATCTTGTTGATATGGACAAGGGGGCAATGGGGCAAGCTATGAGGGATAGAACACTGCTTGGTGCATTCTCCTGCAGACCCTGACACACCACACGTTACAGAACTTTCTCCAGCACTGTGTCCCAGTTGAACTCCTTGTATTTCATGAAGCAACTACCAAACTCCCAGTGCAGCAGCAAGAAACACCACGAAAAGTGGAGGATGACCACATGGCTTCACAGTCCACACGGGGAGATACTTAGCCCCCAGTGTCCACAGTTTACATACAAAGAGAGAATTCAGCACTGCTGCCTCATGTTCATTGGAAAATAAGAAACCATGTCTTCCAGGTCACATAGTTGCAGACACATCATTGATGGTCTCACTACAAAGGAAGCTAAAGCTCCTGACAACAACATATATTTCAAGTGCCCAACCTCAGAGGCAGTTTCTGAAGAAGTCTTAATACCGGCAGAGCTCCATGTTTGTGGAGTGTTTACACTGTCCCTTACTTTTGGAAACTCCTCTACCACCTCCAAGGTTGTGAACTCCTGAGCATTTTCCATTTCAGATATGTATTCACAGATTTTCTAACTCTTCTTCTTAATTGTGTCTTACTTTGTACAAAGGTAATGTTAAGGCATTGTTCTGGATGAGAGTGGGAAGATTTTTGTGCAGCACATATTTGTATACACATCAGATAATTTTTCCAATTTTCCATTCGAAATACTGAATCCCTGTCAGTAACTCATAAACTACTAGACTCTGACTACTAATCTTAATATGATGGAGAAAAAAAACCCAAACAGAATAGAAATACAAGCAGTTCAGAGGAGGCATGGTGTATAGTTGGACTTGCCTTTTGCATGTTATAAATCTATTCAACTGTTTGTTGAAATAGTTCTCCTTGTTTTTTTAAAGTTAACAAATATGGGAATTCCTGTCTCCCTTTCACTGTAGCCTATTGAGCACTTGTATTTTTAAATGCACACATAGAATCCTTCCTGGTACCACACGTACATTCTTGTGAGGTGATTGACTTGGCAGATACAAATTGTGAGAAGAGATCACTCCTGTTAAACACTTTTGAAACTGAAAATTCAACCTATGAGTGAGTATCCTAGATGAACAACATAATATATAAATCCATGTTCAGTAAAATGAATATTTTTGGATCTGTGGATGATATATATTTCATGGTGAGTTTGGTTTGGTTCATATATTGCTACTTTTTAATTTCTGTGTGTGTATTTTAATATCTGTGATATATATATATATATATATATATATATATATATATATATATTCCAGATTTTTCAAATACGAAATATATGTGTCTTATTATACACTCCCTAAATAAATTCATATTTATGTGTGTATGTATAATCAACTTTTCACAAGATTATTCTCATAAATATTCATCCTCTAGAAATACATATTTATTTCCTAGTACTGAAAACGAACTTCAGTGAAAGATACATCCAAATCGAAATATTTCTACAGTATCTGACCCAGGTTAACATCAATGCAAGTAGATTCCTAAGGGACATGATGTGTATTTTAGGTTTATTTTTATTCACCAGTGGAACATTACTATTTCTTTAGTTTATACACATCATAGGATATATATTTAATCCACATGTTCACAAATTTATAAGCATTTGTTTCACTTTCAATCACTTTCTGCTTCAGAACACATGTATTCCTCCAGTATTCTTGACTGGTCTTTTCATGAGACTTCATTCCAAATACATTATTTTCGATTTCCAAAATCACTTTTGATGCAAAACTCACACACTCTTTATGATAAACCATAACCCTAATATTACCGTTAGATGTATAACTGGTTGGAATGAATGTATGAATATCAATATAAGATATCCTGTGTATTTTCAGATACCAATTCAATCCATTATTCAATGTTGGAACCCGTAATATTATTCATTCACAGTATGGTCTATTCATGCATTATCTCTATATTCATAGACACAGAGAACACCTAATTGTACCTCCAATACTAATTTATATGTCTTCAAAATATTGCTCCAATTAATGGTGGAAGAAATACTCATGTCACCTGATCTACATATATATTTTACCACAGTAAAATTCTGGACATAAAATGCAAAGTTCACAATTGTGATTTTACCAAAACCTAAATGGAAATTGAGCATGGATTACGAAAACCATGCATGTCCAGTTTGCCTAATGCTCTCAAATGTCAAGCCTATTGGTGACTACATATTTGTTTCTTCCTGTAATAATATATTCAAACCCAACCCTGTTGAAAATGTCTAATCCTATCACTCACATAATACTTTGGCTGATTTCCTAATATCTCTATAGTTATCCGCTTACCTACATATTTTCCCCAGTTCATCATTGTTACTGACTCTTCACAATTTGCTGACATTTACATTCACTCTCTAACCGAAAACCTATTGCTAAAGAACTTTTGGTCCAAATCCTATACTCACTCTTCTTCCTAAACTTACCGACTATCTTCCTCATCCTACCGACTATCCATGTTTGAGTGAATGTTCTCTTCTACAATCGATCATCCAAGCTACAAGGTCCTATGCCCATGATTACTAATTTATCTGAGACATCGGTGTGGAACGTAATTCAAAGCTAAGTACCCCAATCAAGGCCCCAATGCCCTTCTGAGCTTCAAATTTTACCTAGATTTATGTTTTCATACTTATATTTCACCTCTATATTCTTATAAATATTGCAGGTTGCCAATACCACGAATCATCCTGCAGAATGATTCCTAACCCAAATCGAACATGTTATTAACCCCAACAATACAGTGTTCCCTCAATCTAACTTTACAGTAGAGCAAGGACAGAGTTGGTCTTCAAATATAGGAATGTAGGGGAACTTCCACCTGCTGAGAACCACAAAGGTCAATGCAGAAATGATATCTGGAGAAGATGTAGGCAGCTATGAAGGACCTGAGAGAGCAAAAGTAAGCTTCCATGCAAACAACCTGGTAAGGATGAAGGGTTGTGTCTGAATCAGCCTCTCTCTACTTAATGTAGAGAAGATGGATCAAACAAGGCCTATGTGGAGAGCTGTTCCCGGGTGCCTATGCTTGGTATACCCTTCTAACTTTTGAAAGTGTCTCAGGAATTAGGGGCAGCCTCCATCTCATGGGACCCTTGGAAGCAACAGTTAGCACCAAGTGGTTGCCAAGGCAGTGACCTCATTCAGTTCCTGAAGGAAGTATCCTCACCTCACTTTCTGGGTGATCGAACTCTCTTAACTTGGGATCCAGGAAGCCAGGCACCAAGAGCCAGTCCCAGTCCCAGTGCCAGTGGTCTAACTTGTTTGGATTTACCAATGACAGAGTCAGTCTTGGTACCTACTGATGTGAGGATGGACAAATGTCACAAAAGCTATGAAGAGGGGCCTATCCTAAGAAAGCAGGTAGTGGCTCACCGCTGGCTCCTGACAACTTCACAGAATTGGACAATGAGACCAAATCTGACACAGGACAGGCTATTTCAGGGAAACATAGTATGGCCCAACAGTCAGAGGACATTCTGGATATTCACAGACCTACATGGGGGAAGGAGGTGCCTTTGTGGGTGTGGGTGTGGGTTTGTGGTTTTTTCTCATGTTCTGAGAATAGGTAGGAAAGGCAGTTTGTTTGGTTTGGAGTTGACTGATTCTAGTAAGTCGTTTGAGAAGGCGAGTGTTTCTAAGTCTGTGTATCCCACTGTGTCCGTGGTTGTAGACATTAGAAAAGAGAATGCATCAATGAATATGTTCTGTCTAGGAGAAAGCTTCCCAGAAATCATCTTGCCCAATTTATGAATGGACTGACGCTTGACTTATGGATGGACAACACCTACTATCTTCCTAAGTTACTGTTTTCTTCCTGAATTCTGGCCACTCTCCAGAATAGGCTCATGGAATTTTGTCCAAGATATGTACCACCTCAAAGCTCTGTGACATGTCCATGTACTGGATAGCTGAAGGGAATGGGAGCATTTCAGAAAACTCAGATATAAATGTGACCAAGAAAGTCTCAGTGGAGAAACCCAGCTTTGGGCCTTTTGTTACCTATTGTTCTGTTGCCCTGAATGTCATTAAGGTCTTTGCCTCTGCCCCCCCCCCCTTTTGAAGCCGGAAGAAAGCAGTTTTCAAACTGAAATAAAACGGCATCCCTTGTGGCTCTTTGCTTAATTGCTTTTGAAAGGGATGTGTCTGAATCAGCCTCTTGGCCCTCTGTGAGGCGGTGGCTTTGAGTCTCACCACCTGATGGATCTAAAGAAAGATCCCATGGGTGCATCCCAAACCAAAATGGCCAAAAGAGCAGTCATTGTGGATGAAGTTTCTCGCCTTCCTCTGTAAGGTTCCTGACCTCCATCAAGTGAGAATAGGGATCCTTTGGGTCAAATGAGTTTCTCAAAGCCCTACAGAGGCTAGCCCATACGTGGTTGGTTTTTCTCATGACGCCAATTAACTTAAAGAATCTAAACCCCACAGTAAATAGGCCTCAAATTTGAGAAGCAGAGCAGTATTAATGGCAGGTCTATTTGATCACTCCTGGTTCAAAGGAAGGATGTCCAGGCCACCATGAGTTTAGGCAAAAGAGGGGCAAGTGAGGTTATTTTGGACACTGTCTTGGGCTGCACCTCTCATGGAAACCTCCAGCCAGAGGTTATGAGGAGTGTCTATATGAAAGAAGGTGAGTGCCATGTGGGAGTGTTTTGGTTTTAATGGTGTTCATTTGTTTGATGGTTGGAAGAGATAACTGGGTCCACCTTGGCTTGAACCCTGGTGTGATTCCCCTTAAAGACTGTGTTTTGGAACTGACCTCAGAGAAGGTACAAAATCCTATGCCATTGTATATCGATATTTCTGGGACATTTCTGCAGAACATTATTCAATGCTAAGTATACCAATCAAGGGCCCAATGAACTTCTGGGCTTCAAATCTTACCTAGATTTCTGTTTTTATACTTATTTTGAAAGGTTAATAAAATAGGTACTTGACACTTCCTGTTTTTCTGTATGCTTAATAAAATACTATTGAAATCTTGAGAACTCTTTGCTATTCATGTTCCCAGAATGTGCTGTCCCCAACTGCCAAACTGCAGAATGTACTCCATCACACAGTTGCACGAAACCACCCACTTGCCCTTGCCCATCAATAAACTTTCCTCCCTGCCCTCTCCAAGGAAAATATATAAGCACTTCTTAAGCTGTTCTCAGGGCTCTCTGCTCTATTCAAGTGAGCTCTAAGCCCTTACATGCCGGACCCGCAATAAACCCTTTGCTGTTGCATGAAACAGTCTCTTGGTGGTCTCTTTCACCAACCCTCGCCCGAACTTTACATTTGGTGGCCCCAGCGAGATCCGGCCACCGCAGATGAAAGACACCCAACGGGCTCCTCTGGCGGTAAATAAGGCCCCTCTTTTTGGTTTCAGGTTTCAGGTTAGGGTTTGGCAAAATGGCTATCAGTGAAGAGAGTGTGCTCTCTACGAGTGTGGCTGACAGACATGTCACAGAGCCACAGGCCATGTCCCTGGGGAATGGAGTCAGGAAATCGAGGAACAATAGTCTCCTCGACTCAGTGCTATTTTGTTTTGGATTCGGTATTGCTAGCCCATCGGGTTTTGCCGGCTACTCAGTTTTGGTCTCAGTATTGGTCGTCCATTGCCTGTCTTTATTGTCTTGTCTTGTCTTGTCTGTGTCATGTGTCGTTGCTTTCAATGTCTGTGTATCTTTCATTATGGGACAGAGCACTTCAATGCTTCTGTCCCTGACCCTTGATCACTTGATCAAAGTCTGCTTAAGGGCTCAGAATCTTTCTTTTTCAGTAAAACGCTAAACCTGGCAGATTCTGTGCCTCAGAATGACCCGCCTATGGAGTCAGAGGGCCCCCAAAAGGATCTTTCTACTTCGCACTAATTCGAAAAGTCAGAGATATTGTCTTTCAGCCGGGGTCACAAAGCCATCCAGATCAACAGTCGTATATCTTAACTGGACAAGACCTCTGCAAATCTCCTCCTCCATGGGTGAAGCCTTTCCGTGTCCCTGCCCCCACTCCTACTCCTTCCCCCATGATTCTATCTCTCAAACTCTCTGCTCCTTTTCCTCCACCCTCTGTTCTCCCTGTGTCTCAAGACTCTACTGGAGTCTCCTCCCCCTCCTTATCTTCTACCCTTGTCCTCCAACACCCAAAACCCTCTAAGTGATTCCCCTTCTGCTGACTCAGCCTCTCCATCATTCAAGGAAACTAGGCTGGCCCACTGCCATCCCGATGACTCTCCCATGGAACACACAGCCCCTCCTTCCCAGGAGAAAGCTGGCCCGGCTAAAAGAACTCAAAAAACTCACCGGCGTTTTCACACCTGCCTACTTGGAATGACTGCCAACTACTCCTAGAGACTCTCTTCATGACAAAGGAATGAGAGAAAAACCTCCTGGAAGCTAGAAGAAAATATCCTCGTACCAGATGGGTGATCGACACAACTTTCCAACATACTCAAAGCCGGCTTCCCCTTGAACCAACCCAACTGGGACGCCAACACCTGTGAAGGTAGGGAGCATCTTTCCACTTATTGCCAGGCTCTAATAGGTGAGCAACTAATTTGGCCAAGGTAAGAGTGATTATTCAAAGGCCTGATGAATCTCCCTCTATGTTTCTAGAGAGAATTATGGAGGCATATATGAGATATACTCCTTTCGATCCTCAGGTAGAGGATCAAAAGGCATCTGTCATGATGGCCTTAATTGGGCAAGCTGCCATGGTTATTAAAAAAAAAGTTAAAAGAGAGATTTAGTCAGAGAAGCCAAGAAAGTATACTTTAAGAGAGCAACAGGGAGAAAGAAAGGGAGCAAATTGTGGATGAGAAAAGCAAAAGACAGACTAAGGCATTGACTAAGTTCCTGGTTACAACAGCAAATAGGCCAGAAATTAAGAAACAGGGTGACAAAAAGGGATACCTGGGCCCACGGCAGAGGCCACCCCTGGCCTCAGATCAATGTGCGTACTGTAAAGAAAAAGGACACTGGGCCAAAGAGTGCCCTAGAAAGAGACAGCCATGCCAGGCAGCCATTCTGAGTCTGGAGGATGACTAAGAAGGTCGGGGCTCAGATCCCTTCCCCTAGCTCAGGGTGACTTTTGAAGTGGAGGGGACCCAAGTAAACTTTGAAGTGAATACAGGAGCAGTATACTCAGCCCTCAAGGCCCCATTGGGCCCTTTATCAAATACAAGGTCTGTAGTTCAAAGGGCTAATGGAAGAAAATATCGGGCTTAGACAAATAAGAGGAACATGGACCTGGAGAAAGGAGAAATCCATCACTCCTTCCTAGTAATCCCAGGATGCCCGGACCCACTGATGGGCAGAAATCTGCTCAGCAAGCTCCGGCCAAAATAACTTTTAACCCTGAAGATGCCCCAAATGAAATTTCTAAATCTTTCAGTAAAAAAACCCTATAGTCACGGCATTAACTATATTAGTAGAAGATGAACATCCACACTTCACACCCCCCAAGACTGATCAAACAGGTAAACTACCCCAGAAATGGATAAAAGATTACCCAGATGCGTGGGCAAAGACTGCTGGATTAGGCCTGGCCTTTAAACAACCTCCAATAACAGTGAAGTTAAAAACCTCAGCTTCCCCACTCAATGTCAAAAAATATCCTCTAAGCAAAAAAAGCTAAAGATGGGATAAGGCCCCATATTCAGAAATATCTGGCCATAGGGGTCCTAAGGCCCTGTTAATTGGCCTGGAACAATCCTGTGCTACCAGTAAAAGAAGCCAGGAACTGGGGACTATCACCCGTTCAAGACCTAAGAGAGATTAACCACAGAGTGGAGGACATTCACCCCACGGTACCTAATCCGTACAATCTACTTAGCACTCTGAAACTTGAGCGGAAATGGTATACTGTTATGGACTTAAAAGATGCTTTCTTTTGCTTGCCTCTGCACAAAGATAGTCAGTTGTTGTTTGCTTTCAAGTGGGTAGTCCCAGAAACCGGAACGTCTGGTCAACTAATTTGGACTAGACTCCCACAGGGGTTCAAAACTCCCCTACTCACTTTGATGAAGCCCTCCACAGAGATCTCAACAACTTCAGAACTACGCACCCCGAAGTCAACCTGATTCAATATGTGGATGATTGGCAGCCAACACCAAGGAAAACTGTGAGTCTGGGACCCAAGCACTATTATGCGAGCTTGCTTAACTCAGGTATAGAGCTTCTGCCAAAAAGGCCCAAATTTGCTAGCATAAAGTAATCTTCCTGGGCTATTCCCTTAGGGGCAGTAAACGATGACTCACTGAGCCCAGAAAACAAACCGTTGTGCAGATACCCCGGCATCAAACAGGAGAAAACTCAGAGAGATTCTTGGGACTGCTGGCTTTTGCCGGTTATGGGTACCTGGGTTTGCGTCCTTAGCTGCTCCTTTATACCCAGTGTTAAAGGGAGATGCCCAATTCAAATGGACCCCTGAGCAGCAGCAAGCTTTTGATAACATTTAAGGATACTGTCACTGAACGCCTCAACTTCATCGAGCTCAGCCTGCAATTACAGAAGGCCCTACACTACGTTAAAAATATACATCAACTCACTCACCTTGGTTCAAAGACATTGCCGGCATTTCTGAAGGATCAAGAACAGAGTTTTCCACTAACCGACTCACAGCGAAAGGAAATAACTGAACGGGTAACAAAAGCCTGTCGGGTCCATCAATTGGTTAATGCTTACCCTTCCAAGTTTCCTAGACGAAAGCACCTACGAGGAATCAGACCGGGACAATTCTGGAAAGTAGACTTTACTGAAATTAAGCCAACAAGGTATGGACTTAAATACCTCCTAGTCTTTGTAGATGCATTTTCAGGATGGATTAAAGCCTTCCACACACACACAAAAAAAAAAACCATAAAAAAACAAAAAATAACAACAACAACAACAAAAACGGCCCAAATGGTTTTCAAGAAGATCCTGAAAGATGTTTTTCCAAGATATGATCTGCCTAAGGTAATAGGGTCTGATAATGGACCCAGGTAACTCAGGTGTTAACCAGGATCCTGTGGATTAGTTGGAAGTTACATTATGCTTATATATCCCAGAGCTCAGGACAGGTTGAAAAAATAAATAGAACCATTAAAGAGACCTTAATAAAATAAAGCTTAGAGACCGGCATAAAAGATTGGACTATGCTCCTGCCTTATGCACTGTTTCATGCCAGAAATACTCCGTCTGTTTCTTTGTTTAACCTCACCCCCTATGAAATTCTCTATGGTGCCCCTCCTCCAGTAAGGGGCCTAACCCTAACTCTAAGGCCTAAAGATCCCTTACACACCTCCTTGCTTGATAGACTTAAAGCCATTGAAAGAACTCAGCGATACCAGTGGAAACAGCTGGCCACTGCCTACCAACCTGGGGACGAGGTGACTCCACATCAATATCAAGTAAGAGACTTCATCTACATAAGATGACATCAAGTGTCATCCCTGGAACCTTGATGGAAAGGAACATACCAGGTGCTACTTAAAAGACCTACAGCGGTAAAAGTAGAGGGTATCACTTCCTGGATCCATGCCTCTCATCTCAAACCTTCGCCATGTCCAGACTCTGGCTGGAAACTGGAGAAGACTGGTAACCATTTCAAATTGTGTATTCGCCATGTGGATAAGGCTATAGACTCTCCCCTTGGCCACCAGTAGTTCTAACCCTCATCAGCCCGTTCAGCAGCGATGGCTGATCACAAATCCTACTAGACAAGAAGTATGGTCTATCTCGCATACAGCCCCATTAGGGACCTGGTGGCCATCTCTCCACCCAGACATTTTTCAGCTGGCTATAGGTCTTTCCTATTGGGATATCCCCGATGAAGAGGATTCCACTAAAATTTCATTAAATCCCTTCTGTACCATAAAAAATGGAAACAAACATTATGGATGCAGGGACACACGAGCCAGATTCAGGTTGGCTACCCTAGATTACTATATTTGTCCAGGGGACTATCAAAGCCACAGACAGTCATGGCTGTGTGGGGGAAAAGCCGACTTCTTCATTAAGTCATGGGGATGTGAGCATACAGGGGCTGCCTGGTGGAACCCAAAATCCTCATCAAATTCAGTAGACAGCATTGGCCATATTACCAATTAGACAACCAAATTAGTCCCCCAGCGGGGTCTCTAATTCTCAAATTCTGTGTGACATTTTTAACTTCGGCAAGTGCTCAAAAAGGGGAAATTCCTCTATGTCGAGTCCTTTTCCCTCCTTCGCTCACATCCTGTACTATGCTTCTCCCATAGTTCCTCACTCTCAGCCTTCTGCTCTGGACTCTCTGCTGTCACTCCCACCTAAGCAACCTGATTTCTCCCCTCCAATTACTAGATCAAAAACCCAAACCTCCACCAGTTCTCAGACCATTGCCCCCTTGCTGAGGTAGCAGATACTGAGGTACCCTTCCACCCACTCACTCCTCTCTTCTCCTGTCAGTGCCTGCACTGGATCCCACCAGGTCCTCTAACAAGCTAACCCAAAGCTCAAACAAGCTGAGAAGGGCCCTCAGACCCCTATCCTAGATGTAATGAAAATGGCCTTTAATGTTGCTTTGTCATCACTGAAAAGAGGTTACTATGAATTTAAAGTCCCTCACAGGCTTTGTGGGGTACTCACTCCCGTCTTCCCCTCTGCTCTACCTGTTCTACTGCTCAAGTTTTTGTTGCTAGGAAAATCCCAAACCCCTTTCCCATTATTCTTTTACATCTCTCCTTCCTCATTCTCAGATCCACAGAACTTCTCTCAGCCTCGCCTTCCCCGTCTTCCCCCTCTGTACCAGGTCCACAGAAATGTCTTAAATGACCTTCTCCACAAGTCTTCATCAAGGTTTACTTTAGGTCTTTCAGAAAAAGAGTCCTTCTTAAAGAGTTCAATGGAGATAAACTTCCACTTTTCATGTTGCCATGTTCTACTTGACCACTGGTTGGAAAAATCACCACTCCTAAGCTAGACACCGACTTACTAGTTTTTCACAAAATATGTGAACAATGCCTCGGGCCTTGAGCTGGTTCTTCACAGAGATGGCTACATTTATACTATAAAAAACTTACCAACTGGGCTCCATGGTGACAGCTGGCAGGGAGAAAATAAAGAGACAAAAAAGATGTCCCGTTCCAAGGTGTCCTTGAAAAGTTAACTTACCCAGAACAGAGGAAAAAAAAACAAAAACAAAAACTGCTTTTTGTGAACTTCTGCAGACTGTGAACTTCTGACCCCCTTCCCTTACATGTTGGGTACAAATTCTAAAACTACCGAAACTTCAGGTTCAGGGGCTTAATTGATTAAAACAGAATCAATTCCCTCTAAATCCAGATGCAACCAAATAAGACTGTTTTCCTCTCTTTGGTGCTATCTTAGTTGCCTCACCTTGACCATCCCTACAACAGTATAATTCTATACACTTAAAAATTATTTATGTTTTCATAAAATGGTCAACAGATGTGATTAATTATGTAATGATGCAGATGTTTTCCAGAGTGCTCTATCATGAAGCAGGTTCATTTAAATATCATATAGGGGGGCATACAACCAGGTTCTACCGGGAACCTGTATCCCTCACTTTAGCCATTCTATTAGGAATAATAGTTGCTGAATGGGTGGGCACAAGAACAACTGCCCTAGTTCATGAGACACAACAAAGACACAATTAGAAGCAGAAATAGACCAAAGCTTAAAGACATTAAAAACCTCCATCACAGTTTTACAGGAATCTTTAACCTCTCTCTCTCTGAAGTTGTTTTACAGGACAGGCGAGTGTTGAACCTCCTCTTCATGAGCGAAGGGAACCTTTCTGCTTGCATTGAGAAAAGAATGTTGTGTTTATGCTGGCAATACTGGAGTTGTAAAAGAATCTATGAGTAAATTAAGAAAATGACTTGAAGAGCATCAAAGAAGGACAGAGGCCCAAAAAGGGTGGTTTGAGTCTTGGTTCACACAGTCCACCTGGTTAATTATGCTTTTATCTGCCCTGGCTGGTCCATTAATAATCCTCATATTATTGCTAACTGTAGGACCCTGTTTGCTCAACCGTTTAGTTTCCTTTCCAACCCAAATCGAACCTGTTATTAACCCTAACCATACAATGTTCTCTCAATCTAATTTTACAGAAGAGCAGAGACAGAGTTGGTCTTACAATACAGGAATGCAGGGGATCTTCCAACTGCTGAGAAACTAAAAGGTCCATGCAAAAATGATCCCTGGAGAAGTTGTAAGCAGCTATGAAGGAACTGAGAGAGCAAAAGTCATCTCCCATTGCAAACTACCTGGTCAGCATGAAGGGATGTGTCTGAATCAGCCTCTCTCTTCTTAATGTAGACCTGAAGGACCAAACCAGGCCTGTGTGGAGAGCTGTTCCGGGTTACCAATGGTTTGCATACCATTCTAACCTTTGAAACTGTCACAGGAATTAGGGACAACCTCCATCTCATGGGACCCTTGGAAGCAATTGTTAGGACAACGTGGTTGCCAAGGCAGTGACCTCATTCAGTTCCTGAAGGAAGTGACCTCACGTCACTTTCTTGGTGATGAAATTCTCTGAACTTGAAATCCAGGAAGCCAGGCACCCACAGCCAGTCCCAGTCCCAGTCCCAGTGGTTGAACTTATTTTGATTTACCAAGAACAACCTCAGTCTTTCTTAGGACCTACTGATGTGAGGATGGCCAAATGCAAAGAAAGCTATGAAGAGGGGCCTTTCCTGAGAAAGCAGGTAGTGGCTCACCACTGGCTCCTGACAACTTCACAGAGTTGGCCAAGGAGACCAGATCTGAGAAAGAACAGGCCATTTCTGGGGAACATAGTACGGCCTACCAGTCTATGGACACTCTGGATAGTCACAGACCTACATGGGAGAAGGAGATGCCTTTGTGGTGTCGGTGTCGGTTTGTGGTTTTTTCTCATGTTCTGAGAATAGGTATGAATGAAGGTTTGTTTGGTTTGGAGTGAACTATTTTTAGTAAGTCGTTTGACAAGGCGAGTGTTTCTGTGTCTGTGTATCCAATTGTGTCCGTGGTTGGAGACATTAGAAAAGAGAATGCATCAATGGAAGTGTCCTGTCTAGCAGAAACTTTCCCAGCATTCATTCTACACAATTTATGAATGGACTACAGCTTTCCTTATTGATGGGCAGCACCTGCTATCTTACTAAGTTCCTGTTTTCTTCCTGAATTCTGGCCACTCTCCAAAATAGGCTCATGGTTTTGTGTTTAAGATGTATACAACCTCAAAGCTCTGTGACATGAGCATGTACTGGGTAGCTGAAGGGATTGGCAAGCACCTCAGAGAACTCAGATATCAGTTTGACCAGGAAAGTCTCAGTGGAGAAACCCTGCTTGAAGCCTTTTGTTTACCTATTCTTCTGTTGCCCTGAATGTCAGGAAGGTCTTTTCTTCAGGCCACCCCTTTGTGAAGCTTGAAGAAAACAGTTGTCAAATGGAAATGAATGGGCATTACCTGTGGCTCTTTGCTTAATTGCTTTGAAAAGGATGTGTCTGAATCAGCCTCTTGGCCCTTTGTGATGCTGTGGCTTAGATTCTCATCTCCTGATGGATCCAAATAACGATCCCATATATACATCCAAAACCAAAATGGCCAAAAGAGCAGTCATTGTGGATGAAGTCTCTCGCCTTCCTTTGTAACTTTCCTGACCTCCATCAAGTGAGAATAGGTATCCTTTGCGTCAAATGAGTTCTTCAAAGCCCTGCAGAGGCTATCCCATAGGTGCTTGGGTTTTCTCATTACTCCAATTCACATAAAGAATCTGAACCCCACAGTCAGTTGGCCTCAAATTGAAGAAGTGGAGCAGTACTAATGGGAAGCCTAGTTGATCTCTCCTGGTTCACAAGAAGGCCACCCCGACTTTAGGCAAATTAGGTGCAAGAGAGCTTATTTTGGACATGATCGTTGGCTGTGCCCCTCATGGAAAACTACAGCCAGCGGTTATTATGAGTGTCAATATGGAAGAAGATGAGAGCTATGTTGGAGTGTTTTGGTTTAAATTGTGGTCTTTTGTTTGGCTGTTGGAAGAGATGAATTGGTCCACCTGTTCTTGAACTCTGGTGTGATTCCCTTAGAGACTGAGTTCTGGAACTGACCTCAGAGAAGTACTGCCATAAATAGTGTTGGGATTTTAGGAAACCCGGCATGAGTGCTGCCCTTGGAAACTGAGATCTAGGCCCAGGGTGACTTTCCACAGAGCACTGGGCCTCTCAGCCAGGATATCACATGATTTGATTCTGAAAGACTTGGCACCTATAGTTGAGAGTCAAAAATCATATGGACCTCACATTCTAGACCTCAATGGGCCTTACTTTATGTAAGCAGATATAACTTTTTGGTCACTCTTTGGGAAGCATTGTCTGTTAGTGTTCTCCAGAGCTTTTATTGAAATGAACTTCCTCACTAGTTAATCGTTCCTGAATGAATTGAAACCCTAAGTGCCTCCAACTTCATTTTTAAAAAATGGCTAGATAAATACCATGATTTTTTTAAAAATCCCATGGCCAGGTTGCACTGGAGATTTTTGGATGTCCTGTTGCCGATCATGAGTGTACCAGACAGTGCCTTGATTGACTGGGTTTATGAAATTGGGTGTAGAACAGAGATTCCAGAAAGTTGGAGCTTGCTGAGTAGTGGGCCTAGAGCAGTGGATTGCAGGTTTGTGATAAAACATCTGTGTTGTGGACATGTGGATGTGCTATTGGCTTCCAAATGTCTTGTGACTGATATGGTGTTGCAAGCAGTCGATTATATGTAAAGGCATCCTATTATATGGAGCGGTTTCAGGGATATGTGGGATAGAAGCCTTGTTGGTGCATTCTCCTGCAGACCTTGACCCAGCACACGTGACAGAACTCCATTCAGCACTGTGTCCCATTTGAACTCCATGTATTTTGTGATGCAAATACCAAACACTCAGTGCAGCAGCAAGAAACACCACGAAAAATGGAGGATAAATAAATGGCTTCACAGTCCATAAGGGGAGACACTTAGCCCCCAGTGGCCACAGTTTATCTACAATGAGAGAAATCTGCTGTGCTACCTCATGTTCATTCGAAAATAAGAAACCATGTCCTCCAGGTCTTTAACCAAAACAAGTCAGAGGACACTCTGGATAGTCATCACAGACCTACTTGTGGGAAGGAGGTGACTTTGTGGGTGTGGGTGAGGGTTTGTGGTTTTGTCTCATGTTCTGAGAATAGGTAGGAATGGCGGTTTGTTTGGTTTGGAGTGAAGAGGTTCTAGTAAGTTTCTATTAGTGGGATCCTCTTCATCTGGGATATCCCAATAAGAAAGACCTATAGCCAGCTGACAAATATCTGGGTGGAGAGATGGCCACCAGGTCCCTAAGGGGGCGAGAAAGACCATACTTCTTGTATGCGAGAAAGACCATACTTCTTGTCTAGTAGGATTTGTGATCAGCCATCACTGCTGAACGAGCTGATGAGGGTTAGGACTACTGGTGGCCAAGGGGAGAGTCTATAGCCTTATCCACATGACGAATATGCAATTTGAAAGGGTTACCACTCTTTTCCAGTTTCCAGCCAGAGTCTGGACAGGGCTCAGGCTTGAGATGAGAAGCATGGATCCAGGAAGTGATTCCGTCTACTTTTAGTGCTGTAGGTGTTATAATTAGCACCTGGTATGGTTCTTTCCAGCGGGGTTCCAGGGATGACTCCAGATGTCGTCTTATGTAGATAAAGTCTCTTACTTGATATCCATATGGAGTCCCCTCCTCCCAAGTTGGTAGGGAGTGGCCAGCTGTTTACACATGAATAGCTGAGTTCTTTCAAGAGTTTTAAGTCTGACAAGCAAGGGGGTGTTGAAGGGATCTTTAGATCTTAGGGTTGGCGTTAGGTCCCTTACTGGAGGAGGGGCCCCACTGAGAATTTCAGAGGGGGTGAGTTTGCACAAAGAAGCAGAGGGAGTATTTCTTGCATGAAACAGTGCCTAAGGCAGGAGCATAGTCTAATCCTTTATGCCGGTCTCTAAGCTTAATTTTTTTAAGGTCTCTTTAATGGTTCTAATTATTTTTTTTTACCTGTCCTGAGTTTTGGGTTCTATAAGCACAATGTAACTTCCAATTAATCCCCAGGGTCCTGGCTAACCCCTGACTTACCTGGGACATGAACGCCATTCCATTATTAGACCCTATTACGTTAGGCAGGCTGTATCTTCGAAAAATATCTTTCAGAATATTCTTGACCACCATTTGGGCCGTTGTTTTTTATTTTGTGGGAAAGGCTTCAATCCATCCTGAAAATGTATCTACAAAGACTAGGAGATATTTAAGTCCATACCTAGCTGGCTTAATTTCAGTAAAGTCCACTTCCCAGAATTGTCCTGGTCTGGTTCCTCGTAGGTGCTTTCCTACAGGAAGCTTGGAACTGTAAGCATTAACCAATTGACAGACCTGACAGGCTTTTGTTACCCATTCAGATATTTCCTTTCACTGTGAGTCAGTTAGTTGAAAACTCTGTTCTTGATCCTTCAGGAATGCCTGCAGTTTCTTTGAACCAAGGTGAATTAGTTGATGTACATTTTTAACGTAGTGTAGGGCTTTCTGTAATTGGAGGCTGGGCTCAGTAAAGTTTAGGTGTTCAGTGTCAGTGTCCTTAGATATTATCAAAAGCTTGCTGGTGCTCAGGGGTCCATTGGAATTGGGTATCCTCATTTAACAGCGGGTGTAAAGGAGCAGCTAAGAACACAAACCCAGGTATCCATAACCCGCAAAAGCCAGCAAAAGTCCCAAGTAACTCTCTGAGTTGTCTCCTGTTAGATGGGGGTCGTATCTGCACAACGGTTGGTTTTCTGGGCTCAGTGAGCCATCATTTACCACCCCTAATTGAAATGCCCAGGAAGATTACTTCTTGCTGGCAAATTTGAGCCTTTTTGGCAGAAGCTCTATACCACCATTGAGCAAGCTCGCATAATCGTGCTTGGGTCGCAGACTCACAGTGTTCCTTGGTGTAGGCTGCCAGTAGCAGGGCATCCACATATTGAAGCAAGGTGACTTCGGGGTGCATAGTTCTGAAGCTGTTGATATCTCTGTGGAGGACTTCATCAAAGAGAGTGGGGGAGTTTTTGAACCCCTGTGGGAGTCTAATCCAAGTTAGTTGACCAGAAGTTTCGGTTTCTGGGTCTACCCACTTGAAAGCAAACAGCAACTTACAATCTTTATGCAGAGGCAAGCAAAAGAAAGCATCTTTTAGGTCCAGAACAGTATACCATTTTCACTCAGCAATAGCAAAGGGTTTATTGGGGGTCCAACATGCTGGGGCTCAGAGCTCACTTGAATAGAGGGGAGAGCCCTGAGAACAGCTTTTGCTGACCTTATATACTTTCCTTGGAGAGGGCAGGGAGGGAAATTTATTGACGGGTCAGACCTAGTGGGAAGTTTGCGTACAAGCGGGTGAGGGAGTACATTCTGCCGTTTGGCAGTTGGGGACAGCACATTCTGAGAACAAAATTAGCAAACAGTTCTCAAGATTTCAACATGTTTTGTTAAACATAGAGAAAAAAAAGGAAGTGACAAGTACCTATTTTATTAACCTTTCATCAAAGCGAAATGGAAAGTGAGCATGGATTACTAAAAACAACCATGTCAGGGCCTTGATTGACTGGATTTCATAAAAATGGTGTAGAACAGAGATGCCAGTAAGTTGGAGCCTACTGTGAAGTGGTCCTAGAGCAGTGGTGTGCAGGTGTGTGATAAAACATCTGTGGTGGGGCCCATGTGGATCTGCCATTGGCTTCCAAATGGCTTGTGACTGACATGGTACAGCGAGCAGAACCTTAGATGTAAAGGCATCTTGTTGTATGGAGACGTTTTGGGGCAATGTTCGAAATCAGGTTGATATCTTCAAGGGGGCAAGCTATGTGGGATAGAATCCTGGTTGGTGCATTCTCCTGCAGACCCTGACACACCACACGTGACAGAAATCCCTCCAGCACTGTGTCCAAGTTGAACTCCTTGCATTTTGTGAAGCAAATACCAAACTCCCAGGGTAGCAGCAAGAAACACCATGAAAAGTGGAGGATGACTAAATGGCTTCACACTCCACACGGGGAGACACTTAGCACCCAGTGTCCACAGTTTACATACAAAGAAAGAATTCAGCACTACTGCCTAATGTTCATTAGAAAATAAGAAACCATTGTCTTCCAGGTCACATAGATGCAGACCCAGCATTGATGGTGTCACTACAAAGGAAGCTAAAGCTCCTGACAACAACATATATTTCAAGTGCCCAACCTCAGAGGCAGTTTCTGAAGAAGTCTTAATACCAGCAGAGTATGTTTGTGGAGAGTTGACCCTGTTTACCCTGTCACTTACTTTTGAATACTCCTCTACCACCTCCAAGGTTTTGAACTCCTGAGCATTTTCCATTCCAAATTTGCATTCACAGATTTTCTAACTCTTCTCCTCTAATTGTGTCTTACTTTGTACGAAGGTGATGTCAAGGCATTGTTCTGGATGAGAGTGGGAAGATTTTTGTGCAGCACATATTTGTATACACATCAGAAACATTTTCCAAATATCTATTCGAAATACTGAATCCCTGACACTAACTCATAAACTACTAGACTCTGACTACTATTCCTAATATGATGGAGAAAAATAACCAAACAGAATTGAAATACAAGCAGTTCAGAGGAGCCATGGTGTATAGTTGGACTTGCCTTTTGCATTATATAGGGTAGGAGTAATAAATCTAGTCAACTGTTTGTTGAAATAGTTCTCCTTGTGTTTTTAAAGTTAACAGATATGTGAATTTCTGTCTCCCTTTGTCTGTAGCCTATTCAGCTCATGTATTTTTATATGCACATATAGAATCCTACCTGGTATCACACGTACATTCTTGTGAGGTGGCTGACTTGGCAGACACAAAGTGTCAGAGGAGTTCACTCCTCCTAAACGCTGTTGGAACTGAAAACTCAACCTATGAGTGAGCTTCCTATTTTAACAACATTGTACATAAATCCATGTTCAGTAAAATGAAAATTTTTAATCTGTGGATGATATACATTTCATGGTGAATTTCGATTGGGATATATATTGGTACTTTTTAATATCTGTATGTGTGTGTTTATATATATATATATATATATATATATATATATATATATATATATATATATATACTCTCAAGATTTTTCAAAATATGAAATATATGTGTCTTATATACACTCCCTAAATTTATTCATATTCATGTATGTGGATTTATAATCAACTTTTCACAAGATTACTCTCAGAAATATTCATCCACCTGAAATACATATTTGTTTCCTAGTAATGAAAACTAACTTCAGTGAATTGTGCATACAAATCTTAATATTTCTCCAGTAACTGACCCAGTTTAACATCAATGCAAGTAGATTTCTATGGGACATGATGTGTATTTTGACATTCATTTTTATTCAAATTGGTACATTAATATTTCTTCACGTTATGCACATCATAGGATATATATTTCATCCTCAAGTTTGCAAATATATAGGCATTTGTTTCACTTTCAATCACTTCCTCTTCAGAACACATGTATTCTTCTATGTTGCCTGACCAGTCTTTTCATGAGACTTCTTTCCAAACACATTATTTTTGATTTCCATAATCACTTTTGAAGCAAAACTCAGAAACTCTTCATGATAAACCATAAACCTAATATTACCATTAGATGTATAACTCGTTGGAATAAATGTATGTATAACAATATAATGTTTCCTGTATATTTTCAAATATCAATTCAATCCATTATTTAATGTTGGAAGCAGTTATATTATTTATTCACAGTATGGTCTATTCATGCATTATCTCTCTATTCATAGACACAGGATACACCTCTTTGTACCCCCATACTAATTTATACGTTTTCAAAATATCGCTACCAGAAATGGTGGAAGAAATACTCATGTCAAGTGATCTAAATCTACATTTTATCACATTAATAATCTGGACACAAAAAGCAAATGATACACTTCTGATTGTACCAAAGCCTAAATGGAAATTGAGCATAGATTACTAAAAACATCCATGTCCAGGTTACCTAATGCTCTCAAATGTCAATCCTATTGGTGACTATATATTTGTTTCTTCCTAAGATTGTATATTCAACCTCAGGCCTGTTGAAAATGTCTAATCCTATCACTCACTTTATACTTTGCCTGATTTCCTATTGTCTCTATTGATATCTGCTTTTTTACATATTTTACCCAGTTAATTATTGTGAATGACTCTTTACATGTGCTGACATTCACATCAGTCACTACCCCAAACCCTAATGCTAAAAAACTTTTGTTCCAAATCCTATACTCACTCTTCTTTCTAATCCTACCGACTATCTTCCTAATCCTACCAAATATTCCTTTCTGACTGGATGTTATCTTCAACATTCAATCATACAAGGTACAAGGTCCTATGCCATTGTATATCGATTTTTCTGAGACATCTGTACAGAACACAATTCAAAGCTAAGTATCTCAAAAAAGGGCCCAATGCTCTTCAGGACTTCAAATCTTACCGAGATTTCTGGTTTCATACTTATATTTCACCTATTTATTCTTGTGAATATTGCAGGTTCCCAATACCATTATTCATCCTGCAGAATAATTCCTAACCTAAATAGAATATGTTTTTAACCCTAACCATTCACTGCTCCCTCAATCTAACTTTACAGAAGAGCAAGGACAGAGTTGGTCTTACAATACAGGAATGTAGGTGATCTTCCACCTGCTGAGAACCTCAAAGGTCGATGCAGAAATGATTCCTGGAGAAGAGGTAGGCAGCTATGTAGGACCTGAGACAGCAAAAGTCATCTCCCATAGCAAACAACCTGGTCAGGATGAAGGGATGTGTCTGAGTCAGCCACTCTCTTCTTAATATAAAGAAGATGGACTAAACCAGCCCTGTGTTGAGAGCTCTTCCTGGGAGCCTATGGTTTATATAACTTTCTATCTTGTGAAAGTGTCACAGGAAGTAGGTGCAGCCTCCATCTCATGGAACCCTTGGAAGCAACTGTTAAGACAAAGTGGTTGCCAAGGCCGTGACCTCCTTCTGATCCTGAAGGAATTATCCTACCTCAGTTCTTTGGTGATGTAACTCCCTGAACTTGGGATCCAGGAAGCCAGGCACACAGAGCCAGTCCCAGTCCCAGTCCCAGTGGGCTCACTTGTTTGGATTTACCAAGGACAGAGTCTGTCTTTCTTGGTAGCTACTGCTGTGAGGATGTCCAAATGTGAGGAAGGCTCTGAATACAGGCCTTCCCTGAGAAAGCAGGTATTGGTCAGCACAGGCTCCTGAAAACTTCACAGAGTTAGACAAGGAAACCAGATCTGAGACAGGACAGGCCATTTCGGGGGAACATAGTATGGCCCACCAGTCAGAGGACACTCTGGATAGTCAGACTTACTAGGGGAAAGAAGGTGCCTTTGTGAATGTGGGTGTGAGTTTGTGGTTCTGTCTCATGTTCTGAGAATAGGTAGGAAAGTCAATTTGTTTGGTTTGGAGTGGACAGTTTTTACAACGTCATTTGAGAAGGCAAATGTTTCTATGTCTGTGTATCCCACTGTGTCTGTGGTTGTAGACATTAGAAAAGAGAATGCATCAGTTGATGTGTCCTGTCTAGTAGAAAGATTCCCAGAATTCATCCTGCCCATTTTAGAAATGGACTGCAGGTTTCCTTATCGATGGGCAACACCTACTACCTTCCTAAGTTCCTGTTTTCTTCCTGAATTCTGGCCACTCTTGAGATTAGGCTAATGGTTTTGTGTCCAAGATATGTACCACCTCCAAGCTCTGTGACATGGTCATGTACTGGATAGCTGAAGGGAATGGCGAGCATTAAGAGAACTCAGATATCAGTGTGACCAGGAAAGTCTCAGTGGAGAAACCCTGCTTTGGGCCTTTTGCTAACCTATCGTTCTGTTGCCTTGATCCAAATCATATAGGAATCTATTCTTGACAGTCATTAGGCCTCAAATTGGTTAAGCAGAGCAGTATTAATGGCAGACCTATGTGATCAATCCTGGTTCACAGGAAGGGTGACCAGGCCACCCTGGAGTTAGGCAAATGAGGGGCAGGGAGCTCATTTTGGACACTCTCTTGCGCTGCGCCATTCATGGAAACCTCCAGCCAGAGGTTATGATGAGTGTATATATGGAAGAAGATTAGGGCCATGTGGGAGTGTTTTGGGTTTAATTTTGGTCATTTGTGTGGTGTTTGGAAGAGATGACTGGGTCCACCTGGGTTTGAACACTGGTGTGATTCCCCTCAGAGACTGAGTTCAGTAACTGACCTCAGAGTAGTAATTGCTTTGGAAAGGGATGTGTCTTAATCAGCCTCTTGTCCCTGTGTGAGGCTGTGGCTTAGATTATCAGCACCTTATGGATCTAAAGAAAGATCCCATGTGTGCATCCAAAACCAAAATTGCAAAAAGAGCAGTCAATGTGGATGAAGATTCTTGCCTTCCTTTGTTAGGTTCCTGACCTCCATCAAGTTAAAAAAGGGATCCTTTGGGTCAAATGAATTCCGCAATGCTCTGCAGATGTTCTTGAGTTTTCTCATGACTTCATATAACATAAAAAATCTATACTTGATATTCAGTAGGCCTCAAATTAGAGAAACAGTGTGGTATTAACAGCAGGCCTTTTTGATCACTCCTGGTTCACAGGAAAGGTGTCCAGGCCACCCTGACTTTTGGCAAATGAGAGGCAAGGGAGCTTATTTTGCCATGAATTGTGTTGGTATTTTAGGAGGCCATGCATGAGAGTCGCCCTTTGAAACTGAGATCTAGGCCCAAGGTGGCTTTCTACAGAGCAATGGGAATCTCAGCCAGGATATCACATGATTTTATTCTGAAAGACTTGGCAGCCATAGTTGACCCTAGGAAGCAAGCAGGAGTGACCATACTCATTTCAAATAAAATCAGCTTCAAACCTAAGTTAATCAAAAGTGATAAAGAAGGACAGTATATACTGTTAAAAGGAACAATTCACCAACAAGACATAACAATTATCAATTTGTATGCACCAAACAATGGTGCTGCAAAGTTCATAAAACAAACTCTTCTCAAGTTCAAGAGTCAAATAGGCTTTAACACAATAATTATATGTGACTTCAACACACAGCTCTTGCCATTACACAGATCCTCTAGACAAAAGCTGATTAAAGAAACTATAGAACTCAATACCACAATCAATAACCTAGACTTTACCAACATATATAGAATATATCAACCATCATAAAGTGGATACACATTCTTCTCAGCAGCACATTGATCCTACTCAAATATAGACCATATATTATGCCATAGGGAAACTCTTAGTAAATATGAAGTTATGGAGATAATACCATGCACCATATCTGATCATAATGGAATGAAACTTGAAATCAATGATAAAAGAAGGAAGGAAAAATTTTACATCACATGGAAAATGAACAATATGTTACTGAATGATCAATGGGTTACAGAAGACATAAAGGAGAAAATAAAAAAAACTTCTTAGAGACAAATGACAATACAGACACAACATAGCGGATTCTATGAGAAACAATGAAAGCAGTTTTAAGAGGGAAATTCATTTCTTGGAATTCTTACTTCAAAAAAAGAAAAAAAAAATCAAATCAATGAACTCACACTACATCTCAAAATCCTAGAAAAGGAAGAGAAAAACAACAGCAAATGAAGTAGAAGACAAGAAATATTTAAATTAGAGGAGAAATCAACGAAATTGAAACAAAAAAAACATTGAAAAAATTGAAAAAAAATAAAAGTTGGTTCTTTGAAAAATAAATAAGATCGACAGGCCCTTAGCCATGCTAACAATGAGAAGTAGAGAGAAAACTCAAATTACTAACATATGGGATAAAAAGGCAATATCACAACAGACACTACTGAAATGCAGAAGATAATTAGAAAGTGTTTGGAAATCCTATATTCCGATAAAATAGAAGATAACGAAGATATTGATAAATTTCTTAAGTCATATGATCTGCCCAGATTGAGTCAGGAACACACACACAATTTAAATAGACCAATAACAAAGGAAGAAATAGAAGAATCCATTAAAAGACCACCAACCAAAAAAAGCCCTGGACAGGATGGGTATACAGTGGAGTTTTACAAAACCTTCAAAGAAGAATTAATATCAATAATTTTCAAGCTATTTCAATAAATAGAAAAAGAAGGAGTTCTTCCAAGTTCATTCAATGAGGCCAACATCACTCTGATCCCCAAACCAGACAAAGAACCTTCAAAGAAAGAAAACTACAGATCAATATCTCTAATAAACTTGGAAGCAAAAATTCTCAATAAAATCCTAGTGAATCGAATACAAAAGCATATCAAAAAAGTTGTGCTTCATGATCAAGTAGGATTCATCCCTGGGATGCAAGGCTGGTTCAATATACGGAAATCAATAAATGTAATCGACCACATCAATAGACTTAAAGACAAGAACCACGTGATCATCTCGAGAGATGCAGAAAAAGCATTCGACAAAGCACAGCATTCCTTTATGTTTAAAACACTATAAAAACTAGGAATAACAGAACTTACCTCAACATGGTAAAAGCTATATATGCTAAACATCAGGTTAGCATCATCCTAAATGGAGAAAAACTGAAAACATTCCCTTTAAAATGTGGAGCAAGACAGGGATGCCCTCTATCACCACTTCTATTCAATTTAGTTCTTGAAATACTAACCAGAGCAATTAGACAGACAAAAGAAATTAAAGGCATAAAAATGGGAAAAGAAGAACTTAAATTATCGCTATTTGTGGATGACATGATAATATATTTTTCAGACCCAAAAGGGTCTACAAAGAAACTGCTAGAGTTAATTATTGAATTCAGCAATGTGGCAGGATATAAAATAATCACGCATAAATCAAAGGCATTCCTGTATATCAGCAACAAAACTTCTGAAATGGAAATGAGGAAAACCACTCCATTCACAGTATCCTCAAAGAAAATAAGATACTTGGGAATCGGCCTAACAAAAGAGTTGAAAGATTTATACAATGAAAACTACAGAATCCTAAAGAGAGAGATTGAATAAGATGTTAGAGGATTTAAAAATGTACCCTGTTCATGGATAGGTAGAACTAACATCATCAAAATGGCGATATTACGCAAAGTTCTCTACAGGTTAAATGCGATGCCAGTCAAAATCCCAATGGCATTTCTTTTAGAAATAGATAAAGCAATCATGAATTTCATATAGAAAAACAAAAGAACCAGAATAGTGAAAGCAATTCTAAGCAGGAAGTGTGAATCTGGAGGTATAGCGATACCAGAGTTCAAACTGTACTACAAAGCAATAGTAAAAAAAACAGCGTGGTACTGGTACCAAAACAGGCAGGTGGATCAATGGTACAGAATAGAGAACACAGAAACCAATCCACAAAATTACAACTTTCTTATATTTGATAAAGGGGCTAAAAACATGCAATGGAGGAAGAATAGCATCTTCAACAAATGGTGCTGGGAAAATTGGAAATCCATATACAACAAAATGAAACTGAATTCCTTTCTCTCGCCATGCACAAAAGTTAACTCAAAATGGATCAAAGAGCTAGGTATAAAATCAGAGAAACTGCGTCTGATAAAAGAAAAAGTTGGGTACGATGTACATACTGTGGGGTCGGGCTCCAAATTCCTTAATAGGACACCCATAGCCCAAGAGTTTATAACAAGAATAAATTAATGGGACTTACTTAAACTAAAAAGTTTTTTTTTTTCTCAGCAAGAGAAACAATAAGAGAGGTAAATAGAGAGCCTACATCCTGGGAACAATTTTTTACCCCTCACACTTCAGATAGAGCCCTAATATCCAGAATATACAAAGAACCCCCAAAAAATAAACAATAAGATAATAAATAACCCAATCAACAAATGGGCCAAGGACCTGAACAGACACTTCACAGAGGAGGACATACAATCAATCAAGAAGTACATGAAAAAATGCTCACCATCTCTAGCAGTCAGAGTACTGCAAGTCAAAACCACCCTAAGATACCATCCCACTTCAGTAAGACTGGCAGCCATTATGAAGTCAAACAACAATAAGTGTTGGCTAGGATGTGGGGAAAAGGGTACACTTGTACACTGCTGGTGGGACTGCAAATTGGTGAGGCCAATTTGGAAAGCAGCATGAAGATTCCTGGGAAAGATGGCAATGGATCCACCATTTGACCAAGCTATTGCCCTTCTCAAACTATTTCCTGAGGATCTTAAAAGAGCACACTATAGGAATACTGCCACATCAATGATCATAGCGGCACAATTCACAATAGCTAGCCTGTGGAACCAACCTAGATGCCCTTCAATAGACGAATGGATAAAAAAAAATGTGGCATCTATACACAATAGAGTATTACGCAGCACTAAAAAAATGCAAAACCATAGAATTTGCAGGGAAATTGATGGCATTAGAAAAGATTATGCTAAGCGAAGCTAGCCAATCCTTAAAAAAACAAATGCCAAATGTTTCGTTTTATATTAAGAGAGCAAATAAGAACAGAACAGGGAGGAAGAGCATGAGAAAAATATTAACACTAAACAGAGATGAGTGGGGGGAGAGAAAGGGAGAGAGAAGAGAAAGCATATGGAAATGGTAGGAGACACTCAATGTTACACAAAATAACATATAAGAGGTTGTGAGGGGAAAGGGGGGGAAAAGGGAGAGAATTGAACAACAGCAGATGAGGTAGAGAAGAAAGATGGGAGGGGAGGGCGTGGGGATTGTAGGGGATAAGAAATGTAGCAGAATACAACAATCACTAATATGCTATTATGTAAAAACGTGAGTGTGTAAAAATGTGATTCTGCGATTTGTATTTGGGGTAAAAATGGGAGTTCATAACCCAATTGAGTCAAATGTATGAAAGATAATATATCATGAGCTTTATAATATTTTGAACAACCAAAAAAAAGAAAAACTGGAATTGAATTTCGTATATTTGAGTCATTTTACAACTTTATTTTTTATTAAAATTGTCTTTTATTTGTTATCTTACTTGCTGTTATCTGCCTTTCAGTTTTAAAAAGCTATGTGCTGTACCATTCATCCATGTAGTTTGTAACAGAAAATTTTGAGTGTCTCCATATAACCAGAATGGCAAGGCATCAAGGTTTCCTTCACAAACAAGATGAAGTCTTTTCCATAAGAAATTTAATATTCTGCAATACATTTTTTTTAACTTTCCAATTAAATTTCCAAAAATTAAAAAAAAATGAAGAATCTAAACCCCACAGTAAGAAGGCCTCAAAGTGGAGAAGTGTAGCAGTATTAATGGCAGGCCTATTTGATCACTCCTGGTTCACAGGAAGGGTGTCCAGGCCACCCTGACTTTAGGCAAATGAGGAGCAAGGGAGCTTATTTTGGGCACTGTCTTGGGCTGCGACCCTCACGGAAACCTCCAGGAAGAGGTTATGATGAGTGTCTATTTGGAAGTGGATGGGAGCCATGTGGGAGTGTTTTGGTTTTAATTGTCGTCATTTGTGTGGCGGATGGAAGAAATGATTGAGTCAACCTGGGCTTGAACTCTGGTGTGATTCCCCTTAGAGACTGAGTTCTGGAACTGACCTCAGAGAAGTATTGCCATGAATTGTGTTGGGATTTCAGGAGGCCAGACATAAGAGTTGCCCTTGGAAACAGATCTAGGCCCAGGGAAGCTTTCGACAGAGCACTGGGAATCTCAGCCAGGATATCACATGATTTTTTTCTGAAAGAGTTGGCAGCCATAGTTGAGAGTCAAAACACACATGTACCTCACATTGTAGACCTCATTGGGCCTGGCATCATGTGACCATTTGGCCACTCTTTGGGAAGCTTTCCTGTGAGAAATCTCCAGAACTTTCATTGAAATGAGCTTCCTTGACATTTAACAGTTCCTGAATAAATTGAAACCCACAGTGCCAACAACTTCATCAGTGAAAAATGGCTAGATAAATACCATGAATTTTTAGAAATTCCCATGACCAGGTGGCACTGGAGATCCTTTGGAGGTCATGTTAGTGATCATGAGTATACCAGACAGTGCCTTGATTGGGTTTCATGAAAATGGTGTAGAACAGAGATGCCAGTAAGTTGGAGAATGCTGAGTAATGGGCCTAGAGCAGTGGTGGACAGGTGTGTCATAAAACATCTATTGTGGGGCCATGAGGATCTGCCATTGACTTTCAAATGACTTGAGACAGACATGGTGCAGCCAGCAGACCCTTCTATATAAAGGCATCTTGTTATACGGAGAGGTTTTAGGGCGATGTTTCGAATAAGGTTGCTATGGTCAAGGGGGCAAGCTATGTGAGATAGAAGCCTGGTTGGTGCATTTTCTTGCAGACCCTGACCCAACACACGTGACAGAACTTCCTCCAGCACTGTGTCCCAGTTGAACTTTTTGTATTTCGTGAAGCAAATACCAAACTCCCAGTGCAGCAGCAAGAAACACCATGAAAAATGGAAGATGACTAAATGGCTTCACAGTCCCCACGGGGAGACACTTAGCCCCGACTGGCCACAGTTAACCTACAAAGAGAGAATTCAGAACTGCTGCCTCCAGTTCATTGGAAAATAAGTTACCATGTCCTCCAAGTCACATAGATGCAGACCCAGCTTTGACGGTCTCACTACAAAGGAAGCTAAAGCTCCTGACAACAACATATATTTCAAGGGCCCAACCTCAGAGGCAGTTTCTCTGGAAGTCTTTAGGCCAGCAGAACTCTATGTTTGTGGAGTGTCTACCCTGTCCCTTACTTTTGGAAACTCCTCTACCACCTCCAAGGTTGTGAACTCATGAGCATTTTTCATTCCATATATGTATTCACAGATTTTCTAACTCTTCTCCTCTAATTGTGACTTACTTGGGGCTAAGGTAATGTCAAGTCATTGTTCTGGATGAGAGAGGGAAGATATTTTTGTAGCACATATTTGCATACACATTGGATTCATTTTCAAATTTTCCATTCATAATAGTGAATCCCTGACACTAACCCATACCCTACTAGACCCTGACTACTAATACTAATATGATGAGAAAAATAACCCAAACATAATAGAAATACAAGCAGTTCAGAAGAGGCATGGTGTATAGTTGGACTTGCCTTTTGCATGACATGAGGTAGGAGTTATAAATCTAGTCAATTATTTGCTGAAATAATTCTCCATGTGTTTTTAAAGTTAACAAATACGTGAATTCCTCCTCCCTTTCTGTGTAGCCTGTTAAGCACATGTATTTTTATATGCACAAATAGAATCCTACCTGGTTTCACACGTACATTCTTGTGAGGTGGCTGACTTGGCAGATATGAATTGTGAGAAGAGATCACTGCTCCTAAATGCTGTTGGAACTGAAAATTAAACCCATGGGGGAGCTTCCTTGATGAACAATATTATACATACATCCATGTTCAGTACAATGAATATTTTTGGATATGCGGATGAGTTAGTTTTCATGATGAATTTCAATTGGCATATGTATTGCTACATTATAATGCATGTGTGTTTGTGTGTCTATATGTGTGTATATATATATATATATATATATATATATATATATATATATATATATATATAGTCTCCAGATTTTCCAAAATATAAAACATATGTGTCTTATTATACACTGCCTAAATTCATTCATGTTCCTCTATGTGGATTTATAATCAATTTTTCACAAGATTATTCTCAGAAATATACATCCACTGAAATACATATTTGATTCCTAGTACTGAAAACTAACTTCAGGGAATGGTGCTTATAAATCCCAATATTTTTACAGTAACTGACTCAGTTTAACATCAATGCAAGTAGATTCCTATGGGATATGTTGTGTTTGTTAAAGTTCATTTTAATTCAAACCTGGTACATTATTATTTCTTCAGTTTCTGAACATCATAAGATATATTCTTTCATTCACAAGTTCACAAATTTGTAAACAATTGGTTCACTTTCAATCACTTCCTCCTTCGGAACACATATATTCCTCCATGTTTCTTTACTGGTCTTTTCACTAGACTTCTTTCTAAACACATTATTTTGGATTCCATAATTATTTTTGAAGCAAAATTCACACACTATTCATGATAAACGGTAACCCTAATATTACCATTAGATATATAACTGGTTGGAATGAATGTATGTATATCAATATAAGATTTCCCATATATTTTCAGAAATCAACACAATTCATTATTTAAATTTGGAACCAGTTATATAATTTATTCACAGTGTGGTCTATTAATGCATTATCTCTATATTCATCAACACAGGGTAAACCTATTAGTATCCCCAGTACTAATTTATAAGTTTTCAAAATATTGCTCCCAGAAATGGTTGAAGAAATACTCAGGTCACCTGATCTACATATACATTTTATCACAGTAATATTCTGGACCCAAATTGCAAAGGTCACACTTATGGTTTTACCAAAGCCTAACTGGAACGTGAGCATGGAATACTAACAATATAATGTCCAGATTGCCCAGTGCTCTCAAATATGAATCCTAATGGTGACTACATATTTGTTTCTTCCTAAGATTATATATTCAACCTCAACCCTGTTGAAAATGTCTAATCCTATCCCTCACTATATACTTTGCCTGATTTCTTAATGTCTCTATTGATATCTGCTTTCCTACATATTTTCCCCAGTTCATCATTTTGACTGACTCTTCACATGTGCTGACATTTACATTCATTCTCTACCCGAAACCCTAGAGATAAAGAACTTTTGGTCCAACTACTAGACTTACTCTTCTTCCTAAACCTACTGATTATCTTCATAATCCTATGGACTATCCATTTTTTGACTGGATGTTCTCTTCTACATTCAATCATCCAAGGTATAGGGTCCTATGCCATTGTATATCAATTTATCTGAGACCTTGCTGCAGGACATAATTCAAGCTAAGTATCCCAATTGAGGGCCCAATGCCCTTCTGGGCTTCAAATCTTTCCTAGATTTCTGTTTTCATACTTATATTTCATGTCTATATTCTTATAAATATCGCAGGTTCCCAATCCCATTATTCATCCAGCAGAATGATTCCTAACCCAAATCGAACATGCTATTAACCCTAACCATACACTGTTCCCTCAATCTCACTTTACAGAACAGCAGGGAGAGAGTTGGTCTTACAATACAGGAAGGTAGGGGATCTTCCACCTACTGAGAACCTCAAAAGTCCATGCAGAAATGATCTCTGGAAAAGATGAAGGCAGCTATGAAGGACCTGAGAGAGCAAAAGTCATATTCCATGAAATACAACAGGATCAGGATGAAAGGATGTGTCTGAGTCAGCCTCTCTCTTCCTGATGTAGGGAAGATGGACCAAACCAGGCCTGTGTGGAGAGCTGTTCCCAGGTGACTCTCATTTCTATACTATTCTAACATGTGAAAGTATCACTTGAAGTAGGGGCAGCCTCCATATCAGGAGATGCTAGGAAGCAACTGTTAGGACAAAGTGGTTGCCAAGGCAGTGACCTCATTCAGTTCCTGAAGGAAGTGACCTGACCTATTTCCTTTGTAATGGAACTCTCTTAATTAGGGATCCAGGAAGCCAGGCACCCAGAGCCAGTCGCAGTCCCAGTTCCAGTGGGCTCACTTCTGTGGATTTACCAAGGACAGAGTCAGTCTTTCTTGGTTCCTGCTGATGAAAGGGTTTCCAAATACCAAGAAAGCTCTGAATAGGGGTCTTTCCTGAGAGGACAAAAATTGGCTCATCACTGCCTCCTGACAACTTCACAGAGTTGACCAAGGAGACTAGATCTGATACAGGAAAGGCCATTTCTGGGGAAATTTTATGGCCTACCAGTCAGAGGACACTCCAGATAGTCACAGACCTACTTGGGGGAAGGAGGTGCATTTGTGGGTATGGGTGTTTGTGGTTTTTCCTCATGTTCTGAGAATAGGTAAAAAAGGTGGTTTGTTTGGTTTGGTGTGAATTGTTTCTTGTAAGTTGTTTGACAAGGCGAGTGTTTTTATGTCTCTCTATTCCACTGTGTTCGTGGTTGTAGACATTAGAAAAGAAAATGAATCAATAGATGTGTCCTGTCTAGTTGAAAGCTTCCCAGCATTCACCCTGCCCAATTTATGAATGGACTGTGGCTTGTCTTTTCCATGGGCAACACCTACTAACTTCCTAAGTTCCTGTATTCTTCCTGAATTCTGGCCCCTCTCCAAAATAGGCTCATGGTTTTGTGTCCAAGATATGTACCATCTCCAAGCTCTGTGACATGGCCATGTACTAGATAGCTGAAGGGAATGGTGAGCATCTCAGAAAACTCAGATTTCAGTGTGACCAGTAAAGTCTCAGTGGAGAAACCTTGCTTTGAACCATTTGATTATCTATTTTTATGTTACCATGAATGTCAGGAAAGTCTTTGCCTCAGGGAACCCCTTTGTGAAGCCTGATGAAAACCGTTTTCAAAGGGAAACTATTGGGCATCACCTGTCGCTCTTTGCTTAATTGCTTTGGAACGGGATGTGTCTGAACCAACCTCTTGGCCCTGTTTGAGGCTGTGGCTTATATTATCAGAACCTGATGTATCTAAAGGAATATCCCATGTGTGCATCCAAAAACAAAATGGAAATAAGATCATTCATTGTGGATGCATTCTCTCGCCTTCCTCTGTAAGATTCCTGACCTCCATCAAGTGAGAATAGGGATCCTTTGTGTCAAATGAGTTCTTCAAAGCCCTGCAGAGGCTAGACAATAGGTGCTTGGGTGTTCTCATGACTCCAATTCACACGAAAAATCTGTACCCTACAGTCAGTAGGCCTCAAAATTGAGAAGTGGAGAAGTATTAATGGCAGGCCTATTTGATCACTTCTGGTTCACAGGAAGGTTGTCCAGGCCACCCTGACTTTAGGCAAATGAGGGGCAAGGGAGATTATTTTTGACACTGTCTTGGGCTGCACCCCTCATGGAAACCTCCAGCTAGAGCTTTTGATTAGTGTCTATATAAATGAGGATGAGGGCCATGTGGGAGTGTTTTGGTTTCAGTTGTCGTCATTTGTGTGGCAGTTGGACGAGAAGCCTGGGTTTTCCTGGGCTTGATCTCTTTTTTTGATTCCCCTTAGAGACTGAGTTCTGGAACTTATCTCAGAGAAGTATTGCCATGAATTTTGTTGGGATTTAAGGAGGCCATGCATGAGATTCGCGATTGGAAACTGAGATCTAGGACCAGGGTGGCTTTCCATAGAGCACTGGGAATCTCAGCCAAGATATATAGGATTTTATTCTGAAAGATTGGCAGCCATAGTTTAGAGTCAAAACACACATGGAAGTCACATTGTAGACCTCAATGGGCCTGGCTTCATGTGACCTTACAGGAAGCCTTGCCTGTAAGAGTTCTCCAGCGCTTTCATTGAAATGATCTTCCTCACAATTTAATGGTTCCTGTATAAATTGAATCGCACAGTGCCTCCAACATCATCATTAAAAAATATCTAGATAAATACCATGATTTTTTTAGAATTCCTATGACCAGGTGGCAAGGGAGAACCTTTGGATTTCCTGTTGCTGATCATGATTGTACCAGACAGTGCTTTGATTGACTGGGTTTCATGAAAATTGTGTAGAACAGAGATGCCAGAAAGTTGGAGCCTGCATACTAGTGGGCCTACGCAGTGGAGTGTAGGTGTGTGAAAAAACATCTGTGGTGGGGACACGTGGATTTGCCATTGGCTTCCAAATCACTTGTGATTGACATGGTACAGCCAGCAGACCCTTCTATGTAAAGGCATATTGTTATATGGAGAGGATTCCTGCCAATATTCAGAATCAGGTTGCTATTGTCAAGTTGGAAAGCTATGTGGGATTTAAGCCTCATTTGTGCATTTTCCTGCAGACTCCCATCCACCACACGTGAGAGTACTCCCTCCAGCACTGTGTTCCAGTTGAACTTCTTGTATTTTGTGAAGCCAATACCAAACTCACAGTGCAGCAGTAAGAAACACCACGAAAGTGGAGGATGACCAAATGGCTTTACAGACCACACGGTTAGATACTTAGACCCCAGTGTCCAATGTTTACCTACAAAGAGAGAATTCAGCACTGCTGCCTCATGTTCACTAGAAAATAAGAAATCATGTCATCCAGGTCACATAGATGGAGACCCAGCGTTGATGGTCTCACTACAAAGAAAGCTAAAGCTCCTGAAGAGAACATATGTTTCAAGTGCCCAAACTCAGAGGCAGTTTCTCAAAAAGTCATTAGTCCAGCAGAGCTCCATGTTTGTGGAGTGTTTACACTCTCCCTTACTTTTGGAAACTCTTCTACCTCTTACAAGGTTGTGAACTCCTGAGCATTTTCCTTTTCACATATATATTCCCAAATTTTCTAACTCTTCTCCACTAATTGTGTCTTACTTGGGGCGAATGTAATGTCAAAGCATTGTTCTGGATGAGAGTGGGAAGATTTTTGAGTAGCACATATTTGCATACACATTAGATTCATTTTCCTATTTTCCATTTGAAATACTGAATCTCTGTCACTAACCCATACCCTACTAGACTCTGACTACTAACCCTAATATGATGGAGAAAAAGAAACCTAACAGAATAGAAATACAGGCCTCTCATAGGAGACATGGTGTATACTTGGACTTGCCTTCTGCTTTATCAAGATTATGTGTTATAAATCTTCTCAACTTTTCATTGTAATACTTCTCCATGAGTTTTTAAAGATAACACATATGTAAATTTCTTTCTCTCTTTCTCTATAGCCTATTCATCACATGTATTTTTTCATGCATATTTAGAATTCTACCTGGTGTCACACGTACATTCTTGTGAGCTCGCTTATTTTGGAAGATACAAATTGTGAGAAGAGATCACTCCCTCTAAATACTGATGGAACTGGAAATTCAACCTATGGGTGAATTTCCTAGATGAACAATATTATGCATAAATGAATGTTCAGTAAAATGAATATTTTTGGAAATGTGGATGATATGTATTTCATGATGAATTTCGAATGGCATATATATGGCTATATTTTAATGTCTGTGTATGTATGTATCTATCTAATTATCTATCTATATAGATATACATATCTACTCTCAAGATTTTCAAAAATATACAATATATGTGTCTTATTATACACTCCCTAAATCCACTCGTATTCATGTATGTGGATTTATAATCAACTTTTCACAAGAATCTTCTCAGAAATATTCATCCACCTGTAATACCTATTTATTTCCTAGTACTGAAAACGAAATTCAGTGAATGGTGCTTACAAATCCTAATATTTCTACAGTAACTGTCCCAGTTTAACATCAATGCAAGTAGACACCTATGGGATATGATGTGTATTTTGATGTTCATTTTTATTCAACACTGGTACATTACTATTTCTTCAGTTTATGGACATTATAGAATATATTCTTTCATCCACAATTTCACAAATTTACAGGCATTTGGTTCACTTTCAATCACTTCCTACTTCATAACACATGTATTACTCCATGTTTATTGACTGTTCTTTTCATGAGTTTCTGTCCAAACACATTATTTTTGATTTCCATTATCACTTTTGAAGCAAAACTCACACACTCTTCATGATATACCGTAATGATAATATTACCATTAGATGTATAAATGGTTGGAATGAATGTATGTATATCAACATAAGATTTCCTATATATTTTCAGATATAAATTCAATCTATTATTTAAAGTTTGTACCAGTTAAATTATTTATTCACAGTATGGAATATTAAGGCATCATTTCTATATTCATAGACCCAGAGTATACCTATTTGTATCCCCAATACTAATTTAAAAGTCTTTAATAAATTGCTTTCAGAAATGGTGGAAGAAATACTCTAGTCACCTGATATACATATACATTTCATCACAGTAACATTCCTGACACAAAATGCAAGGGTCACACTTATGATTGTACCAAAGCCTATATTGAAAGTGAACATGTATTACTAACAACATCCATGTCCTGATTCACTAATGATCTCAAATATCATTCCTTTTGGTGACTACATATTTGTTTCTTCTGAAGATTATATATTCATACTCAACCCTGTTAAAAATGTCTTATCATATCAATCACTTTGTACTTTGCCTGATTTCCTAATGTCTCTATTGATATATGCTTTCCTACACATTTTACCCAGTTCATCACTGTGACTGACTCTTCACATATGCTGACATTTACATTCACTCTCTAACCAAAACCCTATATCTAAAGAACTTTTGGTCCTATCCGTTTTTCACTGGATGTTCTCTTCCTCATTAAGTCATCCAAGGTACAAGGTCCTATGCCATTGTATATCAATTTATCTGAGACATCTTTGCAGAAATAATTCAAAGCTAAGTATCCCAATCAGGGTCCCAGTGCCCATCTCGGCTTCAAATCTTACCTAGATTTCCGTTTTCATACTTATATTACACATATAGATTCTTGTAAATATCGTAGGTTCCCAATACCATTATTCATCCCACAGAATGATTACTAACCCAAATCGAACATGTTATTAACCCTAACCATGCACTGTTCCCTCAATCTAACTTTACAGAAGAGCAGGGACAGAGTTGGTCTTACAAAACAGGAAGGTAGGGGATCCTCAAGTTCCATTCAGAAATAAACCCTGGAGAAGATGTAGGCAGCTATGAACGACCTGAGAGAGAAAAAGTCATCTTCCTTGGCAAAATACCTGGTCAGGATGCAGGGATGTGTCTGAATCAGCCTCTCTCTTCTTAATGTAGGGAAGATGGACCAAACCAGGCCTGTGTGGAGAGCTGTTAACATGTGCCTATGGTTGATATACAATTTAACTTGTGAATGTGACACAGGACGTAAGTGCAGCCTCCATCTCATGGGACCCTTGGAAGCAACTGTTAGGACAAAGTGGTTGCCAAGCCAGTGACCTCATTCAGTTCCTGAAGAAAGTGACCTACCTCACTTTCTTGGTGATGGAACTTTCTGAACTTGGGATTCAGGAAGCCAGGCACCCAGAGCCAGTCACAATCCCAGTCCCAGTGGGTTCACTTGTTTGCATTTACCAAGGACAGAGTAAGTCTTTCTTGGTACATACTGATGTGTGGATGGCTAAATGCCAGAAAAGCTCTAAAGAGGGGCCTTTTCTGGGAAAGAAGGTAGTGACTCACCGATGGCTCCTGACACCTTTACAGAGTTGTTAAAGGAGACCAGATCTGACACAGTACAGGCCCTTTCAGGGGAACATAGTATGGCCCATGAGTCTGAGGACACTCCGGATAGTCACAGACCTACTTGGGTAAAGGAGGTGCCTTTGTGGGTGTGGGTGTGGGTTTGTGTTTTTTTGTTTTTTTTTTTAAATTTCTTCTTCTTTTTTTATTTTTTTTATTGTTGGTTGTTCAAAACATTACATAGTTCTTGATATATCATATTTCACACTTTGATTCAAGTGGGTTATGAACTCCCATTTTTACCCCGTATACAGATTGCAGAATCACATCAGTTACACTTGCATTGATATATATATATATATATATATATATATATATATATATATATATATATATATATATATTGCCATATTGATGTCTGTTATATTCTGCTGCCTTTCCAATCTATACTATTCCCCCTCCCCTCCCCTCCCCTCTTGTATCTCTACCCCCTCTACTGCAGATCATATCTCCCACTTGTATTATTTTTTCCATTCCCCTTACTTCTCTTGTATGTAATTTTGTATAACCCTAAGGGTCTCCTTCCATTTCCATGCAATATGCCTTCTCCCTCCCTTTCCCTCCCAAATCTCATCCCTGTTTAATGTTAAACTTTTTCTCATGCTCTTCGTCCCTACTCTGTTCTTAGTTACTCTCTTTATATAAAAGAAGACATTTGGCATTTTTTTAGGGGTTGTCTGGCTTCACTTAGCATAATATGCTCTAATGCCATCCTTTTCCCTCCAAATTCTATGATTTTGTCATTATTTAATGCAGAGTAATTCTCCATTGTGTATAAATGACACATTTTTTTATTTTTATTTTTTTCATCTTTCATACATTTGATTCAAGTGAGTTATGCGTTTCCATTTTTACCCCAAAAACATATTGCAGAGTCACATCAGTTATACATTCACAATGTTTACATAATACCATATTAGTGACTGTTGTATTCTGCTGCATAAATGCCACATTTTTTTTATCCATTCGTCTATTGAAAGGCATCTAGGTTGGTTCCACAGTCTTGCTATTGTGAATTGTGCTGCTATGAATATCGATGTAGCAGTGTCCTTGTAGAATGCTCTTTTTAGGCCTTTAGGGAATAGACCGAGAAGGGGAATAGCTGGGTCAAATGGTGGTTCCATCCCAGCTTTCCAAGAAATCTCCATACTGCTTTCCAGATTGGCTGCACCAATTTGCAGTCCCACCAACAATGAACAAGTGTACCCTTTTCCCCACATCGTCGCCAGCACTTGTTGTTGTTTGACTTCATAATGGCTGCCAATCTTACTGGAGTGAGATGGTATCTTAGGGTGGTTTTGATTTGCATTTCTCTGTCTGCTAGAGATGGTGAGCATTTTTTTATGTACTTGTTGATTGATTGTATGTCCTCCTCTGAGAAGTGTCTGTTCAGGTCCTTGGCCCATTTGTTGATTGGGTTATTTGTTATCTTGTTGTCTAATTTTTTGAGTTCTTTGTATACTCTGGATATTAGGGCTCTATCTGAAGTGTGAGGAATAAAGACCTGTTCCCAGGATGTAGGCTTCCTATTTACCTCTCTTATTGTTTCTTTTGCTGAGAAAAAACTTTTTAGTTTGAGTAAGTCCCATTTGTTCATTTTAGTTATTAACTCTTGTGCTAGGGGTGTCCTATTGAGGAATTTGGAGCCCAACCCCACAGTATGTAGATCGTAGCCAACTTCTTCTTCTATCAGACGCCATGTCTCTGATTTGATATCAGGCTCCTTGATCCATTTTGAGTTAACTTTTGTGCATGGCGAGAGAAAGGGATTCAGTTTCATTTTGTTGCATATGTATCTCCAGTTTTCCCAGCACCATTTGTTGAAGATGCTTTCCTTCCTCCATTTCATGCTTTTAGCGTCTATATCAAATATAAGATAGTTGTAGTTTTGTGGATTGGTTTCTGTGTCCTCTATTCTGTACCATTGGTCCACCCGCCTGTTTGGGTACCAGTACCATGCTGTTGTTGTTACTATTGCTCTGTAGTATAGTCTGAAGTCTGGTATCGCTATACCACCTGATTCATGCTTCCTGTTTAGCATTGTTTTTGCTATTCTGGGTCTTATATTTTTTCATATGAATTTCATTATTGCTTTCTCTATTTCTATAAGAAATGCCATTGGTATTTTCATAGGCATTGCATTAAACCTATAGAGAACTTTTGGTAATATCGCCATTTTGATGATATTAGTTCTGCCTATCCATTAACAGGGTATATTTTTCCATTTTCTAAGATCTTCTTCTATTTCTCTTTTAGGGTTCTGTAGTTTTCATTGTATAAGTATTTCTCCTCTTTTGTTAGGTTGATTCCGAAGTATTTTATTTTATTTTATTTTATTTGTGGATATTGTGAATGGAGTGGTTGTCCTCATTTTTATTTCAGAGGATTTGTCGCTGATATGCAGGAATGCCTTTGATTTATGCGTGTTGATTTTATATCCTGCCACTTTGCTGAATTCATTTATTAGCTCTAACAGTTTTTTGTAGACACTTTTGGTTCTGCTAGGTATAGAATCATGTCATCTGCAAATAGTGATAATTTGAGTTCTTCTTTTCCTATTTTTATGCCTTTAATTTCTTTCATCTGTCTAATTGCTCTGGCCAGTAATTCGAGAACAATGTTGAACAGAAGTGGTGAAAGAGGGCATCCCTGTCTTGTTCCAGGTTTTAGAGGGAATGTCTTCAGTTTTTCTCCATTCAGAATGATGATAGCCTGAGGCTTAGCATAGATTGCTTTTACAATATTGAGGTATGTTCCTGTTATCCCAAGTTTTTCTAGAGTTTTGAACATAAAGGGATGTTGTACTTTGTCGAATGCTTTTTCCGCATCTATCGAGATGATCATATGGTTCTTATTTTTAAGCCTATTGATGTGGTGAATAACATTTATTGATTTTCGTATATTGAACCAACATTGCATCCCAGGGATAAATCCTACCTGATCATGGTGCACAATTTTTTTGATATGTTTTTGAATCTGATTTGCCAGAATTTTATTGAGGATTTTTGCATCTAGGTTCATTAGAGATATTGGTCTTTAGTTTTCTTTCTTGAAGTGTCTTTTTCTGGTTTAGGAATCAGGATGATGTTGGCCTCGTAGAATGAGTTTGGAAGTTCTCCCTCTTTTTCTATTTCCTGAAATAGCTTGAAAAGTATTGGTATTAGTTCCTCTTTAAAGGTTCTGTAAAACTCTGCTGTATACCCATCCGGTCATGGGCTTTTTTCAGTTGGTAGTCTTTTGTTGGTTTCTTCAATTTCCTCAATTGATATTGGTCTGTTTAGGTTGTCTATATCCTCCTGACTCAATCTGGGCATATCATATGACTTAAGAAATTTATAGATGCCTTCACTATCTTCTATTTTATTGGAGTATAAAGATTTAAAATAGTTTCTGATTATCTTCTGTATTTTTGAAGTGTGTGTTGTGATCTTGCCTTTTTCATCCTGTATGCTAGTAATTTGATTTCTCTCTCTTCTTCTCTTTGTTAGCATGGCTAAGGATCTGTGGATTTTATTTATTTTTTTCAAAGAACCAACTTTTAGTTTTGTCAATCTTTTCAATTGTTTCTTTTGTTTTGATTTCATTAATTTCAGCTCTGATTTTAATTATTTCTTGCCTTCTACTTCTTTTGCTGTTGTTTTGCTCTTCTTTTTCTAGGATTTTGAGATGAAGTATGAGATCATTTATTGTTGGTTTTTTCTTTTTTTAAGGAATGAACTCCAAGCAATGAATTTTCCTCTTAGAACTGCTTTCAATGTGTCCCATAGATTCCGATATGTTGTTTTTGTGTTTTCATTTATCTCTAAGAATTTTTTAATTTCCTCTTTGATGTCTTCTATAACCCATTGATCATTCAGTAACCTATTGTTCATTCTCCAACTGATGTATGATTTTTCCTTCCTTCTTTTATCGTTGATTTTCAGTTTCATTCCATTATGATCGGATAAGATGCATGGTATTATCCCTACTCCTTTATATTGTCTAAGAGTTGCCCTTTGACATAATATATGATCTATTTTTGAGAAGGATCCATGTGCTGCTGAGAAAAAAGTGTAACTGCTTGATGTTGGGTAGTATATTCTATATAAATCAATTAAGTCAAGGTTGTTATTTGTTTTATTGTGTTCTATTGTTTCCTTATTCAACTTTTGTTTGGAACATCTGTCCAGTGGTGAGAGAGGTGTGTTGAAGTCTCCCATGATTATTGTATGGTGGTGGTCTATTAGACTCTTAATCTTGAGAAGAGTTTGCTTGATGAACATAGCTGCACCATTGTTTGGGGCATATATATTTATGAGTGTTATGTCTTGTTGGTGTATGGTTCCCTTGAGCAGTATGTAGTGTCCCTCTTTATCCCTTTTGATTAACTTTGGCTTGAAATCTATTTTATTTGATATGAATATGCACACTCCTGCTTGTTTCTGAAGTCCATATGAGTGATATAATTTTTCCCAACCATTCACCTTCAGTCTATATATGTCTTTTTCTATCAAATGCATCTCCTGTAGGCAGCATATTATTCGGTCTTGTCTTGTGATCCATTCTACTAGCCTGTGTCTCTTAATTGGTGAGTTTAAGCCATTAACATTTTGGGTTATTATTGAGATATGGGTTGTTCTTCCAGCCATATTTATGTTACTAAACATGGTTTGTTTTCCTTTTTGATTATTTCCCCCCCTTAACTGTCCTAACCCCCACTGTTGGTTTTCATTGTTCTTTTCCATTTCCTCTTCCTGTAATGTTTTGCCGAGGATGTTTTGAAGACATTGTTTTCTAGCTGAAAATTCTTTTAACTTTTTTTTTTTTTTTTATCGTGGAATGTTTTAATTCATCTTCCATCCTGAAGCTTAATTTCGCTGGATACATGATTCTTGGTTGAAACCCATTTTCTTTCAGTGTTTGAAATATGTTTTTCCAGGATCTTCTAGCTTTCAGAGTCTGTGTTGAAAGATCAGCTGTTATCCTGATTGGTTTACCCATAAATATAATCTGCTTCCTTTCTCTTGTAGCTTTTAAAATTCTCTCCTTATTCTGTATGTTGGGCATCTTCATTATAATGTGTCTAGGTGTGGATCTCTTATGATTTTGCACATTCAGCGTCCTGAAGGCTTCTAGGATTTGTGATTCTGTCTCATTCTTCAAGTCTGGGAAGTTTTCTCTTATTATTTCAATGAATAGTTTGCTCATTCCTTTGGTTTGGACCTCTATATCTTTCTGTATCCCAATGACACTTAAGTTTCGTCTCTTTGTATTATCCCATATTTCTTGGATGTTCTTCTCATGGTTTCTTAACAGTCTTGCTGAGCTGTCTATGTTTTTTCAAGTTGAAATACTTTGTCTTCATTGTCTGATGCTCTATCTTCTTAGTGTTCTACCTTGCTGGTAGTATTCTCAATTGAGTTTTTAAGTAGGTTTATTGCTTCCTGCATTTCTAGGATTTCTGTTTGTTTGTTTTTTATTACCTTTATCTCCCTGTATAGTTGATCTTATGCCTCTTGGATTTTTTTATGTAATACATTGTTGAAGTGGTCGAAGTGATCTTTCATTGTCTGATTTTGCTGTGTAATGTCTTCCTTGAGACTTCAGAACATCTGCAGCCTGTATATCCTGAATTCTTTATCTGACATTCCATCTGCTGCAGCTATTACCTCTTCTAAAGTTGAGTTGACCTGCATTGCTTGTGGTCCTTTCTTTCCTTTTCTTTTCATATTGCTCGTGTTTCTTTCTGCTTGGTGAAACTGTTGTGTTTTTTAAATTTTCCCCCTATATAATTATGTTGCTCTTGTATAGTTGAAAACTCTCCCTTTCAGAGGCGGGCGGCAGCTCTGCTCCTCCTCCAATTGAGGTGATCTGTCTACCACGCTGGCGGGCCACTGGGACTGTTCTGCCGATCGGTCGCAGGTCTGACAACCTTGGAGGCGCAGGCAGCGGCTCTGCTCTTTCCCTCCTCCAATTGGTATGATGTGTCTACCACGCCCGTGAACCCCTGGGCCTGTTCTGACGGTTGGTCACAGGTCTGCCTATCTTGCAGGCACGGGCGGCGACTCTGCTCTGCCCCTTCTCCAACTGGGGTGACGTGATACCACACCAGTGGGTCGCTGGGCCTATCCAGGCATGGGCAGTGGCTCTGCTCTACCCCTACTCCAATTGGGGTGACATAACTACCATGCCGGCAGGCCTCTGGGCCTGTTCCGGGTGCGGTCGGCGGCTCTGTTCTGCCCCTACTCCAGTTGGGTTGACGTGTCTACCATGCCGGCAGTCCGCTGGGCCTGTTCCTCCGGTCAGTCGCAGGTCTGCCTACCTTTCGGGAACGGGCGGCGGCTCTGCTCTGCCCCTATTCCAAATGTGGTGATGTGTCTGCCGCGCCGGCAGGCCACTGGGCCTGATCCGCTGTTTGGTCCCAGGCCTGCCCACCTTGCGGGTGTGGGTGGCGGCTCTGCTCTGCCCCTACTCCAATTGGGGTGTCGTGACTACCACGTTGGCAGGTCGCTGGGCCTGTTCTGGGTGCGGGCCGCAGCTCTGCTCTTCCCCTACTCCAAATGGGGTGACGTGACTGCCACACCGGTGGGCCGCTGGGCCTGTTCTTGGCTCGGGAGGCGGCTCTGCTCTGCCCCTCCTCCAATTGGTGTGATGTGTCTACCACGCCGGCAGGCCGCTGGGCCTGTTCCGCCAGTTGGTCACAGGCCTGCCTACCTTGCAGGCGTGGGTGGCAGCTCTGCTCTGCCCCTTCCCCAATTGGGTTGACGTGTCTACCACACCAGCAGGCCACTGGGCCTGATCTGCCATTCCATCGCGGGTCTGCCTACCTTGCGGGCACGGGTGGTGGCTCTGCTCTGCCCCTCTTCCAATTGGTGTGACGTGTCTACCACACCAGTAGACCACTGGGCCTGTTCCGCCGTTCAGTCTCAGGACTGTCTACCTTGCAGGCTCAGGCTGCAGATCTGCTCTGCCTCTACTCCAAATGGGGTGACGTGACTGCCACGCCGGCGGGTCACTGGCCTGTTCCAGGCGTGGGCGGCGGCTCTGTTCGGCCCCCACTCCAGTTGGGGTGACGTGATACCATGCCAGTGGGTCGCTGGGCCTGTTCCGGGCGCGGGCAGCGCCTCTGCTCCGCCCCATTGGCCTCCAGAGTATTCAGCAGGACCCAGATGGAGAAGCAGTTTCTGCGGGTTCTTTATCCCTGCGCCAGAGCAGTTTCGGGAGACAGAATTCGGCCTCTCCAAGCTTGGTGCATGCTCCAACAGGAGCAGCTCCAAGAAGCAGTTTCCGCAGGATCTATAGCCCTGGGCCAGAGCAGCTCCGGGAACCGGAACTCGGCCGCTCCAGGATAGGTGCGTGTTCCGATAGGAGCAGGCTCCAAGAAGCAGTTTCCGCGGGTTATTTAGCACTATGTCTGAGCAATTTGTCTGCGAGACGCAGGCAAATGTCAGCCTGAAATAACCTCTTCTATAGCTGAAATAGCTGCGATCAGTTGAAAACAGGGGTGGTGATGTCAGCTCTCCATGATGGTGGCCGCTGGCTTCTTCTGTGGTCTGACCGCAGTGGAGAACCGAAGTGGACCGTTTCCTTCGCCCGTCTCAAACCCAGAATTCAGCTCTGAGCACAGCAAATGCACAGCTGGCAGCAGCCTGCAGAATCAGCAGTGCTGTATCTCTGTTCCACTAGCTCGTTGTTTCCCAGCTCGCGCCACAGACTCGAACCACTGGGCGATTTGCTGAATAAGCAGCGTGACCCTCCGTATGGACAGATCGCTCGCGTTTGAGACCCCGAAGCTGATTCTCGTGGGATGAAAATCCTTCCACTAGGTTTTGGAACACCCCAATTTTGCTGGAAATTCCTAACAAGGTAGCTTTTAGCCATTCTAACTCATCATTTTCCCTGACAGTGACGCGGTACATGGAGTTGATGCACTCCCTTCGCTGCCATCTTCTCTTTTCCGGGTTTGTGGTTTTGTCTCATGTTCTGAGAATAGATAGGAAAGGCAGTTTGTTTGGTTTCGAGTGGACTGTTTTTAATAAGTCATTTGACATGGAGAGTGTTTCTATGTCTGTGTATCCCACTTTTTCCGTCGTTGTAGATATTAGAAAAGTGAATGCATCAATGCATGTGTCCTGTCCAGTAGAAAGCATCCCATCACACATCCTGCCCAATTTTTCAATGGAGTGTGGCTTGCCTTATCGATTGGCAACACCTACTACTTTCCTTAGTTCCTGTTTTCTTCCTGAATTCTGGTCACTCTCCAGAATTGGCTCATATTTTTTTGTCAAAGACATGTACCACCTCCGAGCTCTGTGACATAGCCATGTACTGGATAGCTGAAAAGAATGGGCAGCATCTCAGAAAACTCAGATATCAGTGTGACCAGTAAAGTCTCAGTAGAAAAACCCTGCTTTGTTCCTATTGCTTACCTACTGTTCTGTTGATCTGAATGTCAGGAAGGTCTTTGCTTCAGGCCATCAGTTTGTTAAGCCTGAAGAAAACTGCTTTCTAATTCAAATTAATGGGGATTACCTGTGGCTCTTTGCTTAATTGCTTTAGAAAGGGATGTGTCTGAATCATCCTCTTTGCTCTGTGTGAGGCTGTGGCTTAGATTCTCAGCATCTGATGGATCTAAAGAAAGATCCCACGTGTGCATCCAAAACCAAAATGGCAAAAAGTTCAGTCATTGTGGATGAAGCCTCATGCTTCCTCTGTAAGATTCCTGACCTCTATCAAGAAAGAATAGGGATCCTTTAGGTCAAATGAGTTCTTCGAAGACCGGCAGAGGTGCTTGGGTTTTCACATGACTCCAAATCACATAAATAATCTATACCTCACAATCAGTAGGCCTCAAAATGGAGAAACAGAGCAGTATTAATGGCAGACCTATTTGATCAATCCTGGTTCACAGGTAGTGTGTCCAGGAAACCCTAACTTTAGGCAAATGAGGGGCAAGGGAACTTATTTAGGACACTGACATAGGCTGGGCCCCTTATGGAAACCTTCAGCCAAAGGTTATGATGAGTGTCTATATGGAAGAAGATGAGGGCCATGTGAGAGTGTTTTGGTTTTAATTGAACATGTTATTAACCCTAAACATACAGTGTTCCCTCAATCTAAGTATTCAGAAGAGCAGGGACAGATTTGTTTTTACAATACAGGAATGTAAGGGATCTTCCACCTGCTGAAAACCTCAAAGGTCAATGCAGAAATGATCCCTGGAGAAGTTGTAGGCAGCTATGAAGGACCTGAGAAAGCAAAAGCCATCTTCCATGGCAAACAACCTGGTCAGAATGAAGGGTTGTGTCTGAATCAGACTCTCTCTTCTTAATGTAGAGGAGATGGACCAAACCAGGTCTAAGTGGAGAGCTGTTCCCGGGATCCTATGTTGGGTATACCATTCTAACTTGTGAAAGTGTCTCAGGAAGTAGGGGCAGCCTCCATCTCATGGGACCCTTGGAAGCAACTGTTAGGACAAAGTGGTTGCCAAGGCAGTGACCTCATTCAGTTCCTGACAGAAGTGAACTGGCCTCACTTTCTTGGTGATGGAACTCTCTGAACTTTTTATCTAGGAAGCCAGGGACCCAGATGCTGTCCGAGTCCTAGTCTCAGTGGTCTCACTTGTTTGGATTTACCAAGGACAGAGTCATTCTTTCTTCGTACCTACTTATGTGAGGATGGCCAAATGCCAGAAGTACTCTGAAGAGGGGCATTTCCTAAGAAAGCAGGTAGTGGCTCAAGGCTGGCTCCTGACAACTTCATAGAGTTGTCCAAGGCGACCAGATCTGAGGCAGTACAGGCCATTTTGGGGATACACAGAATGGCTCAACAGTCAGAGGACACTCCGGATAGTAACAGACCTACTTGGGGGAAGGAGTTAAATTTGTTGGTTTGAGTGGGGTTTGTGGTTTTGTCTCATGTTCTGAGAATATGTAGGAAAGGTGGTTTGTTTGGTTTGGAGTGAACTGATTCTAGTAAGTTTTTTGACAATGCGAGTGTTTCTATGTCTGTGTATCACACTATGTTAGTGGTTGTAGACTTTAAAAAGAGAATGCATCAATGTATGTGTCCTGTCTAGTGGAAAGCTTCCCAGCATTCATCCTGTTCAGTTTATGAATGGACTGCGGCTTGCCTTATCAATGGGCAACACCTTATATCTTCAGAAGTTCTTGAATTCTGTCCACTCACCAGAATAGGCTCTTGGTTTGTGTCCAAGATATTACCACCTACAAGGTCTGTGACATGGCCATGTACTGGATAGCTGAAGGGAATGGTGAGCATCTCAGAAAACTCTGATATCAGTGTGACCAGGAATGTCTAAGTGGAGAAACCCTGCTTTGGGCCTTGTGCTTACATATTGTTCTCTTGCCCTGAATGTCAGGAAGATGTTTGCCTCAGGCCAAAACATTTGGAAGCTTGAATAAAAGAGTTTTCAAATGGAAATGAATGTGCATTTCCTGTGGCTCTTTGCTTAATTTCTTTGAAAAGGGATGTGTCTTAATCAGCCTCTTGGCCCTGTGTGAGGCTGTGGCTTAGATTCTAAGCACATGATGGATCTAATGAATGATCCCATGTGTGCATCCAAAATCAAAATGGCCAAAATAGCAGTCATTGTGGATGAAGTCTCTTGCCTTCCTCTGTTAGGGTACTGATTTCCATCAAGTAAGAATAGGGATCCTTTAGGTCAAATGGGTTCTTCAAAGCCCTTCAGTGGCTTGCCCATAGTGCTTCGGTTTTCTCATGCCTCCAATTAACAAAAAGAATCTAAATCCCACAGTCAGTAGGCATCAAATTGAAGAAGCAGAGCAGTATTAATGGCACAACTATTTGATCACTCCTGCTTCACAGGAAGGGCATCCAGGCCAACCTGACTTTAGGCAAATGAGGGCCAAGGCAGCTTATTTTGGAAACTGTCTTGGGCTGTGCCCCTCATGGAAAAGTCCAGCGAGATGTTATGATGAGTGTCTATGTGGAAGAAGATGAGGGCCATGTGGGAGTGTTTAGATTTTAATTGTGAGAGATGACTGGTTCCACTTGGGTTAAATTCTTGTGTGATTCCCCTTAGAGACTCAGTTCTTGAACTGACCTCAGAGAAGTATTGCCATGAATTGTGTTAAGATTTAAGGAGGCCACGCATGAGAGCTGCCCTTGGTAACTGAGATCTAGGCCCAGGGTGGCTTTACACAGTTCACTGGGAATCTCAGCCAGATAATTACATGATTTTATTCTGAAAGACTTGGCAGCCACATTTGAGAGTCAAAACACAAATGGACCTCACATTGTAGACCTCAATGGGCCTGGCTTCAAGTGACCTTTTGGCCACTCTTTGGGAATCCTTGCCTGTGTGAGTTCTCCAGAGCTTTCATTGAAATGAGCTTCCTCAACATTTAATGGTTTCTGAATGAATTGAAACCCACAATGCCTCCAACTTAATCCTTGAAAAATGGTTACATAAATACCTTGAAATTTTTAAAATTCCCATGACCAGGTGGCACTGGAGAAACTTTGGATGTCCTGTTGCTGTTCATGAGTATACCAGACAGTTCCTTGATTGACTGGGGTTTCCTGAAAATGGTGTAGAACAGAGATGCCAGTATGTTGGAGCCTGCTGAGTAGTGGGCCTAGAGCAGTGGTGGGCAGGTGTGTTATAAACATCAGTGGTACAGCCATGAGGATCTACCATTGGATTCCAAAGCATGTGACTGACATGGTGCAGCCAGCAGACCCTTCTATGTGAAGGCATCTTGTTATATGGAGAGGATTCAGGGCAATGTTCATAATCAGGTTGCTATGGTCAAGGGGGCAAGTTATGTGGATAGAAGCATCATGGTGCATTCTACTGCAGATGCTGACCCACTCACGTGACAGAACTTTCTCCAGCACTGTGTCCCAGTTGAACACCTTGTATTTCATGAAGAAAATACCAAACTCCCAGTGCAGCAGCAAGAAACACCGTGAAAAGTGGAGGATGAACAAATTGCTACACAGTCTACAGGGGGAGACAATTAGTCCCCAGTGGCCACAGTTAACCTACAAAGAGAGAAACCAGCACTGCTGCCTCATGTTCTTTGGAAAATAAGATGCCATGTCCTCCAGGTCACATAGATGCAGACCAAGCTTTGATGGTCTCACTAGAAAGAAGCTAAAAGACCTGAAAACAACATATATTTCAAGTGCCCAAACTCAGAGGCAGTTTCTCTGGAAGTCTTTAGGCCAGAAGAGCTCCATGTTTGTGGAGTGTTTACCATGTCCCTTACTTTTGGAAACTCCTCTACCACCTCCAAGGTTGTGAACTCCTAAACATTTTCCATTGCATAAATGTATTCACAGATTTTCTAATTCTTCTCTAATTGTGTCTTACTTGGGGCGAAGGTAATCTAAAGTCATTTTTCTGCATGAGAGTGAGAAGATTTTTGTGTAGCACATATTTACATATACATTGGATTCATTTTCAAAATTTCCATTCGAAATACTGAATCCCTGATACTAACCACTACCCTACTAGACTCTGAATACTAATCCTAATAAGAAGGAGTATAAAAACCCAAACAGAATAGAAATATAAGCAGTTCAACGTAGGCATGGTGTATTGTTGGACTTGCCTGTTGCATTATGTAGGCTAGGAGTTATAAATCTAGTCAATTTTCTGTTGAAATAGTTCTCCATGTATTTCTAAAGTTAACAAATATGTGAATTCCTGTCTCCCTTTCTCTGCAGACTACTCAGCACCTCTAATTTTATATGCACATATAGAATCCTAGCTGGAATCACATGTACATTCTTGTGAGTTGGCTTACTTGGCAGATACAAATTGTTAGAATAGTTCACTCTTCATAAACGCTGTTGGAACTGAAAATTCAACCAATGGGTGAACGTCCTATTTGAACAACTTTATACATAAATTCATGTTCAGTAAAATAAATATTTCTGATCTTTGGATGATATATATTTCATGGTCAATTTTGATTTGCATATATATTTATACTTTTTAAAGTCTGTGTGTGTGTGCGTGCGTGTGTGTGTGTATATATATATATCTGGGGATTTTTCAAAATATGAAATATGTGTCTTATTATACACTCCCTAAATTAATTCATATACATATATGTGGATTTATAAACAACTTTTCACAAGATTATCCTCAGGAATACTCAAACACCTGAAATACATATTTGTTTTCTAGTACTGAGAACTGTCTTCAGTGAATGGTGCATACAAATCCTTCTATTTCTACAGTAACTTAGCAAGTCTAACATCAATGCAAATAGATTCCTATGGGACATGATGTGTTTTTTGAAATTCATTTTTATTCAACACTGGTACATTGCGATTTCTTAAGTTTATGCACATCATAGGATATATATTTCCTTCACAACTTCGCAAATTTATAGGCATTTATTTCATTTTCAATCACTTCCTGCTTCAGAACACATGTATTCCTCCATGTTTCTTGAATGGTCTTTTCACTAGACGTCTTTCCAAACACACTATTTTCGATTTCCCTACTCACTTTTGAAGCAAAGCTCACAACCCTTCATGATGAACCATAACCCTAATATTACCATTAGATGTATATTTGGTTTTAATGAATGTAGGTATATCAATATAAGATTCACTGTATATTTTCATATATCAATTCAATCCATTATTTAAAGTTGTAACCAGTTATACTACTTATTCACAGTATGGTCTATTCATGAATTATCTCTATACTCATAGACACAGGGTACACCTATTTGTACCCCCAGTACTCATGTATACATCTTCACAATTTTGTTCCCAGAAATTGTGGAAGAAAAACTCATGTCACCTGATCTACATATACATGTTATCACAGTAATATTCTGGAAACAAAATGCAAAGGTCACACTTATGATTGTACCAAAGCCTAAATGGAAAGTGAGCATGGATTACTAAAAACATTCCTGTCCAGGTAGCTAATGCTCTCCAATGTCAATCCTATTGGTGAATATGTATTTGTTTCCTCCTAAATTTTATACTCAACCTCAAGCCTGTTGAAAATGTCTAATCTTATCACGCACTTTACACTTTGCCTGATATCGTAATGTCTCTATTGATATCTGGTTTCCTACATATTTTCTCAGTTTATCATTGTGACTGACTCTTCACATGTGCTGACATTTACATTCACTCTAACCGAAACGCTATTGCTAAAAAAATTTCGTCCAAATCCTATAATCACTATTCTTTCTAAACTTACCCAAACTCTTCCTATTCCTACCGACTATAGGTTTTTGACTGGATGTTCTCTTCGACATTCAATCATCCAAGGTACAAGGTTCTATGCCGTTGTATATGGATTTAACTGAGACATCTCTGAAGAATGTAATTCAAAGCTAAGTATCCCAATCAAGGTCCCAATGCACTTCTGGGCTTCAAATCTTACCTAGATTTCTGTTTTCCTACGTGTATTTTACCTATATATTCTTGAAAATATCGCACTTTCCCAATACCATTATTCATCACGCAGAATGATTCCTAATCCAAATCGAACCTGTTATTAACCCTAACCAAACACTGTTCCCTCAATGTAACTTTACAGAAGAGCAGGGACAGAGTTGGTCTTACAATACAGGAAGATATGGAATCTTCCACCTTCTGAGATCCTCAAAGTTCCAAGCAGAAGTGATCCCTGTAGAAGAGGTAGGCAGCTATGAAGGACCTGAGAGAGCAAAAGACATCTTCCATGGCAAACAACCTGGTCAGAATGAAGGGTTGTGTCTGAATCAGACTCTCTCATCTTAATGTAGAGAAGATGGACCAAACCAGGCCTGTGTGGAGAGCTGTTCCCAGGTTCCTATTGTTGATATACCATTCTAACTTGTGAAACTGTCATAGAAAGCAGGGGTAGACTCCATCTCAAGGGAACCTTGGAAGCAACTGTAAGACAAGTGGTTCATAAGGCAGTAAACTCACTCATTTCCTGAATGAAGCCACCTACCTCACTTCCTTGGTGAGGGAACTCCCTGACCTTGGGATCCAGAAAGACAGGCATCAAAAGCCAGTCACAGTTCCATTCCCAGTGGGCTCTGTAGTTTGGAATAACCAAGGACAGAATAAGTCTTCCTTGGTACCTACTGATATGAGAATTGCCAAATGCCAGGATAGCTCTGAAAAGGGGCATTTCCTGAAAAAGCAGGTAGTTGTTCACTGCTGGCTCCTGACAACTTCACAGAGTTTGGCATGGAGACCAGATCTAAGACAGGACAGGTCTTTCAGGAGAATATAGTATGGCCCACCAGTCAGAGGACACTCCGGATAGTCACAGACCTACTTGAATGAAGGAGGTGCGTTTGTGGGTGTGTGTGTAATTTTGTGGTTTAGTCTCTTGTTCTGAGAATAGGTAGGAAAGGCGGTTTGTTTGGTTTGGAGTGGAATGTTTCTAGTAAGGCTTTTGAGAAGGCGATTTTTTGCATGTCTGTGTATCCCACTGTGTTAGTGGTTGTAGACTTTAGAAAAGAGAATGCATCAATGGATGTGTCCTGTCTAGTAGAAATCTTCCCAGCATTCACCCTGCCTAATTTATGAGTGTACTGCTGCTAGCCTTACAGATGGGCAACACCTACTATCTTCCTAAGTTCCTGATTTCTTCCTGAATTCTGGTTACTCTCAAGAATAGGCTCATGGTTTTGTGTCCAAGATATGTACCACCTCCAAGCTGAGTGACATGGGCATGTAGAGAATAGCTGAAGGGAATGGCGAGCATCTCAGAAAACTCTGATATCAGTGTGTCCAGGAAAGTCTCAATGGAGAAACCCTGCTTTGGGCCTTTTGCTTACCTATTGTTCTGTTGTCCTGAATGTCAGGAAGGTCTTTGCCTCAGGCTACACCTTTGTGAAGCCTGAAGAAAACATTTTTCAAATGGAAATGAATGGGCATCACCTGTGGCTCTTTGTTTAATTGCTATGCAAATAGATGTGTCAGAATCAGCCTCTTGGCCCTGTGTGAGGCTGTGTTGTAGATTCTCAGCACCTGATGGATCTAAAGAAAGATCCCATGTGTTCATCCAATACCAAAATGGCAAAAAGATCAGTCATTGTGGATAAAGTCTCTTGCCTTCCTCTGTTAGGTTCCTGACCTCCATCAAGTGAGAATAGGGATCCTTTGGTCAAATGAGTTCTTCAAAGCCCTGCAGAGGCTTGCCCATAGGTGCTTTGGTTTTCTCATTACTCCAAATTACATAAAGAATCTATACATGACAGTCAAAGGGCTCAAATTGGAGAAGTAGAGCAGTATTAATGGCTGGCTTATTTGACCACTCCTGTTTCACAGAGAGTGTGTCCAGGCCACCCTGACTTTAGGCAAATGAGGGGCAAGGGAGCTTATTTTGGACAATGTCTTGGGGTGCGCCCCTCATGGAAACCTACAGCCAGAGGTTATAATGAGTGTCTATATGGAAGAAGATGAGGGCCATGTAGGAGTATTTTGGTTTTAATTGTGGTCATTTGTGTGGCTGATGGAAGAGATGCCTGGGTCCACCTGGGCTTGAACTCCGGTGTTATTCCACTTAGAGACAGAGATCTAGAACTGACCTCAGAGAAGTATTGCCATGAATTGTGTTGGGATTTAAGGAGGTCACACATGAGAGTCGCCCTTGGAAACTGAGATCAAAGTCCAGGGTGGCATTTGACAGAGCACTGGGAATCTCCGCCAGGATATCACATGATTTTATTCTGAAAGATATTCTTCTACCACCTCCAAGGTTGTGAACTCCTGATCATTTTTCATTGAAGATATGTAGTCACATATTTACTAACTCTTCTCCTCTTATTTTGTCTTACTTGGGGTGAAGGTAATGTCGAGGCATTGATCTAGATGTGAGTGGGAAGATTTTTGTGTTGTACATGAAATCGTGTTTGGATTTTAGGAGGCCACGCATGAGCGTCACATTTGGAAACTGAGTTCTAAGCCCAGGGTGACTTTCCACAGAGCACTGGAAATCTAACCAAGATATCACATGATTTTTTCTTAAAAGAATTGGCAACCATACTTGAGAGTCAAAACACACATGGTCCTCACATTGTAGACCTCAATGGGCTTGGCTTCATGTGACCATTTGGCCCCCCTTTGGGAAGCCTTGCCTGTGAGAGTTCTCCAAAGTTTCATTGAAATGACCTTCCTCATCATTTCATGGTTCCTGAATGAATTGAAATCCACAGTGCCCCCAACTTCAACCTTAAAAAATGGCTAGACAAATACCAAGAAATTTTTGAAATTCCCATGAACAGGTGGCACTGGAGAACCTTTGCATGTCCTGTTGCTGATCATGAGTATACTAGACAAGGCCTTGATTGGGTGGGATTCATGAAAATTATGTAGAACAGAGATGCCAATAAGTTGGAGCCTGCTGAATAGTGGGCCTAGAGCAGTGGTGGGCAGGTGTGTGATAAAACATCTGTGGTGGGACCATTTGGATCTGCCATTGACTTCCAAATTGCTTGTGACTAACATGGTGCAGCCTGCCGACCCTTCTATGTAAAGGCATCTTGTTATATGGAGAGTTTTCAGGGCAATGTTCAGAATCAGGTTGCTGTGGTCTAGGGGACAAGCTATGTTGGATAGAACCCTGGTTCGTGCATTCTCCGGCAGACCATGACCCACGACACGTGACAGAACTCCCTCCAGCACTGTGTGTCAGGTGAACTCAATGTATTTCATGAAGCAAATACCAACGTCCCAGTGAAACAGCAACAAACAAGACGAAAAGTGGAGAATGAACAAATGGCTTCACAGTCCACATGGGGAGACACTTAGCCTCCAGTGGCCACAGTTTACCTACAAAGAGAGAACTCAGAACTGCTGCCTCCGGTTCATTGGAAAATAAAAAACCAACTCCTTCATGTCACATAGATGCAGACCCAGCTTTGATGGTCTCACTACAAAGGAAGCTAAAGCTCCTAACAACAACATATATTTCAAGTGCCCAACCTCAAAGGCAGTTTCTCAAGAAGTCTTTATGCCAACAGAGCTCCATGTTTCTGGAGTGTTTACCCTCTCCCTTACTTTTGGAAAATGCTCTACCACCTCCAAACTTGTGAAAACCAGAGTATATTCCACTACAGATATTCACATATTTTCACATATTTTCTAACCTTTCTCCTCTAATTGTGTCTTACTTTGGGCGAAGGTAATGTCAAGGCATTGTTGTGGATAAGAGTTGGAAGATATTTTTGTAGCACATATTTGCATACACATTGGATTCTTTTTCTAATTTTCCATTCAAAATACTGAATCCCTGACACTAAATCATACCCTACTAGACTCAGACTACTAATCCTAATATAATGGAGAAAAATAACCCAAGCAGATTAGAAATCCATGCAGTTCAGAGGAGGCATGGTGTATAGTTTGACTTGCCTTTTGCATTATATAGGGTAGGAGTTATAAATCTAGTCAATTTTTTGTTGACATAGTTCTCCATGTGTTTTTAAATTTAACAAATATGTGAATTCCAGTCTCCGTTTGTCTGTAGCCTTTTCATCACATGTGTTTTTATATGCACATATAGAATCCTACCTGGTATCACGTGTACATTCTTATGAGGTGGCTGACTTGGCAGACACAAATCATGAGAAGAGATCATTCCTCCTAAACGCTGTTGGAACTGAAAATTCAACCTATGGGGGAGTTTCGTAGTTGAACAACATTATACACAAATCCGTGTTCAGTAAATTAAATATTTTTGGATCTGTGGACGATATATATTTCAACATGAATTTCGCTTGGCATATATATTGCTACTTTTTAATTTCTCTGTGTGTATATTTGTGTGTGTGTGTGTGTGTGTGTGCGTGTATCTATATATTATATATATATATATATATATATATATATATATATATATATATATATGCACTCTACAGATTTTTCAAATTTGAAATATATGTGTCTTATTTTACACTCCCTAAATTCATTCATATTCATGTATGTGGATTTATAATCAACTTTTCACAAGATGATTCTCAGAAATATTCATCCACCTGAAATACATATTGGATTTCTAGTACTGACAACTAACATCAGTGAATGGTGCATACAAATCCTAATATTTCTACAGTAACTGACCCAGTTTAACATCAATCCAAGTAGATTTCTATGGGACATGATGCATATTTTTTGAGAGAGAGAGAGAGAGAGAGAGAGAGAGAGAGAGAGAATTTTTTATTATTTATTTTTAAGTTATCGGCGGACACAACATCTTTGTTTTGTATGTGGTGCTGAGAATCGAACCCGGGCCGCACGCATGCCAGGCGAGCGCGCTACCGCTTGAGCCACATACCCAGCCCCATGATGTATATTTTGACGTTCATTTTCATTCAACACTGGTACATTACTATTTCTTCAGTTTCTGCACATCATAGAATGTGTTTTTTATCCACAAGTTAGCAAAATAATGTGCATTTGTTTCACTTTGAATCACTTCCTACTTCAGAACACATGTATTCCTTTAGGTTTCTTCACTGGTCTTTTCATGAGACTTTTTTCCAAACACATTATTTTCCATTTCCGTACTTATTTTGAAGAAAAACTCACACACACTTCATGATAAAACAAATCCCTAATGTTACCATTAGATGTATAACTCATTAGAATGAATGATTCTATATCAATATAAGATTTCTTATATATTTTCTGATATCAATTCAATGCATTATTTAAAGTGGAACCAGTTATATTATTTATTCACAGTACTGTCAATTCATGCATTACTTCTATATTCATAGACACAGGGTACACCTCTTTGTTCCCCCAATACTAATTTATACATCTTCAAAATATTGCTCCCAGAAATGGTGGAAGAAATATTCATGTCACCTGATGTACATATACATTTAATCACAGTAATATTCTGAACACAAAATGCAAAAGTCACACTTATGATTGTACCAAAGTCTAAATAGAAAGTGAACCTGGATTACTAAAAACATCCATGTCCAGGTTGCCTAATGCTCTCAAATGTCAATCCTATTTGTGACTACATATTTGTTTCTTCTTAAGATTATATATTGAAACTCAACCCTGTTGATAATGTCTAATCCAATCACTCACTTTATACTTTGCCTGATTTTGTAATGTCTCTATTGATATCTGCTTTCCTACATATTTTCCCAAGTTCATCATTGTGACTGACACTTCACGTATGCTGACATTTACATTCACTCTCTAACCAAAACCCTATTGCTAAAGAACTTTTGGTCCAAATCGTATACTCATTCTTCTTCCTAAACCTACCTACTATATTCCTAATCCTTCCGACTATACCTTTTTGACTTGATGTTCTCTTCTATATTCAATCATCCAAATAAAGGTCAGGCGAGCGTCGGAAGAAGAGACCACCAAATGTCTATCTCTTGCAGTAGCAAAGGGTTTATTGGGGGTCCAGAATGCTGGAGCTCAGAGCTCACTTGAATAGAGCAGAGAGTCCTGAGAACAGCTTAAGCAGAGCTTATATACTTTCCTTTGAGAGGGCAGGGATGGAAGTTTTTGATGTGTCACGGCGAATGGGCAGATTGCGTGCAACCGGGTGAGGGAGTACATTCTGCAGTTTGGCAATTAGGGACAGCACATTCTGGGAACAAGATTGGCAAACATTTCTCAAGATTTCAACAGTGTTTTGTTTAGAGTACAGAAAAACAGAAAGTGACATGTACATATTTTATTAAACTTTCATTCACCACGTCTTCTTCTGGCTACTTTTAATCATAAAAGTGATCTTTGGGGGGTGTCACACTCTATTTCTGCTACTTGGGTATTACCATAAGTTTAACTTGTCCAATTTGTGCTTGGAGAAAAGAAATTACATGGTTGAGCAATCAGGGTTTTGTAGTTAGCAATAATATGAGGATTATTATTGGACTGGCCAGGGTTGATAAATGCGTAGTTAACCAGGGGGACTGTGTGAACCAAGACTCAAACCACCCTTTTTGGGCCTCTGTCTCTCGTTGACGCTATTCAATTCATCTTTTTAATTTACTCATAGATTTTTTTACAACTCCAGTATTGGCGGCATACACACAATATTCTTCCATCAATGAAGAACAAAGGCCCTCTTTTCTCATGAAGTGAAGGTCCAAACCTCGACTGTTTTGTTAAACAACTTCACAGAGAGAGGTTAAAGATTCCTGCAAAGCTGTGATGGAGGTTTCCAATATCTTTAAGTTTTGGTCTATTGCTGTTTTTATTTGGGTCATTTGTTTTGTATCATGGACCAAGGCAGTGGTTCTTGTCCCCACCCCTTCAGCAACTCGTATTCCTAATAGGATGGCTAAAGTGAGGGATATATGTTCCCAGTGGAACCAGGTTTTATGCCCCTCTATTTGATCTTCATGCGTCATGATAGAGCACTCTGGGAAACATCTGCACCATTACACAATTAATCACATCTGTTGACCATTTCATGAAAACATAAGCAATGTTTAAGTATATAGAATTATGCTGTTGTAGGGACAGACAAAACAAGGCACCTAAGATAGTACCAAAGACAGGGAAACAGTCCTATTTGGTTGCAACCAGATTTAGGGGACATTACTTCTGTTGTAATCAATTAATCCCCTGATACCCAAGTTTAGGTAGTTTCAGAATTTTGTATCCAACATGTAAGCGAATGGGCTCAGAAGTTCACAGCCTGCAGAAGTTTACAAAAAGCAGGTTTTTTTCTGTTTTTTTCCTCTGTTCTGGGCAAGTTAACTTTTCAAGGATACCTGGGTGAGGAAGAGCTTTTTATTCCCTTTATTGTTTCCCACTGCCATCTGTTACCATGGAGCCCAGTTAGTATCTTCTTTATCTTACAATTGTACCCATCTCTGTGAAGCCCCAGCTCAAGGCCAGAGGCCTTCTTCACATATTTTGTGAAAAACTAGTAAGGGGGTGTCTAGCTTAGTAGTGCTGATTTTTTTTAGACAGTTGCCTAGTAGAAGAGGGCAACACGAAAAGAGGAGGTTTACCTACATTGAACTTATTTATAGGGACTCTTTTGCTGAAAGTCTTAAAGTCAGGCATGGTGAAGATTTCTGGAGAAGGTCAGTTAAGACTTTTCTGTGGGCCTGGTACAGAGGGGGAAGACAGGGAACACGTGACTGTGAGCAGCTCCGTGTATCAGAGAATGAGGTAGGAGAGATGTAAAACAATAATGGGAAAGGGGTTTGGGATTTTCCTAGCAACAAATCTTGAGCAGTAGAACAGGTAGAGCAGAGGGGAAGACGGGAGTTAGTATCCCAAAAAGCCTGTGAGGGACTTTAAATTCTTCGTAACCTGTTTTCAGTGATGACAAAGCAACTTTAAAGGGCATTTTCATTACATCTTGGATAGGGGTCTGAGGGCTCCCCTCAGGTGGTTTGAGCTTTGGGTTAGCTGGTAAGAGGACCTGGTGGGACCCGGTGCAGGCACTGACAGGAGAAGAGAGGAGTGAGGGAATTGTGGGGTAGCTCAGTACCTGCTCCCTCAGCAAGGGGGCAATGGTCTGAGAACTGGCAGATGTTCGGCCTTTGGTCTAGTAATTGGAGGGGAGAAATCAGGTTGCTGATGTGGGAATAACAGCAGAGAGTCTTGAGCAGAAGGCTACGGGTGAGGATCGGTTGGAGAAGCATTGTTCAGGATGTGACCAAAGGAGGGAAAAGGCCTACACGTAGGGGAATCTCCTTTCACCCTTTTCAGCACTTGTAGAAGTTAAAAAGGTCAGGCAGAATTTGATGATCTAGAGACCCCTCTGGGGGCCATCGGTTTTTGTTGTCTAATTGGTAATATGGCTAATTCTGTGTACAGAATTTGATGAGGAGTTTGGATTCAATCACGCAGTCCCTGTATGCTCACATCCCCATGACTTACAGAAGAAGTCAGCTTTCCCCCCACACAGTCATGACTGTTTGTGGCTTTGATAATCCGCCGGGCAAACATAGTACTCTAGGCTAGCCCACCTGCATCTGGCTCGCGTGTCCCTACATCCATAACATTTGTTTCCATTATCTATGGTATGGAAGGGATTTAATGGAATTTTAGTGGGATCCTCTTCATCAGGGATATCCCAATAGGAAAGACCTATAGCCAGCTGACAAATGTCTGGGTGGAGAGATGGCCACCAGGTCCCTAAGTGGGCTGTATGCGAGATACACAATACTTCTTGTCCAGTAGTATTTGTGATTAGCCATTGCTGCTGAACGGGATGATGAGGGTTAGGACTACTGGTGGTCAAGGGGAGAGTCTATAGCCTTATCCACACGGCGAATACACAATTTGAAAGGGTTACCAGGCTTTTCCAGTTTCCAGCCAGAGTCTGGACAGGGTGCAGGCTTGAGATGAGAGGTATGGATCCAGGAAGTGATTCTGTCTACCTTTACTTCCTTAGGTGTAATAAAGAGCACCTGCTATGGTCCTTTCCGGCGGGGTTCCAGGGATGACACCTGATGTCTTCTTATGTAGACAAAGTCTCTTTCTTGATATCGATGTTGATTCCCCTCGTCCCCAGGTTGATAGGCAGTGGCCATCTTCACAGGTATCTATGTGGCCCTGGCTGAAAGACAATATCTCTGACTTTTTATATTAGTGGGAAGTAGAAAGATCCTTCCAGGGGCAATCCAAATTCAATGGTTAGCCATTCTGAGGAACAGAGATTCTGCCATGTCCAGCGTTTTACTGAAAAAGAAAGATTCTGAGCCCTTAAGCGAACTTTGGTGCAGTGATCAAGGGTCAGGGACAGAGGCATTCAAGTGCTCTGTCCCATAATGATAGATACACAAACAGTAAAAGCAACAACACATGACACAGACAAGACAAGACAATAAAGAAAGGATATGGACGTCCAACACTGAGACCAGGACTGAGTAGTAGGAAATACCCGATGGGCTGGCAATACCGAATCTGAAACAAAATATCACTGAGTCGTGGAGACAATTGTTCCTCGATTTCCCAAGTCCTCTGTGGCGTCGCCCAGGGACGTGGCCTGTGGCTCTGTGACATGACTGTCAGCCACCGTCAGAGAGAGCGCACGCTCTTTATCGACATCCATTTTACCAAGCCCTGACCTGAAACCTGAAACCAGAAAGAGGCGCCTTTCTTATCCCGAGAGGAGTCTGTTGGGGTCTCTCGTCCGCCGCTGCTGGATCTCGGTGGAACCTCCATATGTAAAGGTCCAGTGACAATAAGGGAAAGAGACCACCAAGAGACTGTCTGATGCCAAAGCAAAGGGTTTATTGGGTGTCCAGCATGCTGGGGCTCAGAGCTCACTTAAATAGAGCAGAGAGCCCTGAGAACAGCTTAAGCAGAGCTTATATAGTTTCCTTGGAGAGGGCAGGGGGGGAAGTTTATTGATGTGTCTGGGGGAGTGAGCGGTTTGCGTGCAACCGGTTGAGGGAGTACATTCTGCAGTTTGGCAGTTGGGGACAGCACATTCTGGGAATAAGATTAGCAAACAGTTCTCGAGATTTCAACAGTGTTTTGTTAAGCATACAGAAAAACAGGAAGTGACAAGTACTAATTTTATTAACCTTTCACTACCGACTATAATTTGCCAGAATTCCTAATGTCTCTATTGATATGTGCTTTCCTACATATTTTCCAGAGTTCATCATTGTGACTGACTCTTCACATGTGCTGACATTTACATTCACTCTACCTGAAACCCTAGAGCTAAAGAAATTTTGGTCCAAATCCTATACTCACTCTCCTTTCTAAACCTACCAAATATCTTCCTAATCCTATCGACTGTCGCTTTTTGACTGGAAGTTCTCTTTGACAATCAATCATCCAAGGTACAAGGTCCTATGCAATTGTATATCAATTTATCTGAGACATCTGTGTACAAAATAAATCAAATCTAAGTATCGCAATCAAGGGCCCAATGCCCTTCTGGGCTTCAAATCTTACCTAGATTTGTGTTTTCATACTTATATTTCACCTATATATTCTTGTAAATATCACAGGTTCCCAATACCATTATTCATGCAGCAGAATGATTCCTAAACCACATCGAACCTGTTATTAACACTAAAAATACACTGTTCCCTCAATCTAACTTTACAGAAGAGCAGGGACAGAGTTGGTCTTACAATACAGGAATGTAAGGGATATTCCAACTGCTGAGAACATCAAAGGTCCATGCAGAAAAGATACCTGGAGAAGTTGTAGGCAGCTATGAAAGAACTTAGAGAGCAAAAGTCATCTTCCATTGCAAAAAACCTGGTCAGGATGAAGGAATGTGTCTGAATCAGCCACTCTCTTCTTAATGTAGAGAAGAAGGACCAAACCAAACCTGTGTGGAGAGCTGTTCCTGGGTGCCTATGGTTGATATACCATTCTAACATGTGAAAGTGTCACAGGAAGTAGGGGCAGCATCCATTTCATGGGACCCTTGGAAGCAACTGTTAGGACAACGTGGTTGCCAAGGCAGTGACCTCATTCAGTTCCTGAAGGAAGTGACCTCACCTCACATCCTTGGTGATGGAACTCTCTGAACTTGGGATCCAGGAGGCAAGGCACAGAAATCCTGTCCCACACCCAGTCCTAGTGCTCTCAATTTTTTGGATTTACCAAAGACAGAGTAAGTCTTTCTTGGTACCTGCTGATGTGAGGATGGCCAAATGCCAGGAAAGCTCTGAAGAATGGCCTTTCTTGAGAAAGCAGGTAAGTGCCTCACCATTGGCTCCTGACAACTTAACAATGTTGACCAAGGAGACCAGATCTGAGACAGGACAGGCTATTTCGGGGGAACACAGTATGGCCCACCAGTCAGAGGACACTCGGGATAGTCTGTGACTATCCCCCTTTTTGGGGGAAGGAGGTGACTTTGTGGGTGTGGGTGTGGGTTTGTGGTTTTGTCTGATGTTTTGAGAATAGGTAGGAAAGGCGGTTTGTTTGGTTTGAAATTAATTGTTTCTAGTAAGTAGTATGACAAGGTGATTGTTTCTCTGTGTATCCCACTGTGTCCATGGTTGTAGACATTAGAAATGAGAATGCATCAATAGATGTGTCTTGTCTAGTAGAAAGCTTCCCATCATTCATCCAGCGCAATTGATGAATGGACTGTGACTTCCCTTATCAATGGGCAACACCTACTATCTTCCTAAGTTCCTGTTTTTTTCCTGAGTTATGGCCACTCTCCAGAATAGGCTCATGATTTTGTGTCCAAATAATGTAACACCTCCAAGCTCTGTGACATGGCCATGTACTGGATAGCTGATGGGAATTTCTAGCATCTCCGAATACTCAGATATCAGTGTGACAAGGAAATTCTCAGTGGAGAAACAGTGTTTGGGCCATTTGCTTACCTATTCTTCTACTGCCCTGAATGTCAGGAAGGTCTTTGCCTCAGGCCACCCCTTGTGAAGCCTGAAGAAAGCAGGTTTCAAATGGAAATAAATGGGCATCACCTGTGACTCTTTGCTTAATTGCTTTGGAAAGGGATGTGTATGAATCAGCTTTTTGGCCCTGTGTGAGACTGTGGGTTAGATTCTCAGCACCTGATGAAAGATTCCATTGTGCACCCAAATTCAAAATTTCCAAAAAGCATTCATTGTGGATGAAGTTTCTCGACATCCTCTTTAAGGTTCCTGACCTCCATCAAGTGAGAATAGGGATCCTTTGCATCAAATGAGTTCTTCAAGACCCTGCAAAGGCTAGCCCATAGGTGCTTGGGATTTCTCATGACTCCAGTTCACATAAAGAATCTAAATCCCATAGTCAGTAGTCTTCAAATTGAAGAAGTGGAGCAGTATTAATGACAGGGTATTTGATCATTCCCGGTTAAAAGAAAGGGTTTCTAGGCAACCCTGAGTTGTGAAAAATGAGGTGCAAGGGTGCTTATTTTAGACACTGTGTTGGACTGTGCCCCTCATGGAAACCTCCAGCCAGAGGTAATTATTAGTGTCTATATGGAAGAAGATGAGGGCCATGTGGGAGTGTTTTGTTTTTAATTGTGGTCATTTGTGTGGCGGTTGGAAGAGATTTCAGGTTCCAACTGGGCTTGAACTCTGGTGTGATTCCCCTTAAAGACTGAGTTCCGGAACTGACCTCAGAGAAGTATTGCCCTGAATTGTGTTGGGATTTTAGGAGGCCACGCATGAGAGTCACCCTTGGAAACTAAGATCTAGGCCCAGGGTGGCTTTCCACAGAGCACAGGGAATCTCAGCCAGGATATCACATGATTTTATTCTGAAAGACTTGGCAACCATAGTTGAGAGTCAAAACACACATGGACCTCACATTGTAGATCTCAAATGGCCTGGCCTCATGTGACCTTTTGGCCAATCTTTGGGAAGCCTTGCCTGTGATAGTTCTCCAGATCATTCACTGAAATGAGCTTCCTCTCCATTTAATGGTTCCTGAATGATTTGAAACGCACAGTGCCTCCAACTTCATCCTTGAAAAATGGCTAGATAAATACCATAAAATTTTTGAAATTCCCATGACTAGGTGGCACTGGAGAAACATTGGATTCCTGTTGCTGATCATGAGTATTCCAGACAGTGCCTTGACTTACTTGGTTTCATGAAAATGGTGTAGAAGAGAGATGCCAGTAAGTTGGAGCCTGCTGAGTAGTTGGCCTACAGCAGTGGTGGGCAGGTGTGAGATAAAACATCTGTGGTGAAACCGTGTTTATCTGCCATTGGCTTTCAAATGACTTGTGACTGACATTTTGCATCCAGCAGATGCTTGTATTTAAAAGCATCTTGTTATACGGAGAGGTTTCAGGGCAATGTTCAGAATCAGGTTGCTATGGTGAATGGTGCAGGCTCTGTGGGTTAGAAGCCTGGTTGGTGCATTCTCCTGCAGACCCTGACCCACCCAAGTGACAGAACCCCCTCCAGCACTTTGTTCCTGTGGAACTCCTTGTATTTCATGAAGCAAATACCAAACTCCCAGTGCAGCATAAAGAAACACCAAGAAAAGTGGATTAGTACCAAATGGCTTTACAGTCGACACGAGGAGACAATTAGCCCTTAGTGGCCACAGTTTACCTACAAAGAGAAATTTCCACACTGCTGCCTCATGTTCATTGGGAAATAAGAAACCATGTCATCCAGGCCACATAGATGCAGACCCACCTTTGATGGTCTTACTAGAAACGAAGCAAAATCCACTGAAAACAACATATATTTCAAGTGCAGAGGCAGTTTTCCAAAGTCTTTAGGCCAGCAGAGCTCCATGTTTGTCGAGTGTTTACCGTGTCCCTTACTTTTGGAAACTCTTCTACCATCTCCAAGGTTGTGAACTCCTGACCATTTTCCATTCCAGATATGTATTCACAGATTTTCTAACTCTTCTCCTTTAATTGTGTCTTACTTTGCACGAAGTAATGTCAAGGCATTGTTGTGGATGAGAGTTGGAAGATTTTTGTGTAACACATATTTGCATATACATTGAATTCATTTTCCTATTTTCTATTCAAAATACTTAATCCCTGATAATAACCCATACCCTACTAATCTCTGACTACTAATCCTAATATAATGGAGAAAAATAACCGAAACAGAATAGAAATACAAGCAGTTAAGAGGAGGCATGGTGTATATTTGGACTTGCCTTTTGCATGATAAAGTGTTGGTGTTATAAATTTAGTCATTTTTTAATTGAAATGGTTCTCAATGTGTTTCTAAAGTTAACAAAAATGTGAATTCCTGTCTCCCTTTCTCTGTAGCCTATTCAGCACATGTATTTTTATGTGCACATATAGAATCCTACATGGTATCACACGTACATATTTGTGAGGTACCTGATTTGGCAGATACAAATTGTTAGAAGAGATCACTCCTCCGAAACTCTGTTGGAACTGAAAATTCAACCTATGGGTGAGCTTCCTAGTTGAACAAAATAAATCCATGTTCAGTAAAAGAAATATTTTTGGATCTGTGGATGATATTTATTTCATGGTGAATTTGATTGGCATACATAATGCTAATTTTTAGTGTCTGTGTGTGTGTGTGTGTGTGTATATATATATATATATATATATATATATATATATATATATATATATATATATATTCACTCTCCTGATTTTCCAAAATATGAAATATATGTGTCTTATTATACACTCAATAAATTCATTCATATTCATGTATGTGGATTTATAATCCAATTTTCACAAGATTATTCTCAGAAATATTCATCCACCTGAAATACCTATTTGTTTCCTAGTACAGAAAACTAACTTCAGGGGATCATATGATGGCGGCGAAGGGAGTTCATCACCCCTGTGTACTGCGTCACTTTGTGGAAGAATGATGAGTTAGAACGGTTAAAAGCTATCTTGTTAGGAATTTCCAGCAAAATTGGGGTCCTCCAGAACCTAGAGGAAGGATTTCTATCACACGAGGACCAGCTATGGGGGCTCAAATGTGAGCGATTTTTCTGCACAGAGGGTCACGCTGCTTATTCAGCAAATTGCCCCGAGGCTAGAGTCTGCGGTGCCCGCTGGGAAACAACGAGATAGCAACGCAAATATACAGTGCTGTGGATTCTGCGGGCTTCTGCCAGCTGTGCAGTCACTGTGCTCAGTGCTGAATTCTGGGTTTGAGACGGGGGAAAGAAGCTGTCCAATTCAGTTCTGCACACCAGTCAGACCACAGAGGAAGCCAGCGGCCACCATCTTGGAGAGCTGACATAACCATCCCTGTTTTCGACTGATCGCAGCTCATTCAGATATAGAATAGGTAATTTCTGGCTGCCATTCACCTGCATCTTGCAGACAAATTACTAAGGCTCAGTGCTAAAGAACCTAAGGAAATTACTTCTTGGAGCCTGCTCCTATCAGAACATACACCTAACCCGGAGTGGCTGATTTCCGGGTCCCGGAACTGCTCTGGCCCAGGGCTAAAGAACCTGCGGAAACTGCTTCTCAGTCTGGGTCCTGCTGAATACTGTGGAGTTAAATATCAACGGAGCCTTCATAAGCAGTGGCAACAGGATTGAGACAGTGCTTGTGAGGGCCGGTCAGGACTCACCCGTTGCTTTGGTAACCCGGCAAAGGGAATGAAATGCTGCCATTCACATGGGATACCAACATGGCAGAGATCTGATGTCAGAAGTCGGCGGGGGAGGTAACTTGTACATTGCTAGTGGGACTGCAAATTGGTGCAGCCAATTTGGAAAGCAGTATGGAGATTTCGTGGAAAGCTGGGAATGGAAATACCATTTGACCCAGCTAATCCCTTTCTCGGTCAATTCCCCAAAGACCTAAAATGAGCATGCTACAGGGATACTGCTACATCGGTGTTCATAGCAGCACAATTCACAATAGCAGGACTGTGAAACCAACCTAGATGCCCTTCAAAAGATGAATGCATAAAAATGTGGCATTTATACATAATGGAGTATTACTCTGCATTAAAAAATGACAAAAATCAAAGAATTTGCAGAAAAATGCATGGCATTAGAGCAGATAATGCTAAGTGAAGCTAGCCAATCCCTAAATAACAAATGCCAAATGTCTTCTTTGATATAAGGAGAGTAACTAAGAATACAGTAGGAATGAAGAGCATGAGAAGAAGATTAACATTAAATATGGATGAGACGTGGGAGGGAAAGGAAGAGTGAATGGAAATTGCATGAAATTGGAAGGAGACCCTCAGGAAGAGGAAGTTAGGGGAAAGGGAAAAATAATAAAAGGGGGAGAAATGAATTACAGTAGAGGGATAGAGAGAGAAGATGGGAGGGGAATGGAGGGAAGGGGTGATACTAGAAGTTAGGAAAGGCAGCAGAATACAACAGACACTAGTATGGCAATATGTAAATCAATGGATGTGTAGCTGATGTGATTCTGCAATCTGTATACGGGGTAAAAATGGGAATTCATAACCCACTTGAATCAAATTGTGAAATATGGTATATCAATAACTAGGTAATGTTTTGAACAACCAACAATAAAAATTTGAAAAAACAGAAAAATTACTTCTGTGAATCGTGCACACACATCATAATATTTCTACAGTAACTGTCCCAGTTTAACATCAATGCAAGTAGATTTCTATGGGACAAGATGTGTATTTTGATGTTCATTTTTATTCAACACTGGTACATTACAATTTCTTCAGTTTATTCACATCATAGGATATATATTTCATTCACAAGTTAGCAAATTTATCGCCTTTTTTTTCAATTTCAATCACTTCCTGTGTCAGAACTCATGAATTCCTCGGTGTTCCTTGACTGGTCTTTTCATGAGACTTCTTTCCAAACACATTATTTTCGATTTCCATAATCACTTTTGAAGCAAAACTCAAACAAACTTCATGATAAACTATAACCCTAATATTAACATTAGGTGTATAAGTGGTTGAAATCAATGATTCTATATCAATATAAGATTTCTTATATATTTTCAGATATCAATTCAATCCATTATTTACAGTGGAACCAGTTATATTATTTATTCACAGTAATGTCTATTCATGCATTATCTCTATATTCATAGAAACAGGGTACACCTCTTTGTACCCCCAATACTAATTTATATGTCTTCAAAATATTGCTCCCAGATATGGTGGAAGAAATAATCATGTCACCTGATCTACATATACATTTTATCACAGTAATATACTGGAAACAAAATGCAAAGGTCCCACTTAGGATTGTACCAAAGCCTAAATTGAAAGTGAATATGGATTACTAACAACATCAATGTCCAAGTTGCCTAATGCTCTCAAATGTCAATCCTAATGGTGACTACATATTTGTTTTTTCCTATGATTATATATTCAATCTCAACCCTGTTTAAAATGTCTAATCCTATCACTCACTTTATACTTTGCCTGATTTCCTAATGTCTTTATTGATATCTGCTTTCCTACATATTTTCCCCAGTTCATCATTGTGTCTTACTCTTCATATGTGCTGACATTTACATTCACTCTCTACCCGAAATAATATTGCAAAAAAACTTTTGTTAAATATCCTATACTAACTCTACTTGCTAAACCTAACGACTATCTTCCTAATCCTACTGACTCTCCCTTTTGACTGGATGCTCTCTTCTGCATTCAATCATCCAATGTTCAAGTTCCTCTGCCATTGTATATTGATTTATATGAGACATCTTTGCAGATTGTAATTCAAAGCTAAATATCCCAATCAAGGTCCCAATGCCCTTCTGGGATTAAAATCTTACTTTAATTTCTGTTTTCATACATATATTTAACCTCTATATTCTTATAAATCTCGCAGGCTCCAAATATCATTATTCATCCAGCAGAATGATTCCTAACCCAAATCAAACATAATATTAACCCTAACAATACACTGTTCACTCAATATAACTTTACAGAAGAGCAGGGACAGATTTGTTCTTACAATACAGAAATGTAGGGGATCCTCCACCTCTTGAGAACTTCAAAGGTCCATTCCGAAATGATCCCTGGAGAAGATGTAGGCAGCAATGTAGGACCTGAGAGAGCAAAAGTCATCTTCCATGGCAAACTACCTGGTCAGTATGAAGGGTGGTGTCGGAATCAGCCTCTCTCTTCTTAATATAGAGAAGATTGACCAAACCAGGCTTGTGTGGGGAGCTGTTCTCGGGTGTCTAAGGCTTTTATACAATTCTAACTTGTGAAACTGTCAAAGGAAGTAGGGGCAGCCTCCATTTCTTGGGACCCTTGGAAGCAACTGTTAGGACAATGTGGTTGCCAAGGCAGTGACCTCATTCATTTCTTGAAGGAAGTGACCTACCTCACTTCCTTGTTGATAGAACTCTGTGAACTTGGGATTCAGGTAGCCAGGCACCCAGAGTCAGTCCCAGTCCCAGTCCCAGTGGTCTCATTTGTTTCGAATCAAGGACAGAGTCAGTCTTCTTGGTAAAGCGACTGATGTGAGGGTGGACAAATATCAGGAAAGATCTGAAGAGGGGCCTATCCTGACAAAGCAGGTAGTGGCTCACCGCTGGCTCCTTACTGCTGCACAGAGCTAGCCATGGAGACCATATCTGAGACAGAACAGACCATTACCAGGGAACATAGTATGGCCCACCAGTTAGAAGACACTCTGCAAGTCACAGACCTACTTGGGGGAAGGAGGTGCCTTTATGAGTGTGGGTGTGTGGTTTTCTCTCTGTTCTGAGAATAGGTAGGAAAGGAGGATTGTTTGGTTTGGAGTGGACTGTTTCTAGTAAGTCAGTTGACATGGTGAGTGTTTCTATGTCTGTGTATTCCACTGTGTCCATGGTTTTATACTTTAGAAAAGAGAGTGCATCAATGGATGTGTCCTCTCTAGTAGAAAGTTCCCAACATTCATCCTGCGCAATTTATGAATGGAGTGTGGCTTGCCATATGGATGGGCAACACCTACTATCTTCCTAAGTCCCTGTTTTCTTCCTGAATTCTGGCCACTGTCCAGAATAGGCTCTTGGTATTGTGTCCAAGATATGTACCACCTCCAAGCTCCGTGACATGGCCATGTACTGGATCCCTGAAGGGAATGGCCAGCATCTCAGAGAACTCATTTATCAGTGTGACCTAGAAAGTCTCCGTGGAGATACCCTGCTTTGGGCCTTTTGCTTACCTATTGTTCTGTTGCCCTGAATGTCAGGATGTCTTTGCCTCAGGCCACCCCTTTGGGAAGACTGAAGAAAAAAGTTTTCAAATGGACATGAATGGGCATCACCTGTGGCTCTTTGCTTAATTGATGTGGAAAGGGATGTGTCTGAATCAGCCTCTTGGCACTGTGTGAGGCAGTGGCTTAGATTCTCAGCACCTGATGGGTCTAAAGAAAGATCACATGTGTGTATCCAAAACTAAAAAGGCAAAAATATCAGTCATTGTGTATGAAGTCTCTTGCCTTACTCTGATAGGTTTCTGGCCTCCATCAAGTGAGAATAGTGATTATTTGGGTCAAATGAGTTCTTCAAAGCCCTGGAGAGGCTAGCCCATATGTGCTTTGGTTTTCTCATGACTCCAAATCACATAAAGAATCTATACCTGACAATGAGTAGGTCTCAAATTGGAGAAGCAGTGCAGTACTATGGCCAGGATTATTTGCTCACTCCTGGTTCACAGGAAGGGTGTCCAGGCCACCCTGACTTTAGGCGAATGACGGGCAAGGGAGCTTATTTTGGACACTGTCTTGTGCTGTGCTCCTCATGGAAACCTCCAGCTAGAGGTAATGATGAGTGTCTATATGGAAGAAGGTGAGGGCCATGTGGGAGTGTTTTGTTTTTAATTGTGTTCATTTGTGTGGTGGTTGGAAGAAATGACTGGGTCCACCAAGGCTTTAACTTTGGTGTGATTCCCCTTAGAGACTGAGTTCTGGAACTGACCTCAGAGAAGTATTGCCATGAATTGTGTTGGGATTTTAGGAGGCCACACATGAGAGTTGCCCTTGGAAACTGAGGTCAAGGCCTAGGGTGGCTTTCCATTGAGCACTGGGAATCTCGGCCAGGATATCACATGATTTCATTCTGAAAGATTTGACAGTCATAGTTGAGAGTCAAAACACACAGGGACCTCACATTGAAGACCTCAATGGAATTGGCTTCATGTGACCTTTTGGCTACTTTTTGGGAAGCCTTGGCTTTGGAGTTTTCCAGAGCATTCATTGAAATTAAGTTCCTCAACTTTTAATGGTTCCTGAATGAATTGAAACGCACAGTGCCTCCAACTTAATCCTTGAAAAGTGGCTAGATAAATACCCTGAAAAATTTGAAACTCCCATGACCAGGTGGCACTGGAGAACATTTATATCTTCTGTTGCTGATCATGAGGGTACAAGACAGTGCCTTGATTGATTGGGTTTCATGAAAATGGAGAAGAACAAAGATGCCAGTAAGTTGAGACTGCTGAGTAGTGGGCCCAGAGCTGTGGTGTGCAGGTGTGTGATAAAATATCTGAGGTGCGGATTTCCAATTCACTTCCAAATGTCTTGTGGCTGACATGGTTCAGCCAGCAGACCCTTATATATAAAGGCATCTTGTTATATGGAGAGGTTTCAAGGCAAGGTTCAGAATCAGGTTGCTATGTTCAAGGGGAAAGCTATGTGGGAAAAAGCCTGGTTGTTGAATTGTCCTGCAGACCCTGACCCACCACACGTGACAGAACTCCCTCAAGCACTGTGTCCCACTTGAACTCCTTGTATATCGTGATGCAAATACCAACCTCCCAGTTCAGCACCAAGAAACACCACGAAAACTAAGGATGACCAAATGGCTTCACAGTCCACACGGGGAGACACTTAGCTCCCAGTGGCCACAGTTTACCTACAAAGAGAGAATTCAGCACTGCTGCCTCATGTTCATTGGAAAATAAGAAACCATGCTCTCCAGTCACATAGATGCAGACCCAGAAAAAAAGCTAAAGCTCCTGACAACAACATATGCTTCAAGTGTCCAACCTCAGAGGCAGTTTCTCAAGAAGTCTTTAGGTCGGCAGAGCTCTATGTTTGTGGAGTGTTCACCTGTTAGACTAGAATGTAAGAAAAAAACACTGACTCCAATTAAAATCAAATTAAATCAAGCTCATTATTTCCATTGGCTGGGCTGCCTCTCCCTCCCAAAATGGCACAAATAAGAGAGCAACCCCACCTTTCCTACAGCCCAGCTTTATAGCCCAGAAAGTTACATAAAAGGGGGGTTACAGATAACAGAACTCTGACAAGTATCACACTAATGGTAGTTTACATTTTTTTTGCTAGCCCCAACTTCAAAATTTATGAGGACCATTAGAGCCTCAGAGAGGATCATTATCTGGCCACGGAAGGCCAATATTAATGAGGTGTGACTAAAGTTTCAGAGAGGGCTGCTACCTAGTCATAGAGCCATGCATGGATGAGTTCAAGGCATGGGAAGGCATTCCAAGCAGGTTCAGAATTTGCAGTAATTTATAGTAAAGCCAAAATGATCTTTTCATGGCTTTGTTGCAAGATGGCTCCCAATTTTAATAAAAGATAAGGTTGGGTCTATCATTTACCCCTTTTCTTATGTGTCCCTTTCAAATGTTTGATAGGGTAGGGGAAGCGCACTGAGGAAATTCTAATCCCTCAGGTAACAGTCTCGAAATTTTTAGAACTCACCGAAAACTGGTCTCCCTGATATTACCTGACTTAATTAATTACTTATATTGATAGTCTATTTATTTTTGCCTCCATTGTTGTAAGTAGAGAGGCGTCTCTCATTTTGGCTTCTTCTGAGCTGAGAGAGGGTGACGTGAGAGGGCACGACATGAGGGACATGAGTTGCCTTTTTGAAGTCAGTTGAGGGATATGAATTGCCTTTTAGATGTCAGTTCGTTTTGAAGTCTGATTGGGGAAGAACAGGTTGTAAAGTCATCTGGGGATGGGATCTTCTATGAGAGAAACAAAATACATGAGTACTGAATAAATGATGCAGCAGCTAGAACATGTCACTGTACAGAAGTTTCCTTACCAGTCTTTAATATCCCCAGTTATCAGGACTGTCAACTTAATATTTAAATTTTAGTGTTACAGTTGTCCCACCCATAAGACACAGTTTAATAATTTAATGTCATCTGATCTTGCAAAATCTTTTACTAGTATGACCTCTGTGTCTAATAGAGAAATCTTTAATTCTGTTACTCAGGGATGGATAATCGTACTAGCAAACACCAAAACTACCTGTGTAGGTTAGAAATATCTGTAGGCCTTAAACTAAAACTTCTGCCTCTGGCAGCTCCTCTTGATAGCCTCTTTTTATAGTTATCAGGCATTCCTGTCTGAGAATCCTTCTTTGTACCCTCCAGTCTTACTTATTTTGGGAGGCTAGCATAAAGTGTATACATTAAAATATTGTTATTATTATTATTATTATTATTATTATTATTATTATTATTATAAATGACCAGGAATGGCTGTATTTTGCTTTCAACTGTCTTTGCTAAGTGTTTGAGATGAAGCAGTCAAACTGACTTTTGTTTCTATCTATTGTTAACAGTCAGCTGAGCTTTCATGGGAGTCATTCCTGGGGAAACTTGAGAGCAGCTTCTCAGTTCTGCTAGTGCCATTTGCGCTAGGTGGATCCAGGTCTTGCTTGAACATGTTGCTTCCCTCGAAGCATCAGGGATGTCTTCCTTCTCTGATGACTCTCCTCTTAGTAGCAAATGCACTGATATGCTTTCTGTTCTGCAATGATCTCATTAATCTCCCTGATGGGGAGGTTTTGTGGCTCAGAGTTGCAAAGCTCTTAGAGAAGTCCCCTGTTTCCTGGATTCAGACAGACCCAGAAGGCAAGAGCCAAATATTGGTTTTCTTGGCCCTTTTAATTTAACTTTAATTTTTAAATCCTAATCTAAAACATCCAGCAAATAAATTTTAACAGCCTTATATTAAGAGTACTGGCCTTTAATGTCTATAACTTAATAATTATTTATCTTTTTATTAATTGGGGTCTGTATTATTCTGTCTGCCTTGTAGGTGATGACTTATTATCTTAAATTAACTCATGTTGTGTTCTTAAAGCAACATGGGTTAATTTAATCTGTAAAACAAAAACAGGGAATCTTTAGATCACTTATAAGCAAATTAAAAAATAAAATTTTTTAACAAGAGTAAAAATACTTAGTTAATGTAATGCTACCCTGAATTTTTTGTGTGAGTTATACTTTATATTCCCTGTTTGAGATCCTAGTAAACTTGAGAGAAAAAAGAAAGAAAAAACAAAACTTTTGAACATAACTTTAAATGAAATAAAATCTGACCTACTGCTTTCGTTGTCATTCTCACATGTAGTAAGATGGGACACAGAGCCTTATCTCAGGTAAGACAGGGCTCTTTATAAATCTTAAGAGTTTTAGTTCTAAAGCTGATCTTTTTTTTTTTTTAATATCCTTTTACAAAGTTTACATAAATTGTTTGAGGTCACATGAACATTAGCTAACACCATATAATATCACTTTTAAAACATGAATTAAAGAATGGCTGAATGTTTTTAACATTTAAATAGATTAGGCTCTCATTAATTTAAAAATACATTTAAATGGTTCCACAATGTAAAGTGTAACATAAAACTTTACATATCTTATTGATAACAGGTAAATAAATCTCCAATATATATTTTATTTACCATACAACTTCAGAACACCAGCTTGATATAATGCTCTTTTAAAGTTTCTACCTTATAGAGTTGTATAACTGGAAGATATGAGCACATTAATAGCATCACAGTTACATTGATGTTTCTACATTAACCAAGTTTAGCTTTTAAAGAAATGGCAGTACAGTGCTCTAAAATAACAGTTCTGTTTTAAACAGTTGTTTAATTTTTACGTTTGCTTGCTCTGGAAAAAATAAAACTTAATAAACACAATGTTATGAGTAAACTTATGTTTTAAGAAATTTTTGTCTCTTTAACACATGACTAATTTTTACAATCTTACACAGACTTTAGTAGAAAGTCTGTATAAGACTGTAAACATTTTATACAGACTTTGTACTAAAAATTGATAGACCTTAGTATATCAATCAGATATCAAACAAAAGCACTCATGAATGAGTAAATCCAAATCAAATTTACTTTACTTTTTAATCAAAATATTAGACAAATGTATTGAAGAGTGTAAACCATTTTTTTTTTTGGTTGAAGGAAAAGTCCTAGAACAAAGCCATATAGACCTTTGGTAGACAATAATATTTTATTAGATTTTTGAACACCTAGAAAAACTTATAGGCATAAATTTGAAGACATTTATATTTATCTGTTTATCCAATCTAAATTGAAACATTTAAACCACGTGAATTAAATATCTGTGGTCCACTTTTTAAAATTTGTTTTTATGAGCGCTTTTTATATGAGTGCTCCTTATATATGTTAATTTGTGTATCACATGAATGATATACGGACATATGTGTGTATATATATATATATATATATATATATATATATATATATATAGACATACACACAAAACAAAATTGTGCACACATAATAATAGTGAAGGCCTTGTAGCTTTTCACACGCGAAATCACCATTGCAATTTTTTTAAAACTCCACAGTTGGTCAAAGATAAAACTGATCAGAAAAATGTTAACCTAGGTCTGTAGGATCAAAATCATGAACTCAAAAAAAAAAAAGAATCTAAGAAAAAATTATGAGTCCTAGAAAAAATGACTGGCTAGGTAATTAGTAAATACCATACAATTTACCATTTTTTTATCTTAGGCCTCAGATCAGTCTCCTACTGAGCTTACAGGAGACTTTCATTTGCATTTCAACAGAAGTCCTGCCTGAGGTCTGGAAGAAGCAGGAAAAAACTGCTATTCTGAGCAGACACCTCAGGCCTAAGGCATTTTAACCATAATTTTCTGGTTAGGATGTTGAAAATTATGATACAAGTTTAAGATACAATTCACAAAATTTTATATCTTTACATCTTGTTTTGTCAACAGATACCATACTATGATTTACTATTCTTGTTCAAATTAATGCACTGGTAAACACAGTGACATTTTCCCAGGCTACCCAATTCAAAATTGGAGAAAAAAAGACTGCATGATTGGGAAGTTACTTACCAACTTGGAAGTAGAGTTCTTTAGTTTTCCATCCTAAGTATTTAAGTTCTCTGGCATGAATTATCTGAAATCATAAACTAAACAATTACCTAAACCCGACTTTTAACTGCAAGATTGCGCAATGCTTCAAAAAACGCATTCAGATACCAGATTGTTACAATAAAACATCATCATTTAGACACACATTCAGCTAAGATCATTCTCAAGAAACAATTTATAATATAAACACATTATTGCACATGTCTTAAAGGGCCAGAAACAAAGGCACAAGACAGACAGAAAGGAACTCCAGAATATGGCTGACAGACAGAAGCCTTTAAAACAGAGCAGATAAGAGAAAAATCTCCTATACCAGTGGCACCACAGATGTCCCCACAAGGGGACCAGATGTTTTCACAGAGAAGCTACCTGAAATGTAAAATCAAGGGTCTCCATGGTGACTTTACTGCATTTAGTGTCCCCTTTTTATTTTTCTCTTTTAAAAGAAGACAGAGGTGGCATAATGCTTACAGTGCAGGGAAGGAAGGAGGGAATTCCCTGAAGCAACAGGGCTTTGGCAGTTGCTGGGGTCCCTCAGTCCCTCCTTTTACTTACAGGATTAGCTCTTCTGTTTTGGGTCCACTCCAAGCATGCTCCATCTCCTAACATTTTAGTCGTCAGCTCTCAAAAAGTTCTGGGACGGGGGCGGGTATCAAAATTTGTAACTTAAAGTTCGGTTTCTGACCCTGAAGCAAATTAATGCCAATTTAATAATGAGAACAGGGTTTTGAGAAAAAGAAAATGGAGGTTTATTGCTTTGCTAACGAAGGAAAAACAAGGGGACTCTGCCAAAATGTTGTGACTCTCATGATCTGGAGGGACAAGGGATTTTAAAGATTTTCACTTGTTAACCTGTGATATACTCAGTTCTTCGTTCCCCAGCAGGCATTGCCCTGTGCAGTGGGTGTGCTCCAGGCAGCCAGCTAGGGGCTTCTTTCTTCCTGCTTAACAAAGGTGGGTAAAGTTCATCACAGTTCCTTAAAACACAGTCCAAAGGGTGTCAGGCTTACTTGCTTTGTTACCATTTTTCACGTCCAATATCCTTAAGATTTTACCACAGAAATCAAACAAAAAAAACGCACAAAAACAAACAACAAAAAACATATAGACCACAGAACAAAACACAGAAAAACAGAATCCTGGTGCCGAAACAGAAAAACAGAGGAGCAATGCAACATCTTGCTAAAGCTCCAGGGTAGGAGAGCGTGTGTGCCCATCGGCACCTCTCTACCCTTCCAGAGAAATTCCCTACAGAACAAAACAGAGGACAGCATGATTCTCATTACTGTCCTGGACAGGAGTGTATGTGAGCCTCCCCAGGCCACCTCTCTGTCATCAGAAGAGATCTCCCTTAACCAGATATCAGATGTTATAAAGGCGCCACTTACCTATGGAGGCCTCCTCCACCAGGGGCTTGATAATAGTTTTAGTGTGGTGGTTCACTGCAGTGCTCCCCAGACTGACGGCTCACTCCAAGGCCTTGGAACATCTCAAGTTGTGCACCCCCTCGAGTGGTTCTCCAGCCCAGTGCCCTGGAGGGAAGGCCAGCTTCAGAATTTTCAGCAGTCTGGTTTTGTGATCTGCTCGGGCAGGGTCATCTTCCTGGGGAACTCCAAAATTTTGGACTAGGATGCAAGAAAAGACCACTGACTCCAATTAAAATCAAATTAAGGCAAGCTTATTATTTCAACAGGCTGGGCTGCCTCTCCTTCCCAAAATGGCGGGAACAAGACAGCAACCTCACCTTTCCTACAGCCCAGCTATATAGCCCAGAAAGTTACACAAACGGGGGGTTACAGATAACAAAACCTTGAAGGCATCACACTAATGGTTGTTTACATTTTTTTTTTTTGCTATATAGCCCAGAAAGTTACACAAACGGGGCGTTACATATAACAAAACCTTGAAGGCATCACACTAATGGTAGTTTACATTTTTTTTTTTTTTTTTTGCTGGCCCCAACATCAGAAATAATGAGGACCATTAGAGCCTCAGAGAGGGTCGTTGTCTGGCCAGAGAAGGCCAATATTTATAAGGTGTCACTAAAGTTTCAGAAAGCACTGTTGTCTGGTCAGAGAGCCAGGTGTGAATGAGTTCAAGGCACGGGCAGGCATTCCAAGCAGGTTCAGAATTTGCAGTAATTTAGAGTAATGCCAAAATTATCTTTTTACTGCTTTGTGGCAAGATGGTTCCCAATTTTAATAAAAAATCAAGTTGGGTCTATCAAGCCTCTCCCTTACTTTTGGAAACTCCTCTACAAACTCCAATGTTGTGAACTCTTGAGCATTTTACATTCCAGATATGTATTCACAGATTTTCTAACTCTTCTATTCTAATTGTGTCTTACTTGGGGCGAAGGTAATATCAAGTCATTGTTCTGGATGAGAGTGGAAAGATTTTTGTGTAGCACATATTTGCATACACATTTAGGAGATCACTCCTCCTAAACACTGTTGGAACAGAAAATTCAAACTATGGGGGAGCTTCCTAGTTGAACAACATTATTAATAAATACAAGTTCATTAAACAAATAGTTTTAGATCAGTGGATGATATATATTTCAAGATGAATTTCAATTGGTATATACTATGCTACATTTTAATGTCTGTGTGTGTTTTGTGTTTATAATGTTTTGCGATTTATATGGATTTAAAATCAAGTTTCCACAAGATTATTCTCAGAAATATTCATCCACCTGAAATACATATTTGTTTCCTAGTACTGAAAACTAACTTCAGTAAATGGTGCATAAAAATCCTAAAATTTCTACAGTAACTGACCCAGATTAATATCAATGCAAGTAGATTCCTATGGGACATGATGTGTATTTTGATGTTCATTTTTATTCAACACTGCTACATTACTATTTCTGCAGTTAATGAACATCATAGTTTATATATTTTATTCAAAAGTTCGCAAATTTATATGCATGTGTTTCACGTTCAATCACTTCCTGCTTCAGAACACATGAATTTCTCCAGGTTTCTTGACTATTCTTTTCATGAGACTTCTTTCCAAACACATTATTTTTGATTTCCATAATCACTTTTGAAGCAAAACTCACACACTTTTCAGGATAAAATATAACCCTAATATTACCATTAGATGTATAAGTGGTTGGAATGAATGATTGCATATCAATATGAGAATTCTTTTATATTTTCAGATATCAATTCAATCCATTATTTAAAGTGGAACCAGTTATATTATTTATACACAGTATGGTCTATTCATGCACAATCTGCATATTCATAGACACAGGGTACACCTATTTGTACCCCAAATACTAAATTATACGTCTCCAAAACATTGCTCCAGAAACGGTGGAAGAAATATTCATGTCACCTGATCTACACATACATTTTATCACAATAATATTCTGGACACAAAATGCAATGGTCACACTTATGATTTTAAAAAAGCCTAAATGGAAAGTGAACACGGATTACAAAAAAACATCCAAGTCCTGGTTACCTAATGCTCTCGAATTCAATCCTATTTGTGACAACATATTTGTTTCTTCCTAAGATTATATATTCAAACTCAACCCTGTTAAAATAAACCAATTACACACTTTATAGTTTTGCTGGTTTCCTAATGTCTCTATTTATGTCTACTTTCCTACATATTTTCCCCTGTTCATCATTGTGACTGACTCTTCACATGTGCTGACATTTACATTCACTCTCTACCCGAAACCTTATTTGTAAAGAACTTTTGGTCCAAATCCTATACTCACTCTTCTTTATAAACCTGCTGACTATCTTGGTAATCCTACGGACTATTCCTTTTTGACTAGATATTCTTTTTGTTATTCAATCATCCGAGGTACAAGATCCAATTTCATTGTATATTGACGTATCTGAGACATCTGTGCAGAATATAATTCAAAGCTAAGTATCCCACTCAAGGGCCCAATGCCCTACTTGGCTTCAAATCTTCACTAGATTTCTGTTTCCATCCTTATATTTCACCTATAAATTCTTTTAAATATCACAGGTTCCCAATACCATTATTCATCCAGCAGAATGATTGATAACCAAAATTGAACATATTATTAACCCTAACCATACACTGTTCCCTCAATCTAACTTTAGAGCAGTGCAGGGACAGAGTTGGTCTTACAAAAAAGGAATGTAGGGGATCTTCCACCTGCTGAGAATATCAAAGATCCATGCAGAAATGATCCCCGAAGAAGATGTAGACTGCTATGAAGGACCTGAGAGAGCAAAAGTCAGCTTCCATGGCACACAACCTGGTCAGTATGAAGGGATGTGTCTGAATAAGCCTCTCTCTTTTTAATATAGAGCAAATGGACCAAACCAGGCCTGTGTGGAGATATTTTCCCCGGTACCAATGGTTGATATACCATTCTAACTTGTGAAAGTGTCACAGGAAGTAGGGGCAGCCTCCATCTCATGGGACCCTTGGAAGCAACTGTTAGGACAAAGTGGTTGCCAAGGCTGTGAGCTCATTCACTTCATGAAGGAAGTGACCTACCTCACTTTCTTGGTGATGGAACTCTCTGAACTTGGGATCCCTGAAAACAGGCACCCAGAGTCAGGCCCAATAACAGTCACAAAGGTCTCACTTGTTTGGATTTATCAAGGAGAGAGTCAATCTTTCTTGGTATCTAAAGTTGTGAGGATGGCCAAATGCCAGGAAAGATCTGAATTGGGGTCTTTCCTGAGAAAGCAGGAATTGGCTCAACGCTGGCTCCTGACAACTTCACAGAGTGGGCCAAGGAGTCAAGATTTGAGAATAGAGAAGCCATTTCGGGGGAACATAGTATGGCCCACAACTCAGAGGACACTCTGGATAGTCACAGACCCTCTTGGGGGAAAAAGGTGCCTTTTTGGGAATGAGTGTGTGTATGTGGTTTTGTCTCATGCTCTGAGAATTGATATTAAAGGCGGTTTCTTTGGTTTAGAGTGGACAGTTTCTAGTAAGTCATTTGACAAAGCAAGTGTTTCTATGTCTGTGTATCCAACTGTGTCCATCGTTGTAGACATTACAAAAGAAAATGCATCAATGGATGTGTCCTGTCTAGGAGAAAGCTTCCCCACATTCATCCTGCCCAATTTATGAAAGGACGGAGGCTTGCATTATTGATGGGCAAGACCTGCTGTCTTCTTAAGTTTCTGTTTTCTTCCTGAATTCTGGCCACTCTCCAGAATAGACTCATGGTTTTGTGACCAAGATATGTAGCACCTCCAAGCTCTGCGACATGGCCGTGTACTGGATAGCTGAAGGGAATGGCGAGAATCTCAGAAAACAGAGATATCTGTGTGATCATGAAAGTCTCAGTGGAGAATCCCTGCTTTGGGCCTTTGCTTACCTATTGTTCTGTAGCACTGAATGTCAGGAAGGTCTTTGCCTAAGGCACCACTTTGTGAAACCTGAATTAAACAGTTTTCTAATGGAAAAGAATGAGCATCACCTGTCTCTCTTTGAGTAATTGCTATGAAAGGGATGTGTCTGAGCCAGTCTTTTGGCTATGTGTGAGGCTGCGGCTTGCATTCTCAGCACCTGATGGATCTAAAGAAAGATGCCATGTGTGCATCCAAAACCAAAATGGCCAAAAGAGCAGTCATTGTGGATAAAATCTCTTGCCTTCCTCTGTAAGGTTCCTGACCTCCATCAAGTGAGAATAGGAATCCTTTGGGTCAAATGACTTCTTCAAAGCCCTGCGGAGGCTAGCCAATAGGTTCTTGGGTTTTCTCATGACCCCAATGCACATAAAGAATCTAATCCCCACAGTCATAGGCCTCAAATTGGAGAAGCTGAGCAGTATTAATGGTAGGCCTTTTTGATCACTTCTGGTTCACAGGAGGGGTGTCCAGGCCACACTGACTTTATGGAAATGACGAGCAAGAGTGCATATTTTGGACACTGTCTTGTCCTGCGCTCCTCATAGAAACCTCCAGCTAGAGGTCATGATGCGTGTCTATATGGAAGAAGATGAGAGCCATGTGGGAGTATTTTGGTTTTAATTGTGGTCATTTGTGTGGCAGTTGGTAGAGATGACTGGGTCCACCTGGGTTTGAACTCTGGTGTGAATCCCCTTAGAGACTGAGTTCTGGAAATGACCTCAGAGAAGTATTGCCATGAATCGAGTTGGGATTTTAGGAAGCCATGCATGAGAGTCGCCCTTATAAACTTAGATCAAGGTCCAGGGTGGCTTTCCACAGAGCACTGGGAATTTCAGCCAAATTATCCCATGATTTTATTCTTAAAGACTTGGAAGACATACTTGAGAGTCAAAACACACATGGAACTCACATTGTAGACCTCAATAGGCCTGGCTTCATGTAACCTTTTGGCCATTCTTTGGGAAGCGTTGCCTATGAGAGTTCTCCAGAGTTTCACTGAAATGAGCTTCCTCAACATTTAATGGTTCTTGAAAGCCACAGTGCCTCCCAACTACATCCTTGAAAAATGGCTAGATAAATACCATGAAATTTTTGAAATTCCCATGACCAGGTGGCACTGGAGAATCTTTGGATGTCCTGTTGCTGATCATGAGTATACCAGAGAGTGCCTTGATTGACTGGAATTTATAAAAATAATGTAGAACAGAGATGCTAGTAAGTTGGAGCCTGCTGAGCAGTGGGCCTAGAGCAGTGGTGGCCACGTGTGTGATAAAACATATGTGGTGGGTCCATGTGATTAGCCCATTTGCTTCCAAATGGCTTGTGATTGACAAGGTGCAGCCAGCAGACCCTTATTTGTAAAGGCATCTTTTTATTTGGAGAGCTTTCATGGTAATGATCAGAATCAGGTTGATATGGTCAAGGGTGCAAGCTATGTGAGAAAGAAACCTGGTTGTTTTATTCTCCTGCAGACCCTAACCCACCACACGTGACAGAACTCCCTCTAGCACTGTGTCCCAGTTGAACTTGTTGTATTCTGTGAAGCAAATACCAAAGCCCCAGTGCAGCAGCAAGAACCACCACAAAAATTTGAGGAGGACCAAATGGCTTCACAGTCCACACGGGGTGAAACTTAGCCTCCAGTGGCCACACTTTACCTACAAAGAGAGAATTCAGCACTGCTGCCTCAGGTTCATTGGAAAATAAGAATCCATGTTCTCCAGGCCATATAGATGCAGACCCAGCTTTGATGGTCTCACTACAAAAGAAGCTAAAACTCCTTAATACAACATATATTTCAAGTGCCCAGCTTCAGATGCAGTTTCTCAAGAAGTCTTTAGGCCAGCAGAGCTCCATGTTTGTGGAGTGTTTACCATGTCCCTTACTTTTGGAAACTGCTCTACCACCTCCAAGGTTGTGAACTCCTGAGCATATTCCATTCCAGATTTGCATTCACAGATTTTCTAACTCTTCTCCTCTAATTGTGTCATACCTGGGGTGAAGGTAATGTCAAGGCATTGTTGTGGATGAGAGTGGGAAGATTTTTGTGTAGCACATATTTGCATACACATTGGATTCATTTTCCAATTTCCCATTCAAAATACTGAATCCCTGACACGAACCCATACCCTACTAGACTCTGACTACTAATCCTAATATGATGGAGAAAAATAACCGAAACAGAATAGAAATACAAGCAGTACAGAGAAGGCATGGTGTATAATTGGACTTGCCTTTTGCATTATGTAGGGTAGGTGTTAAAAATCTAGATAATTTTTAATTGAAATAGTTCTCCATGTGTTTTTAAAGTTAACAAATATGTGAATTTCTATCTCCCTTTCTCTGTAGCCTATTCAGCAAATATATTTTTATATGCACATATAGAATCCTAGCTGGTATCACATGTGCATACTTGTTTGAAGGCTGACGTGGCAGATAAAAATTATGAGAAGAGATAACTCCTCCTAAATGCTGTTGGATCTTAAAATTCAACCTATGGGTGATCTTCCTAGTTGAACAACATTATTCATAAATCCATGTTCAGTAAAATTAATATTTTTGGATCAGTGGACGAAATATATTTCACCATGAATTTCGATTGGCATATATACTGCTACTCTTTAATGTCTGTGTGTGTTTTTTTTGTGTATATATATATATATATATATATATATATATATATATATATATATATATATAATCTCCAGATTTTTTAAAATATGAAATATAGGTGTCTTATTATACACTCCCTAAATACATTCATATTCATGTATGTGGATTTATAATCAAATTTTCACAAGATTATTCTCAGAAATATTGATGCTCCTGAAACACATATTTGTTTCCTAGTACTGAAAACTAACCTCAATGAAAGGTGCCTACAAATCCTAATCTTTCTGCAGTAACTTACCCAGGTTAATATCAATGCAAGTAGATTCCTATGGGACATGATGTGTATTTTGACATTCACTTTTATTCAACACTGGTACAGTACTATTTCTTCAGTTTATTCACATCATAGGATAAATATTTCATGCAAAATTTCAAAATTTAAAACTTTTGATTCACTTTCAATCACTTCCTGCTTCAGAACACATGTATTCTTATGTTTCTTGACTGGTCTTTTATGAGACTTCTTTGCAAACACATTATTTTCGATTTGCATAATCAATTTTGACGCAAAACTCACACACACTTCATGATCAACCGTAACACTAATATTACCATTAGATGTACAACTGGTTGTAATGAATGTATGTATGCCAATATCAATATAAGATTTCCTGTATATTTTCAGATATCAATTTATTCCAATTCCAATTTCTAATGCTGGGTCCAGTTATATTATTTATTCACAGTATGGTGTATTCATTCATCATCTCTATATTCATCAAAACAGGGTACACGTATTTTTTTTGCCAATACTAATTTATAGGTTTTAAAAATATTGCTCCCCATAATGGTGGAAGAAATACTCATGTCACCTGATCTACATATACATTTTATCACAGTAATATTCTGGACACAAATGTAAAGGTAACACTTATGATTGTACCAAAACCTAAATTGAAAGTGAAAATATATTACTAAAAACATCCATGTCCAGGTCGCCTAATGCTCTCAAATTTCAATCCTATTGGTGACTACATATTTGTTTCTCCTAATATCATATATTCAACCTCAACCCTGTTGAAAATGTCTAATCCTGTTACTCACTTTATACTTTGCCTGATTTTCTAATGTCTCTATTTTATATCTGCTTTCCTACATATTTTCCCCAGTTCATCATTGTGACTGACTCTTCATATGTGCTGACATTTTCATTCACTCTCTAAACGAAACCCTATTGCTAAAGAACTATTGTTCCAACTCAAAGACTCACTCTTCAACCTAAACCTACTATCTTCCTAATCCTACTGACTATCCCTTTTTGACTGGATGTTCTCTTCGACATTCAGGCATCTGAGGTACTAGGTTTTATTCCATTGTATGTAGATTTACCTGCGACCACAATGCAGAATGTAATTCAAAGCTAAATATCACAATCAAGGGCCCAATGCCCTTCCTGGCTTCAAATCTTACCTAGATTTCTCTTTTCATACTTATATTTCAAATACATATTCTTATAAATATTTCAGGTTCCCAATACCATTATTCATCCAGCAGAATGATTCCTAACACAAATAAAACATGTTGTTAACGCTAACCATACACTTTTCCCTCAATCTAAATTTACAGAGGGAAGGGACAGAGTTGGTCTTACAGTAAAGAAATGTAGGGGGTCTTCCACCTACTGAGACTCTCAAAGTTCCATGCAGAAATGATCACTGGAGAATATATACGCAGCTATGAAGGACCTGAGAGAGCAAAAGTCATGTTCAATGGCAAACAACCTGGTCAGGATGAAGGGTTCTGTCTGAATCAGCCTCTCTCTTCTTAATGTAGAGAAGATGGACCAAACCAGGCCTGTGTGGGTAGCTGTTCCCGGGTGCCTATGGTTGATATACCATTCTAACTTGTGAAAGTGTCACAGGAAGTAGGGGCAGCCTCCTTCTCATGTGAGACTTGGAAGCCACTGATAGGACAAAGTGGTTGCCAAGGCAGTGACCTCATTCAGTTCCTGAAGGAAGTGACCTCACATCACTTCCTTAGTGAAGGAAATCTCAGAACTTGAGATTCATGAAGCCAGGCACCCAGAGTCAGTCCCAGTCCCAGTCCCAGTGGTCTCACTTGTTTGGATTTACCAAGGACAGAGTAAGTCTTTCTTGGTACCTACTGATGTGAGGATTGCAAAATTCCAGGAAAGCTCTGAAGAGGGGCCTTTCCTGAGAAAGCAGGTAGTGGCTCACCTCTGGGTCCTGACACCTTCACAGAGTTGGCCAAGGAGACCAGATCTGAAAAATTTCAGGCCATTTCGGGGGAAAATAATATGGCCCACCAGTCAGAGGACACTCCGGATAGTAACAGACCTTTTTGGGGGAAGGAGCTGCCTTTGTGGGTGTTGGTTTGTGGTTTTGTCTCATGTTCTGAGAATAGGTAGGCAAGGCGCTTTATTTGGTGTGGAATGAACTGTTTATTGTAAGTCATTTGACAAGGTGAGTGTTTCTATGTCTGTTTACCTCACTGTGTCCGTGGTTGTACTCATTAGAAAAAAGAATGCATCAATGGATGTGTCCTGTCTAGTAGAAAGCTTCCCAGCATTCATCCTGCCCAATTTATGAATGGAGTTCAGATTGCCTTATCAATCTGTAACACCTGCAATTTTCCTAAGTTCCAGTTTTCTTCCAGAATTCTGGCCCCTCTCCAGAATAGTCTCATGGTTTTGTCTCTAAAGTATGTACCACCTCCAAGCTCTGTGACATGGCCATGTACTGGATAGCTCAAGTGAATTGTGAGCACCTCAGAAAAATCAGATATATGTGTGAACACTAAATCTCAGTGGAGAAACCCTGCTTTGGGCCTTTTGCTTACCTATTATTCTGTTGCCATGAATGTCAGGAAGTTCTTTGCCTCAGGCCACCAATTTGTGAAGCCTGAAGAAAACAGTTTTCAAATGGAAATGAATGGGCATCACCTAGGGCTCTTTGCTTAATTGCTTTGGAAAGGGATGTGTCTGAATCAGCCCCTTGGCCCTGTGTGAGGCTGTGGCTTAGATTATCAGCACCTGATGGATGTAAAGAAAGATCCCATGGATGCATACAGAACCAAAATAGCCAAAAGAACTGTCATTGTGGATGAAGACTCTCGCCTTCCTTTCTAAGGTTCCTGACATCCATCAAGTGAGAATAGGGATCCTTTGGGTCAAGTGAGTTATTCAAAGCCCTGCAGAGGCTAGCCCATACATGCTTGGGTGTTCTCATTACTCCAATTCACATAAAGAATCTAAACCCCACAGTCAGTAGGCCTCAAATTGGAGAAGCCAAGCAGTATTAATGGCAGACCTATTTGATCACTCCTCGTTCACAGTCAAGGTTTCCAGGCCACACTGATTTTAGGCAAATGGGGGGAAAGGTAGGTTATTTTGGACATTGTCTTGGTCTGTGCCCCTCATGGAAAACTCCATCAAGAGGTTATGATGAGTGTCTACATGGAAGAAGATAAGGGCCATGTGGGAGAATTTTGTTTTGAATTGTGGTAAGTTGTGTGGCAGTTGGAAGAGATGCCTGGGTTTACCTGGGCTTTAACTCTGGTGTGATTCCCCTTAGAGTCTGAGTTCTGGAACTGACCTCAGAGAAGTATTGTCATGAATTGTGTTTGAATTTTACTAGGCCATGCATGAGAGTTGCCCTTGGAATCTGAGATCTAGGCCCAGAGTGGCTTTCCACAGAGCACTGGGAATCTCAGCCAGGATATCACATGATTTTATTCTGAAAGACTTTGCAGCCACAGTTGAGTCAAAACACGCATGGACTACACATTGTAGACCTCAATGGGCCTGGCTTCATGTGACCTTTTGGCCACTCTTTGGGAAGCCTTGCCTGTGAGTGTTCTCTAGAGCTTTCATTGAAATGAGCTTCCTCAACATTTAATGGTTCCTGAATGAATTGAAACCCCCAGAGCCTCCAACTTCATCCATGAAAAATGGCTTTATAAATACCATGAAATTTTTGAAATTCCCATGACCAGGTGGCACTGGAGAACTTTTGGATGTCCTGTTGCTGATGATGAGTGTACCAGACAGTGCCTTGATTGACTGGGTTTCATGAAATTTGTGTAGAACAGTGATGCCAGTAAGTTGGATCCTGCCCATTAGTGGGCCTAGAGCAGTGGTGTGAAGGTGTGTGATAAAACATGTGTGGTGGTGACATGTGGATCTGCCATTGGCTTCCCAAAGGCTTGTGACTGACATGGTACAGCCAGCAGACCCTTCTATGCAAAGGCGTTTTTTATATAGAGAGGTTTCAGGGCAATGTTCAGAATCAGGTTGCTATGGAAATGGGGGCAACTTATGTGAAATTGAATCCTGGTTGGTGCATTCTCATGCAGACCGTGACCCTCCACACGGGACAGAATTCTCTCCAGCACTGTGTCCCAGTTTAGCTCCTTGTATTTCATGAAGCAAATACCAAACTCCCAGTGCACCTGTGAGAAACACCAGGAAAATTGGAGAATGACCAAATGGCTTCACAGTCCACACGTGGAGACACTTACAACCCAGTGACCATAGTTAAACTACAAAGAGAGTATTCAGCACTGCTGCCTCATGTTCATTGGAAAATTAGAAACAATATCCTCCAGGTCACATTGTTGCACACCCTGATTTGATGGTCTCCCAACAAAGGATGCTAAAGCTCCTAACAACAACATATATTTTAAGTGCCCAACCTCAGAGGAAGTTTCTCAAGAAGTCTTTACACCAGCAGAGCTCCATGTTTGAGAAATGTTTACCCTGTCCCTTACTTTTGATAACTCCTCTAACACCTCAGAAGTTGTGAACTCCTGAGCATTTTTCATTCCTTATATATATTCACAGATTTTCTAACTTTTCTCCTCTAATTGTGTCTTACTTGGAACTAAGGCAATGTCAAGGCAATGTTCTGGATGAGAGTGTGAACATTTTTTTGTAGCACATATTTACATACACATTGCATTCATTTTACAATTTTCCATTCAAAATACTGAATCTCTGACACCAACCCATACCCTACTAGACTCTGACTACTACTCCTAATATGATGGAGAAAAATAACACAAACAGAATAGGAATACAAGCAGTTAGGAGAAATCATAGTGTATAGTTGTACTTGTCTTTTGCATGATTAATGGTAGGTGTTATAAATCTAGTCAATACTTAATTTAAATAGTTCTCCATGTGTTTTTAAGGTTAACAAATATGTGAATTCCTGTCTCCCTTTCTCTGTATCCTATTTAACACATGTACTTTTAAATGCACATATAGAATCATACCTGGTATCACATGTACATTCTTGTGAGGTGGCTGATTTGGCAAATACAATTTGTGAGAAGTGATCACTCCTCTTTAACGCTGTTGGAACTGAAAATTCAACCTATAGGTGAGCTTCCTAGTTGAACAACATTATACATAAATCCATGTTCAGTAAAAGAAATATTTTTGCATCTGTGGATGATATATATATCATGATAAATTTCGATTGGCATATATATTGCTAATTTAATGTCTCTGTGTGTGTGTATTTTGTGTGTGTGTGTATGTGTGTGTGTGTGTGTATGTGTATATATATATATATGTATATATACTCTCCAGAAATATATGTGTCTTATATACACTCTCTAAATTCATTCATGTTCATGTATATGGATTTATAATCAACTTTTCACAAGATTTTTCTCAGAAATATTCATCCACCTGAAATACATATTTGTTTCCAGTACTGAAAACTAACTTCAGTTTATGTTGCATACAAATACTATTATTTCTTCAGTAACTGACCCAGTTTAACATCAATGCAAGTAGATTCCAGTGGGACATGATGTGTATTTTGTCGGTCATTTTTATTCAGCACTGGTACATTACTATTTCTTCAATTTATGCACATGATAGGATATATATTCCATCTACAAGTTAGCAAACTTATAGGCAGTTGTTTCACTTTCATCACTTCCTGCTTCAGAACACATGAATTCCTCTAGGTTTCTTGACTGGGCTTTTCATGAGACTTCTTTCAAAACACATAATTTTCATTTCCATGATCACTTTTGAACCAAAACTCACACACTCTTCATGATAAACCATAATCCTAATATTACCATTAGATGTATTAGTGGTTGGAATGATTGTATGTATATCAATATAAGATTTCCTGTATATTTTCAGATATCAATGGAATCCATTATTTAAATTTGGAACCCATTATATTATTTATTCACAGTATGGTCTATTCATGCATTATCTCTATATTCAGAGTCACAGGATATACCTATAAGTACCCCCAATACTAATTTATACATCTTCAAAATATTGCTCCCAGAAATCGTGGAAGAAATACTCACGTCACCTTATCTACATATACATTTTATCACAGTAATATTCTGGACACAAAAAGCAAAGATGACACTTATTATTTTACCAATGTAAAGGTCAGGCGAGCGTCGGAGGAAGAGACTACCAGAGACTGTCTCATGCAACAGCCAAGGATTTATGGGGGTCCAGCATGCTGTGGTCAGAGCTCCCTTGAATAGAGCACAGAGCCCTGAGAACAGCTTAAGCAGAGCTTATATACTTTCCTTGGAGAGGGCAGAGAGGAAATTTTATTGATGGGTCAGGGCGAGTGGGCGGTTTGCGTCCAAACGGGTGAGGAAGTACATTCTGCAGTTTTGCAGTTGGGTACAGCACTTTCAGGGAACTAGATTAGCAAACAGTTCTCAAGATATAAACAGTGTTTTGTTAAGCATACCGAAAAACTGGAAGTGACAAGTACCTATTTTATTAACCTTTCATTCCCCACTTCTTCTTTTGGTTACTTTTAATCATAAAAATGATCATTGGGGGTGTCACATTTTATGTTTGCTAGTGTGGTATATTGTTTTCTGATTACCATAAGTTTAACTTGTCCAATTTGAGCATGGAGAAAGGAAACTACACGGTTGATCAAACAGGGTCCTACAATTAGCAATAATATGAGGATTATTAATGGACGGGCCAGGGCTGATAAAAACGTAGTTAACGAGGGGGCTTTGTGAACCAAGACTCAAACCACCTTTTTTGGGCCTCTCTCTCTTGTTGATGCTCTTCAAGGCATCTTCTTAATTTAATCATAGATTCTTTTACAACTCCAGTATGGTCGGCATAAAAACAACATTCTTCCCTCAATGCAGGACGAAGGCTCTTTCTCTCATGAAGAGGAGGTCCAACCCTCGACTGTTCTGTAAAATAACTTCAGAGAGAGAGGTTAAAGATTCGTGCAAAGCTGTGAAGGAGGTTTTTAATATCTTTAAGTTTTGGTCTATTATTGCTTCTAATTGGGTCATTTTTTGTGTCCCATGGACCAGGGCAGTGGTTCCTGTGCCCACCCCTGCAGCAACTCCTATTCATAATAGGATGACTAAAGTGAGGGATACAGGTTCCTGGCAGAACCGGCTTGTTTGCCCAACTATTTGATATTTAAATGCACCTGCGTCATGATAGAGCACTCTGGAAAATATCTGCACCATTACATAATTAATCACATCTGTTGACCATTTTATGAAAACATAAACAATGTTTAAGTATATAGAATTGTACTGCTGTAGAGATGGACAAGGCAAGGTACCTAAGATAGCACAGAAAACAGGGAAACAGTCTTATTTGGTTGCATCTGGATTTAGAGGGCATTGCTTCTGTTGTAATCAATTAATCCCTGAACCCCAAGTTTAGGTTGTTTCAGAATTTTGTACCCAGCAGGTAAGGGAAGGGGCTCAGAAGTTCACAGTCTGCAGAAGTTCACAAAAAGCAGTTTTTGTTTCTGTTTTTTTTTCCTCTGTTCTGGGCAAGTTAACTTTTTAAGGACACCTGGGAGGGGGGAGAGCTTTTTTCTTCTTTTTTTTCTTTTCCTCCCTGACAGCTGTTACCATGGAGCCCAGTTGGTAACTTCTTTATCTTAGAAATGTAGCCATCTCTATGAAGCCCCAGCTCTAGGCCAGAGGCCTTCTTCATATATTTTGTTAAAAACTAGTAAGGGGGTGTCTAGCTTAGGAGTGCTGATTTTTCCAGCCATTGACCAAGTAGAACAGAGCAACACGAATAGAGGAAGTTTATCTACATTGAACTCTTTTATAGGAACTGTGATGCTGAAAGGCTTAAAGTCAGCCATGGTGAAGACATCTGGAGAAGGTCATTTAAGACTTTTCTGTGGGCCTGGTACAGAGGGGAAGACGGGGAAGGCAGGGGATGAGAGCAGCTCCGTGGATCTGAGAATGAGGAAAAAGAGATATAAAAGAATTATGGGAAAGGGGTTTGGGATTTTCCTGGCAAGAAAACTGGAGCAGTAGAACAGGTAGAGCAGAGGGGAAGACGGGAGTGAGTATCCCAAAAAGCCTGTGAGGGACTTTAAATTCTTAGTAACCTATTTTCAGTGATGACAAAGCAACTTTAAAGGCCATTTTAATTACATATTGGATAGGCGTCTGAGGGCACTCCTTAGCTGGTTTGAGCTTTGGGTTAGCTGGTAAGAGGACCTGGTGGGACCCGGTGAGAGCACTGACAGGAGGAGAGAGGAGTGAGTGGGTGGAAGGGTACCTCAGTACCTGCAAGCTCAGCAAGGGTGCAATGGTCTGAGAACCAAGGGAAATTTGGGTTTTTGATCTAGTAACTGGAGCTGAGAAATCAGGTTGCTGATGTGGGAGTGACAGCAGAGAGTCTGGGGCAGAAGGCTGCGGGTGAGGATCTATTGGAGAAGCATAGTTCAGGATTTGAGCATAGGAGGGAAAAGGCCTACACGTAGGGGAATTTCCTTCCACCTTTTTGAGCACTTGTCGAAGTTGAAAAGGTCATGCAAAATTTGAGGATCTAGAGACCCCTCTGGGGGACATCGGTTCTTCTTATCTAACTGGTAATATGGCCAATGCTGTGTACTGAATTTGATGAGGAGTTTTGCTTACACCAGGTAGCCCCTGTATCCTCACATCCCCATTATTTACAGAAGTAGTTGGCTTTTCCCCCACACAGTCATGGCTGTTTTTGGCTTTGGTAGTCCGCCGGGCAAAGATAGTAATCTAGGCTAACCAACCTGCATCTGGCTCGCGTGTCCCTACATCCATAATGTTTGTTTCTATTATCTATTGTACAGAAAGTATTTAATGGAATTTTTGGGGATCCCCTTCATCAGGGATTTCCCAATAGGAAAGACGTATAGCCAGCTGACAAATTTCTTGGTGGAGAGATGGCCACCAGGTCCCTAAGTGGGCTGTATGTGCGATAGACCATACTTCTTGTCTAGTAGGATTTGTGATCAGCCATCGCTGCTGAACGGGCTGATGAGGGTTAGGACTACTGGTGGCCAATTGGAGAGTCTATAGTCTTATTCACATGGCGAATAAGCAATTTGAAAATGTTACCAGTCTTTTCCATTTTCCAGCCAGATTCTGGACAGGGCACAGGCTTGAGATGAGAATTAGGAACCAGGAAGTGATTCCGTCTAACTTAAGCACTGTAGGTGTTATAAGTAGCACCTGGTATGGTCCTGTCCAGCTGGGTTCCAGGGATGACACCTGATGTCGTGTTATGTAGACAAAGTCTCTTACTTGATATAGATGTGGAGTACCCTCTTCAGCAGGTTGGTAGGCAGTGGCCAGCTGTTTCCACAGGTATTGCTGAGTTCCTTCCAGAACTTTAAGTCTGTCAAGCAAGGTGGTGTGGAAGGGATCGTTAGATCTTTGAGTTAGGGTTAGGTCCCTTAGTGGAGATGGGGCCCCATAGAGAATTTCATAGGGGGTGAGGTTACACAAAGAAACAGAGGGAGTATTTCTTGCATGAAACAGTGCATAAGGCAGGAGCATAGTCCAATCTTTTATGCTACTCTTTAAGCTTAATTTCCTTTAGGTGTCTTTAATGGTTCTATTTAATTCTTTTACCTGTCCTGAACTCTAAGGTCTATAAGCACAATGTAACTTCCAATTAATCTCCAGGGTCCTGGCTAACCCCTGAGTTACCTGGGCCATGAACGCTGGTCCATTATCAGACCCTATTACCTTAGGCAGGCCGTACCTTGAAAAAATATCTTTCAGGATCTTCTTGACCACCATTTGCACCTTTTTTTTTGGGGGGGGGGAGGCTTCAATCCATCCTGAAATATATCTACAAAGAGTAGGAGATATTTAAGTCCATACCATGCTTGATTAGTTTCAGTAAATTCCACTTCCCAGAATTGTCCTGGTCTGGTTCCTCGTAGGTGCTTTCCTGCAGGAAGCTTGGAAGTGTAAGCATTAACCTATTGACAGACCCGACAGGCTTTTTTTTACCTGTTCAGTTATTTCCTTTCACTGTGAGTCGGTTAGTGGAAAACTCTGTTCTTGATCCTTCAGGAATGCCTGCAATTTCTTTGAACTAACTAAGTGTTAGTTAGTTCTTTGAACTCACTAAGGTGAGTGAACTGATGTACATTTTTAATGTAGTGTAGGGCTTTCTGAAATTTCAGGCTTTGCTCAGTGAAGTTGAGGAGTACAGTGTCAGTGTCCTTAGATGTTAACAAAAGCTTGCTGGTGCTCAGGAGTCCATTAGAATTGGGCATCTCCCTTTAACAGCGGGTATAAATGAGAAGTTAAGGACCCAAACACAGGAATCCTTAACCTGCAAAACCCAGCAGTCCCAAGAAACTCTCTGTGTTGTCTGCTGTTAGATGGGGGTGGTATCTGCACAACCGTTTGATTTCTGGGCTCAGTGAGCCATCGTTTACTGCCCCTAAAGGAATAGCCCAGGAAGGTTAATTCTTGCTGGCAAATTTGGGCCTTTTAAGAAGAAGCTCTATTCCGGAGTTGAGGAATCTCATATGATACTGCTTGGGTCCCAGATTCACAGATATCCTTGGTGTTGGCTGCCAGTAGCAGGTCATCCACGTTTTGAAGCTGGGTGACTTTGGGGTGCGTAGTTCTGAAGCTGTTGAGATCTCTGTGGAGGGCTTCATCAAAGAGAGTGGGGGAGTTTTTCAACCCTTTTGGGGCGTCTAGTCCAAGTTAGTTTACCAGACGTTCCAGTTTCTGGGTCTACCCACTGGCAAGCAAACAGCAACTGACTATATTTATGCAGAGGCAAGCAAAAGAAAGCATCTTTTAAGTCCAGAACAGTATACCATTTCCTCTCAGGGTTCAGAGTGATAACAGATTGTACGGATTAGGTACACTGGGGTGAATGTCCTACACTCTGTTGTAGGTCTCTCTTATGTCTTGAATGGGGGATAGTCCCTGGTTCCTGGCTTTTTATACTGGTAGCAGGGGAGTGTTTTAGGATGATTGACAAGGCCTTAGGACCCTAAGGCCAGATATTTCTGAATATGGGGCCTTATCCCATCTTTAGCTTTTTTGCTCAGAGGATATTGTTTGACATTGATTGGGGAGGCTGAGGTTTTTAACTCCACTGTTTTTGGAGGTTGTTTCATGGCTAGGCCTAACCCAGCAGTTTTTTTCCAGGCATCTGGGTAATCTGTTATCCATTTCTGGGGTAGCTTGCCTGTTTGATCAGCCTTGGGGGGTGTGAAGAGTTGCTGTTCATCTTCTATTGACATATTTAAAGCCGTGAATATAGGAGTTTTTACTAAAGGATTTAGAAATATCATTTTGGGGCCTTCGGGGTTAAAAGTAATTTTGGCCTGGAGCTTGGTGAGCAGATCTCTGCCCATCAATGGGGCCAGGCATTCTGGGATTATTAGGAAGGAGTGATGGATTTTTCCTTTCCTCATGTCCATGGTTTTCTTAGTTGTCTAATTCCCATATTTACTGATGTTAGCACTTTGAACTAGAGAGCTTTTATTTGATAGAGGGCCCAGTGGAGCCTTAAGGAGTAAGTATACTGCCCCTGTATCCACTTCACAGTTTACTGGGGTCGCCTCCACATCAAAAGTTATCCTGGGTTTATTGGGAGTCAAGCATTCTGGGGCTGAGAGCTCACTTGAATAGAGCAGAGAGCAATGAGAACAGCTTAAGCAGAGCTTATATACTTTCCTTGAAGAGGGCAGGGAGGGAAGTTTATTGATGGGTCAGGGCGAGTGGGCGGTTTGCGTGCAAACAGGTGAGGGTGTACATTCTTAGTTTGGCAGTCGGGGACAGCACATTCTGGGAAAAAGATTAGCAAACAGTCCTCAAGGTTTCAACAGTGTTTTGTTAAGCATACAGAAAAACAGGATGTGACAAGTACCTATCTTATTAACCTTTCACCAAATCCTAAATGGAAAGTGAGCATGGATTTCTAAAAACATCCATGTCCAGGTTACTTAATGCTCGCAAATCAATCCTATTGGTGACTACATATTTGTTTCTTCCTAAGATTATATATTCAACCTCAACCCTGTTGAAAATGACTAATACTAACCCTCACTTTATGCTTTTCCTGATTTTCTAATGTCTCCATTGATATATGCTTTCATACATATTTTCCTGAGTTCATCATTGTGACTGACTCTTCACATGTGCTGACATTTACATTCACTCTCTATCCGAAACCCTATTGCTACAGAACTTTTGTTCGAAATCCTATACTCACTCTTTTTTCTATGCCTACCAACTATCTTCCTAATCCTACCAACTATCCCTATTTGACTGGAAATTCTCTTTGACAATCAATCATCCAAGGTACAAGGTCCTATGCCATTGTATATCAATTTATCTGAGACATCTGGGCAGAATATAATTCAAAGCTAAGTATCCCAATCAACAGCCCAATGCCCTTCTTGGATTCAAATCTTATCTAGATTTCTGTTTTCATACTTATATTTCACCTATATATTCTCTTAAATATCGTGAGTTCAAATACCATTGTTCATTCCTCAGTATGATTCCTAACCTAAATTGAACCTGTTATTACCCTAACCATACTCTGTACCCTCAAACTAACTGTACAGAAGAGCCGGGACAGAGTTTGTCTTACAATACAGTAATGTAGGGGCTCTTCCACCTGCTGAGAACATCAAAGGTACAAGCAGAAATGATACCCTGGAGAAGTTGCAGGCATCTATGAAGGGCCTAATAGAGCAAAAGTCATCTTCCATGACAAACAACCTGGTCAGTATTAAGGGATGTGTCTGAATCAGCCTCTCCTTTCTTAATGTAGAGAAGATTGATCAAACCATGCCTGTGTGGAGAGCTGTTACCAGGTGCCTATGGTTGATATACCATTCTAACTTGTGAAAGTGTCACAGGAAGTAGTGGCAGCCTCCATCTCATGGGAACCTTGGATGAATCTGGTAGGACAAAGTGGTTGCCAAGGCAGTGACCTCATTCAGTTCCTGAAGGAGGTGACCTCACCTCACTTTCCTGGTGATGGAAATCTCTGAATTTGGGATCCAGGAAGCCAGGCACCGAGAGCCAGTCCAAGTCCCAATCCCAGTGGTCTCACTTGTTTGGATTTACGAAGGACAGAGTCAGTCTTCCTTGGTACCTACTAATATGAGGATTGCCAAATGCCTGAAGAGCTCTGAAGAGGGGCCTTTCCTGAGAAAGGAGGTAGTGGTTCACCGCTGGCTGTTGACAACTTCACAGAGTTGGCCAAGGAGACCAGATCTGAGACAGGACAGGCCATTTTAGGGGAACATAGTATGGCCCACCATTCAGAGGACACTCCGGATAGTCACAGACCTACTTGAGTTAAGGAGGTGCCTTTGTGGATGTGGGTGTGAGTTTCTGGTTTTGTCTCATGTTCTGAGAATAGGTAGGAAAGGCTGTTTGTTTGGATTGGAGTGGACTGTTTCTAGTAAGTCTTTTGACTAGGCGAGTGCTTCTATGTCTGTGTATCCCACTCTGTCCATGGTTGTAGACATTCGAAAAGAGAATGTATCAATGTATGTGTCCTGTCTAGTAGAAAACTTTCCAGCATTCATCAGGCCTAGTTGATGAATGGACTGTGGCTTTCCTTATGGATGGGCAACACCTACTAACTTCCTAAGTTCCTGTTTTCTTCCTGAATTCTGGCCACTCACCAGAATAGCCTCATAGTTTTGTGTCCAAGATACATACCACCCCCAAGCTCTGTGACATGGCCATGTACTTGATAGCTATAGGAAATGGGAACATCTTAGAAAACTCAGACATCATTGTGACCAGTAAACGCTCAGTGAAGAAACCATATTTTGGTTCATTTGCTTACCTATTGTTCTGTTGCCCTGAATGTCAGGAAGGTCTTTGCCTCAGGCCACCCGTTTTTGAAGCCTGAATAAAACAGTTTTAAAATGGAAATAAATGGTCATAACTTGAGGTTCTTTGCTTTGGAAAGGGATGTGTTTGAATCAGCCTCCTAGCCCTGTATGAGGTTGTGGCTTAAATTTTCAGCACATGAGGGATTTAAAGATAGATACCATGTGTGCAATCAAAACCATAATGGCAAAAAATCAGTCATTGTTAATGAGTCTCTTGCCTTCCTCTGTTAGGTACCTGACCTCTATCAAGTGAGACAGGGATCCTTTGGGTCAAATGAGTTTTTCAGAGTCCTGCAGAGGTGCTTGTGTTTTCTCGTGACTCCAAATCACATAAAGAATCTATACCTGAGAGTCAATAGGCCTCAAATTGGAGAAGCAGAGCAGTATTAACGGCAGGCCTATTTGATCACTTGTGGTTTACAGGAAGGATGACCAGGCCACCCTGACTTTAGGCAAATGAGGGGCAAGGGAGAATATTTTGTACACTGTCTTGGGATGCGTCCCGCATGAAAACCTCCAGCCAGAGTTTATGATGAATGTCTATATTTAACAAGATGAGGGCCATGTGGGAGTGTTTTGGTTTTAATTGTGGTCATTCGTGTGGCGGTTTGGAAGAGATGACTGGATCCAACTGGGCTTGAACTATGGTGTCATTCCCCTTAGAGACTGAGTTCTGGAACTTACCTCAGAGAAATATTGCCATGAATTGTGTTGGGATTTAGAAGGCCACGCATGAGAGTCACCCTTGGAAACTGAGATCTAGGCCCAGGGTCGCTTTCCACAGAGCACTGGGAATCCCAGGAGGATATCACATAATTTTATTCTGAAAAACTTGGCAGACATATTTGATAGTCAAAACACACATGGACCTCAATTGTAGACCTCAATGGGCCTGGCTTAATGTGACCTTTTGGCCACTCTTTGGGAAGCCTTGCCTGTGAGAGTTCTCCAGAGCTTTCATTGAAATGAGCTTCCTCACCATTAAATGATTCCTGAATGAATTGAAACCCACAGTGTCTCGAACTTCATCCTTGAAAATTGGCTAGATAAATACCATGAAATTTTTGAAATTTCCTTGACCAGGTGGCACTGGAGAACATTTGGATTTCCAGTTGCTGATCATGAGTGTACCAGACAGTGCGTTGATTGACTGGTTTTCATGAAAATGGTGTAGAAAAGAGATGCCAGTCATTTGAAGCCTGTTGAGTAATGGGCCCAGAGCGGTGGTGAGCAAGTGTGCGATAAAACATCTGTGGTGGGGTCATGTGGATCTGCCATTGGCTTCCAAATGGCTTGTGACTGACATGGTGCAGCCAGCAGATACTGTATGTAAAGACATCTGGTTATATAGAGAGGTTTCAGGGCAATGTTCAAAATCAGGTTTCTATGGTCAAGGGAGCAACCTATGTGGTATACAAGCCCTGTTGGTGCATTCTCCCGCAGACCCTGACCCACCACACGTGAAAGAACTTCCTCCAGCCCTTTGTCCCAGTTGAACTCCTTGTATTTCATGAAGCAAAAACCAAACTCCGAGTGCAGTATCTAGAAACGTTTTGAAAAGTGGAGGATGACCTAATGGCTTAGCAGTCTACATGGGGAGACACTTAGACCCAGCGGCCATAGTTTACCTACAAAGAGAGAAATCAACACTGCTGCTTCATGTTCATTGGAGAATTATAAACCATGTCCTCCAGATCACAGATGTGCAGACCAAGATTTGATGGTCTCACTAGAAAGGAAGCTAAAGCTCCTGACAACAACATATATTTCAAGTGCCCAACCTAGAGGCAGTTTCTCCAGAAGTCTTTAGGCTGGTAAATCTCCATGTTTGTGGAGATTTTACACTGTCCCTTACTTTTGGAAACTCCTCTACCAACTCCAAGGTTGTGAACTCCTGAACATTTCTCATTTCAGATATGTATTCAAAGATTTTCTAACTCTTCTCCTCTAAATGTGTCTTACTTGGGGTGAAGGTAATGTCAAGGCATTGTTCTGAATGAGAGTGGGAAAATTTTTGTGTAGCATACATTTGCATACACATTGATCCATTTTACAATTTTCCATTTGAAATACTGAATTCTTGACACTAACTCATACCCTACTAGACTCTGACTACTAATCCTAATATGATGGAGAAAAATACCCAACCAGAATGAAAATACAAGCAGTTTAGAGCAGGCAAGGTGTGTTGTTGGACTTTCTTTTTGCATGATAGAGGGTAGGTATTATAAATCTACTCAATTTTTAATTGAAATAGTCCTCCATGTGTTTTTAATGTTAACACATATGTGAATTCCTGTCTTCCTTTCTATGTAGCCTACTCAGCACATGTATTTTTATATGCAAATATAGAATCCTACCTGGTCTCACACGTACATTTTTATCAGTTGGCTGACTGGGCAGAAACAAGTTGTGAGAAGAGATCAGTCCTCGTAAACGCTGTTGGAACTAAAAATTTAAACTTTGGGTGAGCTTCCCAGTAGAATAATATTATACATAAATCCATGCATGTTCATTAAAATAAATACATTTTCATCTGTGGATGATATATATTACTGATAAATTACGTTTGGCATATATATTGATAATTTTTAATGTATTTTTGTGTTTTTCTGTATATATATATATATATATATATATATATATATATATATATATATATACACACACACTCTCCAGATTTTATAAAATATGAAATATATGTCTCTTATATACACTCCATCAATTCATTCATGTTCATGTATGTGGATTTATAATCAACTTTTCACAAGATTATTCTCAGAAATATTCATCCACCTGAAATACATATTTGTTTCCCAGTATGAGAACTAACTTCAATCAATGGTGCTTACAAATCCTAATATTTCTACAGTAACAGACCCAGTTTAACATCAATGCAAGTAGATTCCTATGGGACTTGATGTCTATTTTGACCTTTATTTTAATTCAACACTGGTACATTACTATTTCTTCAGTTTTTGCACATCATAGGACATATATTTCATCCACAAGTTAGCAAATTTATATGAATTTGTTTCACTTCCTGCTTCAGAACACATGAATTCTTCCATGTTACTTGACTGGTCTTTTCATGAGACTTCTTTCCAAACACATTGTTTTCGATTTCCATAATCAATTTTGAAGCTAAACTCAGACACTCTTCATGATAAACTATAACATTAATATTACCATTAGATGTAAAACTGGTTGGAATGAATGTATGCATATCAATATAAAATTTCCTGTATATTTTCACATTTCAATTCAATCCATTATTTAAAGTTGGAACCAGTTATGTTATATATTCACAGTATGGTCGATTAATGCATTATCTCTATATTCATAAACACAGTGTACATCTATTTTTCCCCCCATTACTAATTTGTACCTCTTCAAAATATTGCTCCCAGAAATTGTGGAAGAAATACTGATGTCACCTTATCTATATATACATTTTATCACAGTAATATTCTGGACACAAAAAGCAAAGGTCAAACTCATGATTGTATCAAAAGCCTAAATTGAAAGTGAGCATGGATTACCAAAAACAACCATGTCCTGGTTGCCTAATGCTCTCAAATGTCAATCCTATTGATGACTACATATTTGTTTCTTCCTAAGATTATATATTCAACCTCAAGCCTGTTGGAAATGTCTAATTCTATCACTCACTTTACACTTTGCCTGATTTCCTAATATCTCTATCGATATCTGCTTTCCTACATATTTTCCCTAGTTCATCATTGTGACTCACACTTCACATATGCTGACATTTACATTCACTCTCTACCCGAAAGGCTATTGCTAAAGAACTTTTGGTCCAAATCCTATACTCACTCTTCTTTATAAACCTACTAACTATCTTACTAATCCTACTGACTATCACTTTTTAACTCGATGTTCTCTTCGACAATCAATCATCCATGGTATAAGGTCCTATGCCATTTTATATCAATTCATCTGAGACACATGTGGAGAACATAATTCAAATCTAAGTATCCCACTCAAGGGCCCAATGCCCTTCTGGCTTCATATCTTACCTACATTTCTGTTTTCATACTTATATTTCACCTATATATTCTTGTAAATATCACAGGTTCCCAATACCATTATTCATCCAGCAGAGAGATTCCTAACCCAAATCGAACATGTTATTAACCCTAAATATACACTGTTCCCTCAATCTAACTTTACAGAGGAGGAGGGACAGAGTTTCTCTTTAAATACAGGAATGTAGGGAATCTTCCACCTGCTGAAAACATCAAAGGTCCATGTAGAAATAATCCCTAGAGAAGATGTAGGCAGCTGTGAAGTTCCCGAGAGAGCAAAAGTCATCTTCCATTGCAAACAACCTGGTGAGGATGAAGGGATGTGTCTGTATCAGCCTCTATCAACTTAATGTAGAGAAGATAGTCCAAACCAGGCCTGTGTGGAGAGGTGTTCCCAGGTGCCTATGGTTGATATACCATTCTAACTTTTGAAAGTGTTACAGGAAGTAGGAACAGCCTCCATCTCATGGGCCCTTATAAGTAACTATTTGGACAAAGTTGTTTCCAAGGCAGTGACCTCATTCAGTTCATGAAGGAAGTAACCTCACCTCACTTCCTTGGTGATGGAACTCTCTGAACTTGGGATCCAGGAAGACTGGCACCCAGAGCCAGTCGCAGTCCCAGGCCCAGTGGTCTCACTTGCTTCAATTTACCAAGGACAGAGTCAGTCTTTCTTAGTGCCTACAGATGTGAGGATGTTCAAATGCCAGAAAAGCTCTGAAGAGGGGCGTTTCCTGAGAAAGCAGGTAGTGGCTCACCAATGGCTACTGACAACTTCACAGAATTGGCCAAGGAGATCAGATTTGAGACAGGACAGGCCATTTTGGGGGAATATAGTATGGCCCACCATTCAGAGGACACTCTGGGTAGTCACAGACCTACTTGGGCAAAGGTGGTGCCTTTGTGGGTGTGGGTATATGTTCCTGGTCTTGTCTCATGTTCTGAGAATAGGTAGGAAAGACTGTTTGTTTGGATTGGCGTGGACTGTTTCTAGTTAGTCGTTTTTCAAGGCGAGTGCTTCTATGTCTGTGTATCCCACTGTGTCCGTGGTTGTAGACTTTAGAAATAAGAATGCATCAAAGGATGTGTCCTGTCTAGTAGAAAGCTTCCCAGCATTCATCTTGCCCAATTTATAAATGGACTGTGGCTTTTGTTATCAAAGGGCAACACCTGATATCTTCATAAGTTTCTGTTTTCTTCCTGAATTCTGGACACTCTGCAGAATAGCTTCATGGTTTTGTGTCCAAGATATGTACCACCTAAAAGCTCTGTTATATGGCCATGTAGTGGGTAGCTAGTGTGACCAGGAAAGTCTCAGTGGAGAAACCCTGCTTTGGGCCTTTTGCTTACCTATTGTTCTGTTGCCCTGAATATCAGGAAAGTCTTAACCTCAGGCCACTTCTTTGTGAAGCCTGAAGAAAAATGTTTTCAAATGGAAATGAATGGGCATCACCTGTAGCTCTTTGCTTAATTGCTTTGGAAATGGATTTGTCTGAAACAGCCTCTTGGCCCTGTGTGAGGCTGTGGTTAGATTCTCAGCACCTGATGAATCCTATGTGTTCATCCAAAACCAAAATGGTCAAAAGAGCAGTCATTGCGGATGAAGTCTCTCGCCTTCCTCTGTAAGGTTCCTGACCTCCATCAAGTGAGAAGAGGGATTCTTTGTGTCAAATGCATTCATCAAAGCCAAGGAGAGGCAAGCCCAAAGGTGCTTGCATTTTCTCATAATTCCAATTCACATAAAGAATCTAAACCCCACAGTCAGTCGTCCTCAAATTGGAGAAGCAGAGCAGTATTAACGGCACACTATTTGATCACTCCAGGTTCACAGGAAGGTGTTCAGGCAACCCCGACTTTAGGCAAATGAGGGGCAAGGGAGCTAACTTTGGACACTGTCTTGTTCTGCATCCCTCATGGAAACCTCCAGCCAGAGTTTATAATGAGTATCTATATGGAAGAAGATGAGGGCCTTGTGGGAGTGTTTGGGTTTTAATTTTGGTCGTTTGTGTGGCGGTTGAAAAAGATGACTGGCTCCACCTGGTCTTGAACTCTGGTGTGATTCCCCTTAGAGACTGAGTTCTGGAACTGACCTCAGAGAAGTATTGCCATGAGTTGTGTTGGGATTTTAGGAGGCCATGAATGACAATCGCCCTTTGAAACGGAGATCTGTGCCCAGAAAGGCTTTCCACAAGGCACGAGGAATCTCAGCCAGTATATCACAAGATTTTATTCTGAAAGACTTGGCAGCCATAGTTGAGAGGCAAAACACACATGATTTCACATTGCAGACCTCAATGGGCCTGGCTTCATGTGACCTTTTTGCCACCCTTTGGGAAGCCTTGCCTGTGAGTGTTCTCCAGAGCTTTCATTGAAATGAGCTTCCTCAACATTTAATGGTTCCTGAATGAATTGAAAATCATAGTGCCTCCAACTTCATCCTTGAAAAATGGCTAGAGAAATACCATGGAATTTTTGAAATTTTCATGACCAGGTGGCACTGGAGAAACTTTTGATGTCCAGTTGCTGATCATGAGTATACCAGACAGTGCCTTGATTGACTGTGTTTCATGAAAATGGTGTAGAACAGAGATGCCAGTAAGTTGGAGCCTGCTGAGTAGCGGGCCTTGAACAGTGGTGGGCAGGTGTGTAATAAAACATCTGTGTTGGGGCCATGTAGATCTGCCATTGGCTTCCAAATGGCTTGTAACTGACATGGTGCAGCAAGCAGACCCTTATATGTAAAGGCATCTTGTTATATGGAGAGGTTTCAGGGCAATGTTCAGAATCAGGATGCTATGGTCAAGGGGGCAAACTATGTGAAACAGAAGCCTGACTGGTGCATTCTCCTGCAGACCCTGAGACACCACATGTGACAGAACTCCCTCCAGCACTCTGACCAAGTTGAACTCCTTGTATTTGTGAAGCAAATACCAAACTCCCAGGGCTCTACTAGGAAAAGTAGAGCATGATCAATTAGCTTCACAGTCCACACAGAGAAACCCTTAGCCTCCAGTTGCCACAGTTTACCTACAAAGTGAGAATTCAGCACTGCTGCCTCATGTTCATTGGAAAATAAGATACCATGTCCCCCAGGTCACATAGTTGCAGACCAGTTTTGATGCTCTCACTATAGAGGAAGCTAAAGCTTCAGACCACAACATACATTTCAAGTGCCCAAACTCAGAGGCAGTTTCTCAAGAAGTCTTTAGGCCTGCAGAGCTCCATATTTGTGGAGTGTTTACCCTGTCCCTTACTTTTGGAAACTCCTCTACCACCTCCAAGCTTGTGAACACCGAGAATATTCCATTCCAGATATGTATTCACAGATTTTCTAACTCTTCTCCTCTAATTGTGTCTTATTAGGGGAGAAGGTAATGTCAAGGCATTGTTCTGAATGAGAGTGGGAAGATTTTTGTATCGCACATATTTGCAAACACAATGGGTTTACTTTCCTATTTTCTATTCGAAATACTGAATCTCTGACACTAATCCATAACCTACTAGACTCTGACTACTAATCCTAATATGATGGAGAATAATAACCCTAACAGAATGGAAATACAAACAGTTCAGAGAAGGCATGGTGTATACTTGGACTTCCCTTTTGCATTATATGGGGTTGGAGTTATAAATATAGTCAATGTTTATTGAAATATTTCTCCATGTGTTTTTAACGTTAACAAATATGTGAATTCCTGTCCCCTTTCTCTGTCGCCTATTCAGCACATGTATTTTTATATGCTCATATAGAATACTACCTGGTATCACACAGACTTTCTTCTGAGGTGGCTGACTTGGCAGATACAAATTGTGAGAAGAGATTACTCCTTCTAAACCCTTTTGGAACTGAAGTTTCAACCTATGGGTGAGCATCCTAGTTGAACAACATTATAAATAAATCCATTTTCAGTAAAATGTATTTTTTTTGGATATGTGAAGGATATATATTTCATTTTGAATTTCGATTGGCATATATATTGCTACTTTTTAAAGTCTGTGTGTGTGTTTCTGTGTGTGTGTGTGTATATATATATATATATATATATATATATATATATCACTCTCCAGATTTTTCAAAATATGAAATATATGTGTCTTATTATACACTCCCTAAAATCATTCATATTCATGTATGTGGATTTATAATCAACTTTTCACAAGATTATTCTCAGAAATTCAGATTATTCATTCACGTGAAATACATATTTGTTTCCTAATACTGAAAACTAACTTCAGTAAATGCTGCATACAAATCATAATATTTCATCATTGCAAGATGGCCACGAATAGAGTGCATCACACCCAGTGTAACGAGCCACTGCACAGGTGAATTATGAGTTAGAACCACAAAAATCTATCTTGTTAAGAACTTACAGCAAAATGGGGGTGCACCGAAACCTATAAGAAAGATTTTTATCACTGAGATCCGGTAATTGGGTCTGAAAAACGAGCCAAATGTGCAACCGGAGATCCGGTCTGACTGATTCTCAAAACAATAGAGTGTCTGGGTTCCCAATAGACACCCTCCACACCCAACAATTGACAGGCCCAGAAAACAGATTGAACTGCAGAGAAGCATCACTCAGGGGAAATCTAGTCTAGCAGGAGAAACCAGGACTAGCAGGAGAAACCAGGGACTAGAGGCCAGGCCCTTGTGACTGGGAAGCTGGAGAACGCAGAAGCGCAGGTGACAGTCCATCTGCTGTCCGCGTGACTGGGGGTCTGGAGAACACCGGCCCGCAGGAGACCGACTACGCCACTGGGTGGCTAGTGATTGCCCACCCGCCAGTGACGTAGAGCTGAAACCAACTGGAGACAGTCCAGTTCCATCCCCCTATTCGAACATTTCGGCAAGGAGCCTGGGCCCGCCAAAGCAGAGAGGTGACGTCACTGGAGCTCGGCCTTCGGAATTCCTTACAAGTGGAATCCACTTTAGCAGGCATAGTCTACCAACACAAAGGAGAGACAACAGAGATACACAACACCAAAACAAATCTATAGAATAAAGCAGAAACACAGCAATCAAATAGAGCTGGAAAGTAACGTGAACATCATGAAAAAAACAAGGGAAAGAAAGGAGTAAAAACACTGCAGGACAACTTAATTCTACAGGAAGACCTAGAAGCATCAGAAACAGGGATAGGGAAAGAACTAAAGGCATACCTAACTCAGATGGAAAGGAATATTAGAGAAGACATGAGGCAGCAACTCCAAGCAATAAAAGTATATTTTGAAAATGAATTAAACAAACAAACTCAAATGGCAAACAACGAGCTTTACCAGGAGATAGAGATCGTAAAAGAAATCAAACAGTAATACTAGAAATGCAGGAAAGTATTAACCAAATTAAAAACTCAAACAAGAATATTACAAATAGACTAGATCAAGTAGAAGTCAGAATATCAGATAATGAAGACAAAGTTTATCAACTTGAAAAGAATATAATCAACACAGAAAAGAGGCTTAAATCCCACTAGCAATATATTCAAGAGATATTGGATGTCATAAAAAATGAGAGTCATCGGGATAGAAGAAGGCATAGAGATTCAAACCAAAGGAATGGAGAACATATTAAATAAAATAATTCTAGAAAACATCCCAGAGATGAAAGATGGATCGGATTGTCAAATCCTGGAAGCCAACAGGACCCCAAACATTCAAACCCATAATAGACCAACTCCAAGACATATAATTATGAAGATAGCCAACATACAGAACAAGGAGAGAATATTAAACACTATAAGAGAAAGGAGGCAGATTACATTCAGGGGAAAACCAATTAGGTTAATGACTGATTTTTCATCACAGACTTTGAAAGCGAGAAGATCCTTGAACAATGTATTTCAAATGCTGAAAAATAATGGATTCCAACCAAGAATACTGTATCCAGCAAAATTAAGTTTCAGATTTGAAAACGAAATTAAAGTCTTTCACAATAAACAAAAACTAATAGAATTCGCAGCCAGAAAACCAGCACTGCAAAGCATTTTGATCAAAATACTACAAGAAGAGGAATTGATAAATAGTGCCGAAAACTAACAGCGGGAGGTATCTCAGTAAAAGGGGAGGAAAATAACCAAAAAAGTAAAAACTAGCCAAACTAAAACATAATAAATAAATAAACATGATTGGAAGTACAAATCATATTTCAATTGTAACCTTAAATGTTAATGGCCTAAATTCACCAACCAAGAGAATGGGCTAGTAACCTGGATCAAAAAAAACCAAATCCAACAATATGCTGCCATAAGGAGACTCATATGATAGGAAAACACATACACAGGCTGAAGGTAAAAGGTTGGGAAAAATTATACCACTCACATGGCCCTGAGAAGCAAGAAGAAGTGGCCATACTCATGTAGAATAAAATCAACTTCAAACCTAAGTTAATCAAAAGGGATAAAGAAGGACACTATATTCTGTTAAAAGAAACCATCCACCAACAAGACATAACAATTATGAATTTGTATGCACCAAGCAATGGAGCTGCAATGTTCATAAAACAAACTCTCCTCACGTTCAATAGTCAAATAGACTACAACACAATAATTATGGATGACTTCAACACACCTCTCTCGGCATTAGACAGATTCTCTAGACAAGAACTGAATAAAGAAACTATCAAACTCAACAGCACAATCAGTAACCTAGACTTAAACGACATATATAGAATATATCAGCCATCACCAAGTAGATACACGTTCTTCTCAGTTTCACATGGATCCTACTCAAAGATAGACCATATATTATGCCATAGGGCAATTCTTAGTAAATATAAAAGCATGGAGATTATACCATGCACTATATCTGATAATAACGGAATGAAACTGGAAATCAATGATGAAAGAAGGAAGGAAAAATCCTACATCACATGGAAAATGAACAACATGCTACTGAATGATCAATGGGTTACAGAAGACATAATGGAGGAGATAAAAAAAATTCTTAGAGACAAATGACAATACAGACACAACATACCGGAATTGATGGGACACAATGAAAGCAGTTTTAAGAGGGAAGTTCATTTCTTGGAGTTCTTTCCTCAAAAAGAGAAAAAAATCAACAAATAAATGAACTCACACTACACCTCAAAAACCTAGAAAAGGAAGAGCAAAACAACAGCAAATGTAGTAGAAGACAAGAAATAATTAAATTTAGAGCAGAAATCAACAAAATTGAAACAAAAAAAATTAAAAAATTTGATAAAACTAAAAGTCGGTTCTTTGAAAAAATAAATAAGATTGACAGGCCCACAGCCATGCTAATGAAGAGAAGAAGAGAGAGAACTCAAATTACTAACATACGGGATGAAACAGGCAATATCACAACAGACACCACAGAAATACAGAAGATAATTAGAAAGTATTTTGAAACACTATATTCCAATAAAATAGAAGATAGTGAAGATATCGATGAATTTTTTAAGTCATAAGATCTGCCCAGATTGAGTCAGGAAGACACACACAATTTAAACAGACCAATAACAAAGGAAGAAATGAAAGAAGCCATCAAAAACTACCAACCAAAAGAAGCCCTGGACCGGATGGGTATACAGCAGAGGTCTACAAAACCTTTAAAGAAGAATTAATACCAATATTTTTCAAGTTTTTTCAAAAAATACAAAAAGAAGGAGCTTTTCCAAATTTATTCTATGAGGATAATTCACCCTGATCCCGAAACCAGACAAAGACACTTCAAAGAAAGAAAACTACAGACCAATATCTCTAATGAACTTCGATGCAAAACTTCTCAATAAAATCCTGGCGAATCGAATACAAAAGCATATCAAAAAAATTGTGCACCATGATCAAGTAAGATTCATCCCTGGGATGCAAGGCTTGTTCAATATACGAAAATCAATAAATGCCATTCACCACATCAATAGACATAAAGACAAGAACCATATAATCATCTTAATAGATGCAGAAAAAGCATTTGACAAAGTTCAGCATCACTTTATGTTCAAAACACTAGAAAAAACTAGGGATAACAGGAACTTACCTCAACATTGTAAAAGCTATATATGCTAAACCTCAGGCTAGCATCATCCTAAATGTGGAAAAACTGAAGGCATTCCCTCTAAAATCTGGAACAAGACAGGGATGCCCTCTATCACCACTTCTATTCAATTTAGTTCTTGAAATACTAGCCAGAAAAATTAGACAGACAAAAGAAATTAAAGGCATAAAAATAGGAAAAGAAGTATTTAAATTATCGCTATTTGCAGATGTCATGATAATATATTTAACAGACCCCAAAGGGTCTACAATGAAATGGCTAGTGTTAATAAATGAATTCAGCAAAGTGGCAGAATATAAAATCAACACGCATAAATGAAAGGCATTCCTGTATGTCAGCAACACAACTTCTGAAATGGAAATGAGGAAAACCACTCCATTCACAATATCCTCAAATAAAATAAGATACATGGGAATCAACCTAACAAAAGAGGTGAAAGTTTTATATACTGAAAACTACAAAACCCTAGAGAGAGAGAGAGAGAGAGAGAGAGAGAGAGAGAGAGAGAGAGAGAGAGAGAGAGAAGAAGATCTTAGAAGATGGAAAAACAAAAGACCCAGAATAGCAAAAGCAACTCTAAGCAGAAAATATGAATCTGGAGTTATAGTGATACCAGAGTTCAAACTGTACTAAAAGCAATAGTAACAAAAACAGCGTGGTACTGGTAACAAAATAGGCAGGTGGACCAATGGTACAGAATAGAGGACACAGAAACCAATCCACGAAATTACAACTTTCTTATATTTGAAAAAGGGGCTAAAGGCATGCAATGGAAGAAGGATAGCATCTTCAAACAATGGGGTAGGGAAAATTGGGGAAAGGGGGTGCAAGGGAGAGAAGTGAACAACAGCAGATGAGGTAGAGAAAGAAGATGGGAGGGGATGGGAATGGGGATAGTAGGGGATAGTAGGGGATAGAAAATGTAGCAGAATACAATAGTCACTAATATGACATTATGTAAAAATGTGAATGTGTAACCGATGTGATTCTGCAAATTGTATTTGGGGAAAATTGGGAGTTTATAACCCAATTGAGTCAAATGTATGAAAGATGATATATGATGAGCTTTGTAATGTTTTGAACAACCAATAAAAAATAAATAAATAAAGGTTTAAAATTGAGTGGGAAGAAATCAGCTACAAAAGTGTTGAGATGCATTCATTTTGCTAAGCAGAAACTTTGTTTTGTGTAGTTGTAACTATCACAAATTTATTTTACCAGAAAACTGGGTTTTAAAAATGCACATAATTGAGATTAAAGGAAAATTCACTTACCTTCATGAAAAACTCATAGCATTTCCTATATTTTTCATATTTTATTTTTTTGTGAATATTTTGACATGGACCAGGTCTAGACTTCGGCTATTCTTCCAGAATACTACCTCATCTGACAAGTTGGTACAATGTGTTGGATTGTTCTTTTCATCTTTTATTTAATAGTTTCTAGATGATAATGTGTATTTTTCCTTATCTTTGTTTGGACATACATACCCAACTATATCTTTGCATTTTATGTTTTACTGGGGAAGAGACTCATCAAAAGCTCTTTATTATATGTATCAACAATCAAACATTTAGAGCATGCAATTATACATAATTTTGCATGAAAATATTTTTGTACCAATTTAAAAAGATTTAGAATTATTAATACTGTCCCTACTGTAATTAGTAACTACTTACAAAAAGAATTAAACAATTGACTTTATATCAATTATTAATATGAGAATTACTAAAATAAGTATTTGGCAATGAATACGCAATGGATAGAAAGTGAAATCACAAGAAAACCATTTAAAATGTCAGTGCATATGGTCCTTAAATAATAGGTTGTTCAAAAAAAAATTCTCTAATTCAAAAGAGTTAAAATGCCATATTACAGCTAAATGTGATATAAAACCTTAAATTATCAGTATTGATAAATAAGAATGATACCTGTTAACATAAATATGTTTATTTGATTTTCACTGTAAGATGTTAATTCTGGAAGACTTGAGAATTAAGAAAGACTAACAGGCTAATCAAAGTCCTTTTAAATATATATGTATATATATAATATATGTAACACATATGCATGAATATAGATACATATGCATAATAAATGTATTGTAATATATTTATCAGGTGGTTATAATTTTTAAATTTTCTCAAGAAAAAAGAATGACTATAAAAAACAGTTTTAAATGTAAATTTCATAGCATAGTACTGTTTGTAATGCTATGAGAGAAAAATACTTATGGAGGGAAAATGAAAAAGGAAGAGAGAGAAGGGGAAAAATGAGGAAGAAAGTGAGTAAAGAAGAGGGAGAGGAGTGTTTGATGAGAAAATAAAAGTGGAGGGGCTGGGTTTGTGGCTCAGTGTTAACATGCTTGTCTAGCATGTGTGAGGCAGTGGGTTATATTCTCAGCACCACACACAAATAAATAAAACAAAGGTCTATCAACAACTTAAAAACATAAAAAAGGAGAAATATTACCAAAATTTCAAGATTTTATGAATGTTAAATACAAAAAATTATGTTGCATAGCCTTATGTAATTTCTAGACTCCCCAAAATAATCATTAAATGTTAGATTATTAGTGCTATAACTAAAAATCCATTGCTCTTTCCTCTACATTCTGTGGCATGCTAGTGCTAAAATAAATTGTATTATAATACCAAAATAAAATTCTAATATTTATACAGTAACTGACCCAGTTTAACATCAATGCAAGAAGATTCCTATGTGATATAATGTGTATTTTGACGTTCATTTTTATTCAACACTGGTACATTACTATTTCTCCAGTTAATGCACATCATAGGATTTATATTTCATCCACAATTTAGAAAATATATACACATTTGTTTTGCTTTCAATCACTTCTTGCTTCAGAACACATGTATTCCTCCATGTTTCTTGACTTCTCTTTTTATGACACTTCTTTCCAAACACATTGTTTTCAATTTCCATTATCATTTTGAAGCAAAACTGACACACCCATCATGATAAAACATAACACTAATATTACCATTAGATGTAAAACTGGTTTAAATGAATGATTGTACATCAATATAAGATTTCTTGTATACTTTCAGATATCAATTCAATCCATTATTCAAAGTGAAACCAGTTATATCATTTATTCACAGTCTGGTCTATTCATGCATTGTCTATATATTGATAGACACATGGTACACCTCTGTGTACTCCCAATAATAATTTGTATATCTTCAAAATATTGCTCCCAGAAATGGTGGAAGAAATATGCATGTCAACTGATCTACATATACATTTTATCACAGTAATATTCTGGACACAAAATGCAAAGGTCACACTTATAACTGTCCCAAAGCCTAAATGGAAAGTGAACATGGATTACTAAAAACATCCATGTCCAGGTTGCCTAATGCTCTCAAATGTCAATCCTATTGGTGATTACATGTGTTTCTTTCTAAGACTACATTTTCAATCTCACCCTGTTGAAACTGTCTAAACCTCTCACTCGTTTTATAATTTGCCTGATTTCCTAATCTCTATTCACATCTGCTTTCCTACTTTTTTTCCCCAGTTCATCATTGTGACTGACTCTTCACATGTGCTGACATTTATATTCAATCTCTACCAGAAACCCTATTGCTAAAGAACTTTTGGTCCAAATTCTATTCTCAATCTTCTTCGTAATCCTACCGACTATATTCCTAATCCTAGCAAAAATCCCTTTTTTAACTGGATGCTCTCTTCTACATTCAATCATCGAAGGTACAATGATCTATGCCATTGCATATCGATTTATCTGAGACATATGTGCAGAACATAATTCAAAGCTAAGTATCCCACTCAAGGGCCAAATTTCCTTCTGGGATTCAAATCTTACCTAGATTTATATTTCCATACTTATATTTCACCTATATTTTCATGTAAATATCGCAGGTTTCCAATAACATTGTTCATCACGCAGAATGATTCCTAACCCATATTGAACATGTTATTAACCCTAACTATACACTGTTCCTCAATCTAACTTTACAGAAGAGCAGAGACAGAGTTGGTATTACAATACAGGAATGTATGGATCTTCCACCTGCTGAGAACCTCAAGGGTCCATGCAGAAATAATCCCTGGAGAAAATGTAGGCTGCTATGAACGACCTGAGAGGGCAAAAGTCATCGTCCATGGCAAAAAACATGGTCAGGATAAAGGGTTGTGTCTTAATCAGAATCTCTCTTCTTAATGTAGAGAAGATGGACCAAACCAAGCCTCTGTGGAGAGCTGTTCCCCAGTACCTATGGTTGATATACCATTCTAACTTATGAAAATGTCAGAGGAAGTAGGTGCAGCCTCCATCTCATGGGACCCTTGGAAGCATCTGTTAGGACAAAGTGGTTGCCAAGGCTGTGACCTCATTCAGTTCCTGAAGGAAGTGACCTACCTCACTTTCTTGGTGATGGAATCTCTGAACTTGGGATCCAGTAAACCAGGCACACAGAGCCAGTCCCAGTACCAGTCCCAGTGGTCTCACTTGTTTGGATTTACCAACGACAGAGTCAGTCTTTCTTGGTACCTACTGATGTGAGGATGGCCAAATGCCAGAAAAGCTCTGAAGAGGGGCCCTTCTTGAGAAAGCAGAAAGTGACTCACCAATGGATCCTCACAACTTCACAGAGTTGGCCAAAGAAAACAGATCTGAGACAAGACAGGCCATTTTGGGGTAACATAGTATGGCCCACCATTCAGAGGACACTCTGTATAGTCACAGACCTACTTGGGGAAAGGAGGTGCCTTTGTGGGTGTGGGTGTGAGTTTTTGGTTCTGTCTCATCTTCTGAGAATAGGTGTAAAAGGCGGTTTTTTTGGTTTGGAGTGGACTCTTTATAGTAGGTTGTTTGACAAGGTGAGTGTTTCTTTATCTATGTATTCCACTGTGTCCATGGTGGAAGACAATAGAAAAGAGAATGCATCAAGGATGTGTCCTGTCTATTAGAAAGCTTCCCAGCATTCATCCTGCCCAATTTATTAATGGACTGTGGCTTGTCTTATAGATGTGCAACACCTACTAAATTCCTAAGTTCATGTTTTCTTCCTGAATTCTGGCCACTCTCCAAAATAGTCTCATGGATTTGTGTCCAAGATATGTACCCCTTCCAGCTCTGTGACATGGCCATGTACTGGATAGCTGAAGGAAATGGGAGCATCTCAGAAAACACAGATATCAGTGTGACCAGTAATGTCTCAGTGGAAAAACCCTTCTTTTGGCCTTTTGCTTACCTATTGTTCTGTTGACCTGAATGTCAGGAGGTCTTTGCCTCAGTCCACCCATTTGGGAAGACTGAAGAAAACTGTTTTCAAATGGAAATGCATGTGCATCACCTGTCGCTCTTTGTTTAATTGCTTAGGATAAGGATGTGTCTGATTCAGCCTCTTGGCCCTGTGTGAGGCTGTGGCTTAGATTCTCAGAACCTCATGGATCTAAAGAAAGATCCCATGTGTGTATCCAAAACAAAAATGGTAAAAAATCAGTCATTATGGATGAAGTCTCTAGCCTACCTCTGTCAGGTTCCTGATATCCATCAAGTGAGAATAGTGATCCTTTATTTCAAATGAGTTCTTCAAAGCCCTGCAGAGTCTAGCCCATAGGTGCTTGAGATTTCTCATGACTTCAAATCACATAAAGAATCTATCACTATGAGTCAGTAGGCCTCAAAATGTAGAAGCAGAGCAGTATTAACAGCAGGCCTATTTGATCACTCCTGGCTCACAGGATGGGTGTCCAGGCCACGCTGACTTTAGGAAAATAAGTGGCAAGGGAGCTCTTTTGAACACTGTCTTGGGCTGCGCCCCTCATGGAAAACTCCAGCAAGAGGTGATGATTAGTGTCTATATAAAAGAGGATGAGGGCCTTGTGGGAGTGTTTTGGTTTTAATTGTGGTTATTTTTGTGGTGGTTGAAAGTGATGACTGGGTCCACCTGGGCGTGAACTCTGGTGTGATACCCTTAGAGACTGAGGCCTAGAACTGACGTCAGAGAAGTATTGCCATGAATTGTGTTGGGATTTTAGGAGGCCATGCATGAGAGTCGCTCTTGGAAACTGAGATCTTGGACCAGGGTGGCTTTCCACAGAACACTGGGAATCTCAGGCAGGATATCACATGATTTCATTCTGAAAGACTTGGCAGCCATAGTTGAGAGTCAAAACACACATGGACCTCACATTGTAGACCTCAATGGGCCTGGCTTCATGTGACTTTTTGGTCACTCTTTGGGAAGTCTTTCCTCTGAGAGTTCTCCAGAACTTTCATTGAAATAAACTTCCTCAACATTTAATGGTTCCCGAATGAATTTAAACCCACAGTGCCTCCAACTTCATCTTTGAAAAATGGCTAGATAAGTACCATGACATTTTTGAAATTCCCATGAGCAGATGGCACTGGAGTAACTTTGGATCTTCTGCTGTTGATCATGAGTGTACAAGACAGTGCCTTGATTGACTTGGTTTCATGAGAATGGTGTAGAACAGAGATGCCAGTAATTTGGAGACTGCTGAGTAGGGGCCTAGAGCAGTGGTGTGCAGGTGTGTGATAAAACATCTGTGTTGGGGCCATGTGGATCTGCCGTTGGCTTCCAAATGGCTTGTGACTGACATGCTGCAGCCAGCAGACCCTTATATGTAAAGGCATCTTGTTATATGGAGATTTTTCAGGGCAATGTTCAGAATCAAGTTGCTATGGTCAAGGGGGCAAGCATGTGCGATAGAAGCCTGGTTGGTGCATTTATCTGCAGACCCTGACACACCACATGTGACAGAAATCCCTCCAGCACTGTGCCCCAGTTGAAATCCTTGTATTTCAAGAAGCAAATACCAAACTCCAAGTGCAGCAGCAAGAAACACCACGAAAACTGGAGGATGACCAACTGGGTTCACAGTCCAAACAGGGAGACACTTAGCCCCAAGTTGCCACAGTTTACCTACAAAGAGAGATTTCAGAACTGCTGCCACATGTTCATTAGGAAAATAAGAAACAACATCCTCCAGGTCACATAGATGAAGACCCAGCTTTGATGGTCTCACTACAAAGAAAGCTAAAGCTTCTGACAACAACGTATATTTCAAGTGCCCAACCTCAGAGGCAGTTTCTCAAGAAGTCTTTAGGCCAGCACAGCTCCATGTTTCTGGAGTGTTTACCCTTTCCCTTACTTTTGGAAACTCCTCTACCACCTTCAAGGTTGTGAACTCCTGATCATTTTCCATTCCAGATATGTATTAACAGATTTTCTAATTCTTCTCCTCTAATTGTGTCTTACTTGGGGCGAAGGTAATGTCAAGTCATTTTTCTGGATGAGAGTGGAAAGATTTTTGTTTAGCATATGTTTGCATACACATTGGATTCATTTTCCTATTTTCCATTTGAAATACTGAATCCCTGACACTAACCCATAGCGTACTAGAATCTGACTACTAATCCTAATATGATGGAGAAAAAGAATCCTAACAGAAAAGAAAAAGAAGCTGTTCAGAGAAGGCATGGTATATATTTGGACTTGCCTTTTCCATGATAAAGGGTAGGTGTTATAATTCTAGTCAATTTTTAATTGAAATAGTCCTCCATGTGTTTTTAAAGTTAACAAATATGTGAATTCCTGTCTCCCTTTCTCTGTATCCTATTCAGCACATCTATTTTATATGCACATAAAGAATCCTACCTTTTATCACGTGTATATTTTTGTGCGGTAGCTGACTTGGCAGATACAAATTTTGAGAAGAGATCACTCCTCCTAGATGCTGTTGGAACTGAAAATTGAAATTATGGGTGAGCTTCCTAGGAGAACAACATTATACATAAATCCCTGTTAAGTAAATTGAATATTTTTGGATCTGTGTATGATGTATATTTCATGGTGAATTTCGATTGGCATATATGTTGCTACATTTTAAAATGTGTGTGAGTGTGTGTGTGTGTGTGTATACACACACACACACTCTCCAGATTTTTCAAAATATGAAATATATGTGTCTTATTTACACTCCCTAAATTCATTCATGTTCAAGTATGTGGATTTATAATCAACTTTTCACAAGATTATTTTCAGAAATATTCATCCACCTGAAATTCATATTTGTTTTCTAGTACTGAAAACTAACTTCAGTGAATGGTGCATACATATCCTGTTGATAGTCACAGCCGAAGGGGCCACAGCAAACTTCCAGATGCCAGCAAACTTTCAGCTGCCGGCTGATGATTGGCTCACAGCGGCCCCAGCAACTTCTAGCTAATTGACTCCTCTGAGGTGATGCTCATTGGAGATGCTCATTGAGATGTTTCCCCGCCTTTCAGACTTCCAGCTTAAGATTGGCTCACAGCAGCCCCAGCAACATCTAGCTGATTGGCTCCTCTCCGGTGATGCTCATTGGGCTGTTTCCCTGCCCATTCAGACCATGGAGCTGCTCATTGGGAGACTTTTTTGGCTCTGCCCACGTGACCCAGCCAATCTGCCTCAAGAGCAGGAGGATTGTGAGAAGTGGATAGAGGCTTGTGTGGGAGGGAGAGGCTTTTGGGAAGCTGGTGTTGGGAGTTGGGGTTCTGAGGATTTTTCCTTAGAGGCTGTTTTGCTTGGCGTGTGTGGTTCTAAAAATAAAGTTAGTTTCTTTTGACAAGTGGATCCTGATTGTGCCCAGCCAGACTGCGGCATTTTGGTGGCTTGCATGGGGAGCGACTGAGGGTAACTGATAAGGTAAACTGCTAGCTCATGAGGGCAGAGCGAGAGGATGGGTAGCCATTTTATGATTCCTCTTTTGTTTTAAGTTGCCTGTCCCTGGAGATGAGTGAGATGGAAGAAAAACTGCTCACATCTGAGGAAAAACTATTTGTGTCTGAGAAACAGATAGGGAGAAAGGCTATAATAATTTTTTGTTGTTCCATTTTTATTTCGTTCTATCTCTTTTTTGTTTGGTGTTATCTTGTTGGTTTGTATTATAGTAGAAATATGGGATCAAAAATTAGTAAAAAGCAAACCAAAAAAGTGTTAAGTAAATTGTTAGAGGAATGAGGCATCCCAGTAAAATCAAGAGCAGTCATGGCAATTGTTGATACAATACAAAAATGTAGACCATGGCTTTTTAAGGAGGAGTTGTTAAATATATCACAATGGAACCATCATGGTGCAGATTTAAAAAGAATAGAAAAGAAAAGCCCAGGGACTCTGCCAGTTGGCACATTGCCATTGTGGACATTCATATCTTGTTTGCTTAGTCCAAAGCCTTCAGTTCAGTCAATGGTAGAGGAAGGAGAAGACATATTGATTCAAGTAAAACAGAAGGTGTCTCAAGTTAATCAGACAGAGAAAAAAATTCAAGTAAAAGAGAAGGTCTCTCGAGCTAGTCAGACAGAGGAAACTATTCAAGTAAAAGAGAACGTCTCTCGAACTAGTCAGACAGAGGAAAAAATTCAAGTAAAAGAGAAGGCCACTAAAGCTAGTTAGACAGAGAAAGAAAGTGTAAAACAGTAAAAACCATCAGGGGAAATTTACAACAGGAGACTGCTACTAACATCTTTCTATTACCAGAGGGTGTAAGTGTCCAACCAACAGCACCACCTCTACAGGAGACTGCTACTAACACCTTTCTATCACCAGATGACATTAGTGTCCAACTAACAAGGCCACTTTCATATGCTGGGAGGCCCCCAACTCCCGCAGTTGATAGTTAGGATCCTGAGACAAGATCTCAAATATTAACATGCCCTGTATTTGAGGGAGGAGGGCAGCGTGTTTACCATGCTTTAAATTTCAAAACAGTGAAGCAGCTAAAAGAGGCTGTAACAACCTATCGTCCTCAAGCACCCTTCACTGTAATCATGGTCGAATCCATTAACAACTTGAACATGAAGCCAGCGGATTGGGCTAATATGTGTGATGTTGTGCTAAATGGAGGACAATACATGTTATGGAAGGTTGCCAATGAGGAATGTTGCAAGGAGACAGCTAGGCGAAATGCAGAAGCTGGTTATCCTCAGAGAAATCTAGATATGTTTTTAGGAAAGGGACCTTATGAAGATTAGCAGCAACAAATTGCATATGATCATGGTGTATGTGCACAAATTGCTGTAGATGCAATTAAGGCATGGAAGACTTTACAAGAACATGGAGGTTTACAAGGTCAATTATCTAAGGTAATACAAGGAGCTAATGAACCTTATGCTGAATTTGTAGATAGGCTTATTCAAAGAGCTACCAGAGTTTTTGGGAATACAGAACAAGCAATGCCGTTACTAAAACAACTGGCTTATGAGCAAGCAAATCGTTGTTGCAGAGATATCATTAGACCATGGAAACATGAAGATTTAAACACATTTATTTAATTATGTAGAGACATTAATGAACAAGAGCAAGTCATGGCAGCTGCAGTAAAACAGGCTTTAGTTGCCAGATACATTAATGAACAAGGGCAAATTGAGGCAGCTGCAGTAAAACAGGCTTTAGATGCCAGACCAAGAACATGCTACAAATGTGAAGAAACAGGACATGTTAAAAGGAATTGGCCCATAGGAGGAGGGTTTAACAAAATTAGGTATCAAAGGAGTAGAATACCAGGTATTTGGCCACAATGCCATAGAGGGAGACATTGGGCTAATGAGTGCTGTTCTCAAACCACCATAGAGGGTACTCAATTTTCAAAAAATGAACAGGGACCAGGTGTTTATCCATGATATCATGGAGAAAGGCATTGGGCTCAATTGCCAAAAAAATGGAGAGGGGGTTCCAATGATCCAGGGCCCAAAACCACAAATATACAGAGCACTGGAGGAACCCAGCAACCCCATCAGGGTAGTGCCCAGGACACATTGTCCATCAGATCCCTCATCAGACAAACCAGAGGGAGCACAGGGTTGGACATCTGCGACTCTGCCAGATCAGTACTAACTCCAGAGATGGGAGTTCAAATCATTCCCACAGGGGTAAAAGGACCTCTTCCCAAAGGAACCGTAGGCTTATTATTGGGATGCAGCTCTTCTACTCTAAAAGAACTTATGATAAGTCCTGGGGTGATTGATCCCGATTATGAAGGTGAAATAAAAATTATAGCCAGTTCTCCAAAGGATATATCAGTAATTTCACCAGGAGATAGAATAGCACAGTTACTAATAATAACCAGCCTACATGATAAATTTTCCAGTCGTACTGTAGAAAGATGTTCCAAGGGATTAGTCTCCACAGGTGTAGATTTGGCTATGCTTTCTTTAAATTTAGATTCTCACCCCATGCTAAAACTAAATATTCAAGGGCATGAATTTAATGGGCTACTGCATACAGGTGCAGATATTAGCATCATCTCTCGTCAAGAATGGCAAAAACATTGGCCATTAAAACAAGCCACTCAAACGCTTCGAGACCTCTGAGTGGCGACTAACCCCCATAGAAGTGCAATGGTATTAGATAGAAAGGATCCTGAAGGATGTGAAGGAACTCTACAGCCATATGTATTGGATCATCTTCCCATAAATTTATGGGGACGAGATGTCCTAGATCAATTAGGTTTGACATTAACAAATAACATCAACCAAAATGCAGCCACTATAATGACTAGACAAGGTTTTAGGAAAGGAAAAAGATTAGAAAAACAAGAACAAGGCATAGCAGCACCAATACAAATAGATCAAGGAACAGACAGACATGGGTTGGATTTTCAGAAAGGGCCACTGAGACAATAAAAATTACCTGGAAATCAGAAAGACAGTATGGGTTCCTCAGTGGCCCCTGACTAAAGAAAAGATACAAGCAGTCCATGACCTGGTAAAACAACAATTAGCAGAAGGACATATACAACTGACTGTATATCCCCAAAATACTCCCATTTATGTCAACAAAAAGAAATCTGGTAAATGGAGACTATTGCAAGATTTTAGAGCCATTAATAATGAGGTGGTTATTATGGGACCTGCTCAATCAGGGATTCCTCAATTGTCTGCTTTGCCAATAACCTGGTATGTTTTAGTTATAGATATTAATGATTGTTTTTTTTTTTCAATTATAATTCATCCTGAAGATAGTCCAGGTTTTGCTTTTACTATCCCTGCACTGAATCATGAAGGTCCTGATCAGAGATATGAATGGAAAGTACTCCCTCAAGGGATGGCTAACAGCCCACTATGTGTCAAATTTATGTTAACAAAGTAATCCAGCCACTTAGAAATCAAAATCCTGGACTACAAATATTTCACTATATGGATGATGTATTATTAGCACACAAAGCTAAAAACGCATTGCTAGAAAGTTATGCCACACTTACAAACTTATTAAAAATTATAATCTAGAGATAGCAATAGATAAAGTACGATTAAATTTTCCAATTAATTATTTAGGAGTTCTATTATCCTCAACCATGGTCAGTCCACCAAAAATTCAAATACGAGTAGATCAACTCAAATCACATAACGACTTTCAAAAGTTATTAGGAGACATAAATTGGATAAGGCCTTATCTAGGTATACCAACAGGAGAGTTGGGACCTTTATTTGATATCCTAAAAGGTCTATCAGATAAAAATTCACCCCGCATGTTAACACCTGAAGCAAGAAAGGCATTAAAAATCAATGAAACATATATGGAAAATATGCATTTGGATAGAATTGATATAAGTTTGCCTTTATTAGTTATTGTACTACCAACAAAAAATATTCCTACAGGAGTATTTTGGCAAGAAGGTCCATTATTATGGATACATTTATCTTATTCTCCTAACACTATTCTTACTAGGTATCCTGAGGCTTTAGGATAATTAATACTCAAAGGAATTAAAGCAGCAAAGGGAGTGTTTGGAATTTCTTCCAATAAAATTTTTACTCCATATACTCTGAATCAAATTGATGAGTTAGCTAATGAGTTAAATACTTGGGCAATAATCATGGTCCAATCTAATGTTTCATTTGATAACCACTTACCATCTAACCCTTTATTGTCTTTTTGGTCATCGCATCTTGTAATTTTTCCAAAATTGAGAAGAAAAACACTTATCATGAATGCTCCAAATATATTCACTGATGTATCAATTAATGGTACAGCAGCAATAGTTATACCTGATAAAACTTATACATTTTTAGTACCCAAACAATCGGCTCAAAAGGTAGAGCTTAATGCAGTATTACAAGCTTTTGAGATATTTAAATATTCTGTATTTAATTTATTTTCCGATAGTCAGTATATAGTTAATGCTATAGTATCCCTTGATGATGCTGATAAGTTTTCTCCTTTCTCTACTGTTTTCTCTTTGCTTTCCAATATACAAAGTCTAATCTGGGACAGAAAAGATCCATTCTTTAAAAGACATATCAGGGAACATCCAAAAAGAAGATGATTTGACTAAAGTCCATATCAGCTGATATCCAAAATTCCAGTTTGGCTATCCTTACATCTGAGATAGAACCAGGATGCTTTTTTCGTTATCTATTTTATTATTGCCCTTTCCCACATTTTATTTTGTTTTTTGAGCTCATACAGACCTAGTTTAATGTTTTGCTGATCAGTTATATTTTTTGACAAAAGAGTTTTTGAACATTGCAATGGAGATTTCACGTGTAAAAAGTTATAAGGCCTTTACTATTAGGTTATATGTTGTATGTATTATATTATGTGTGCACACTTGTGTTTTGTGTTATATGTTTGAATGTTTGTATGTCCATATATAATATATGATGAGCGCTCATAAAAAAATGGATCCAAATATTTTTTTATTCACATTATTTAAATGGTTTAATTTAAATTGGGTAAAGAGCTGTTGAGGTTTGTTTTAAAATGTGAAAAAAAGGAGGTTAACATATCTGTTTCCTTTCTTTCACCTTTCCTTTTCATTATATTTAATAATTATTTTCAAGACAATGTAAATAGTTAAGAAAATTGTTTTCTTTCAGTGCCTTCTGGAATGTTACATAATTTTTCTTTAGCCATTATTGCCAGAATTCCTATCTTCATCCCTGTGCTGGTGAAATCAAAGATAAAACCAATCTACAGCTTCTCCAATAGCCATCACTGAAATGCTTGCAGAACTTGCCTAGACACATTGAGAACTCACCTGTATGCATTGTAAACTATCTGTGCAGTGACTTGTGGTAGTGTTCGGGTATATTTGCTGATGATGTCATCGGTGGTACAATTTTTCCAAAAGGAGCCGTCAATTGGCTTGGTGTATCTTCCTCTCTTCTGTGTGTCATTATCGTCCAGGTAATGTTTGGGCGCCATTAGAGGTGAGGCAAAGAACCTCACCACCCCCTGGTGGTACAAAGACCTCTCCACAGGTGTTGCTGTATACTGGACCGGTAGTCAGTGATGGGTAAGATCCAATTGCAATGGTACCAACTTAACGGGTAAGGACCATATGTACTATTGGACAACTTAAGGCAGGCACTGTCCCTAAGCCACATGTGTGTTGTTTAAACAGAGACGGGGAGATGTTGAGAGCCACATCCGAAGGGGCCCCAGCAAAATTCCAGAAGCCAGCTAACTTCCAGCTGCTGGCTGATGATTGGCTCACAGCGGCCCCAGCAACATCTAACTGATTGGCTCCTCTGCGGTGATGCTCAATGGAGATGCTCATTGAGATGTTTCCCGCCCTTTCAGACTGTCAGCTGATGATTGGATCACAGCGGCCCCAGCAACACCTAGCTGATTGGCTCCTCTGCGGTGATGCTCATTGGGCTGTTTCCCTGCCCTTTCAGACCACGGAGTTGCTCATTAGGGGACTTTTTTGGCTCTGCCCACATGACCCAGTCAATCGGCATCAAGAGCAGGAGGATTGTGGGAGGTGGAGAGAGGCTTGTGTGGGAGGAAGAGGCTTTTGGGAAGCCAGTGGTGGCAGTTGGGGCTCTGAGGGTTTTTCCTGAGAGGCTGTTTTGTTTGGCGTGTGTGGTTTTAAAAATAAAGTTAGTTTCTTTTGACAAGTGGCTCCTGATTGTGCCCAGCAAGACTGCGGCATTATCCTAATATTTCTACAGTAACTGCCCCAGTGTAACAGCAATGCAAGTAGACTCTAATGGGACATGATTTGTATTTTGACGTTCATTTTTATTCAACACTGGTACATTACTATTTCTTCAGTTTATGCACATCAGAGGGTATATATTTCTTGCACATGTTAGCAAATTTATAGGCATTTGTTTCACTTTCAATCACTTCCTGCTTCAGAACACATGTATTACTCCAGGTTTCTTAACTGGTGTATTCGTGAGACTTCTTTCCAAACATATTATTTCCGAATTTCTTCATAATTGTTGAAGCAAAACTCACACACCCTTCATGATAAACCATAACTATAATTTCACAATTAGATGTATAACTTGTTGGAATGAATGATTGTATATCAATATAAGATTTCTTATATATTTTCTGATATCAATTCAATCCATGATTTAAAGTGGAACCAGTTATATTATTTATTCACAGTATGGTCTATTCATGCATTATCTCTATATTCATAGTCACAGGGTACACCTCTTTGTACCCCCAATACTAATTTATACGTTTTCAAAATATTGCTCCCAGTAATGGAGGAAGAAATACTCATGTCACCTGATCTAAATATGCATGTTATCACAGTAATATTCTGGACGCAAAATGCAAAATTCACACGTGTGATTGTACCAAAGCCTAAATGGAAACTGAACATGGATTACTAAAAACATCCATGTCCAGCTTGCATAACGCTCTCAAATGTCAATCCTATCGGTGACTACATATTTGTTTCTTCCTAATATATTCAACCTCAAAACTGTTGAAAATGTCTAATACTATCACTCACCCTATACTTTGCCTGATATCCTAATGTCTCTATTGATATCAGCTTTCCTACATATTTTCCCCAGTTCATCATTGTGACTGACCCTTCACATGTGCTGACATTGATATTCACTCTCTAACCAAAACCCAATTGCTAAAGAACTTTTGGTACAAATACTAAATTCACCCTTGTTCCGAAATCTACCGACTATCTTCCCTGATCCTATTGATTATCCCTGTTTGAGTGGATGTTCTCCTCTACATTCAATCATCCAAGGTACAAGTCCTATGGCATTGTATATCAACTTATCTGAGACATGTGTGCAGAAAGTAATTTAAAGCTATGTATCGCAATCAGTTGCCTAATGCACTTCTGAGCTTCAAATCTCACGTAGATTTCTGTTTACATACTTATATTTCACCTCTGTATTCCTATAAATATTGCAGGTTCCCAATACCATTATTCATCCCGGCAGAATGATTCCTAAACCAAATCGATCCTGTTATTATCCCTAACCATACACTGTTGCCTCAATCTAACATTACAAAAGAGCAGGGACAGAGTTCATCTTACAATACAGGAATGTAGGGGATCTTACACCTGCTGAGAACCTCAAATTTCCATGCAGAAATGATCCCTGGAGAAGATGTTGGCAGCTATGAAGGATCTGAGAGAGCAAAAGCCATCTTCCATGGCAAACACCTTGTGATAACGAACGGATGTGTATGAATCAGCCTCTCTCTTCTTAATGTAGAGAAGATGGACCAAACCAGACCTGCATGGAGAGGTGTTCCCAGGTGGCCATTGTTGATATACCATTCAAACTTGTCAAAGTGTCACAGGAAGTAGGGGCAGCCTCCATCTCATGAGACCCATGAAAGCAACTGTTAGGACAAAGTGGTCGCCAAGGCAGTGATCTCATTCAGTTCCTGAAGGAGGTGACCTAAATAACTTCGTTGGTGATGGAACTCTCTGAAATTGGGATCCAAGAAGCCAGGCACCCAGAGCCAGTCCCAGTCCCTCTCCCAGTGGTCGAACTTGTTTGGATTTTCCAAGGACAGAGTCAGTCTTTATTGGTACCTAATAATATGACGGTGGCCAAATGCCAGTAGAGCTCAGAAAAGGGGCCTTTCCTGAGATAGCAGGTAGTAGCTCAATGCTGCCTGCTGACAACTTCGTAGAGTGGGCCAAGGAGAACAGATCTGAGACAGGACAGGCCATTTTGGGGGAACATAGTATTGCCCACCAGTCAGAGGACACTCCAGATAGTCACAGACCTACTTGGGGCAAGGAGGTGCTTTTGTGGATGTGGATGTGAGTTTGTGGTTTTGTCTCATGTTCTGAAAATAGGTAGGAATGGTGGTTTGCATGGTTTGGAGTCGACTGTTTCTAGGATGTCGTTTGGCAAGGCGAATGTTTCTATGTCTGTGTATCCACTGTGTTCCTGGTTGTAATCTTTAGGAAAGAGAATGCATCAATGGAGGTTTCCTGTCTAGTTGGAAGCTTCCCAGTATTCATCCTGCCCACTTTATAAATGGACTGTGGCTTGCCTTATGGATGGGCAACACCTACTATCTTTCTAAGGTCCTGTTAACATCTTGATTTCTGGCCTCTCTCCAGAATAGGCTCATGGTTTTGTGGCCAAGATATGTACCACCTCCAAAATCTGTGACATGGCCATGTAATGTATAGCTGAAGGGAATGGGAACATCTCAGAAAACTCAGATATCAGTGTAACCAGTAAAGTCTCAGTGGAAAAACCTTGCTTTGGGCCATTTGCTTGCCTATGGTTCTTTTGCCCTGAATGTCAGGAAAGTATTTGCCTCAGGCCACCCCTTTCTGAAGCCTGAAGAAAACATTTTTCAAATGGAAATGAATGGGCATCACCTGTGGATCTGTGCTTAATTGCTTTGGAAAGAGATGTGTCTGAATCAGCCTCTTGGCCCTGTGTGAGGTTGGGGCTTTGATTCTCAGAACGTGATAGATCTAAGGAAAGATCCCATGTGTGCTTGGGTTTTCTATTGCCTTCAAATCACATAAAGAATTTATACCTGACAATCAGTAGGATTAAATTAGAGAATCAGAACAGTATTAACGGCAGGCCTATTTGATCACTCCTGGTTCACAGGAAGGGTGTCCAGGTCACCCTGACTTTAGGCAAATGAGGGGCAAGGGAGTTTATTTTGGAAACTGTCTCGGGCTTCGCCCCTCATGGAAAACTCTATCCAGAGGTTACGATGAGTGTATATATGGAAGATGATGAGGGCCATGTGGCAGTGTTTTGGTTTTAATTGTGGTCATTTGTGTGTTGGTTGGAAGAGATGACTGGGTACACCTGGACCTGAACTCTGGTGTGATTCCCCTTAGAGACTGAGTTCTGGAACTGACTTCAGGGAAGTATTGCCATGAATTGTGGTGGGATTTTAGGAGGCCACGCATGAGAGTCGCCCTTGGAAACTGAGATCTAGTCTCAGGGTGTCTTTCCACAGTGCACTGGAAATCTCCACCAGGATATAACATGATTTTATTCTGAAAGACTTGGCAACCATAGTTAAGAGTCAAAACACATATGGAACTCACATTGAGTAGACATCAATGGGTCTGGCTTCATGTTACATTTTGGCCACTCATTGGGAAGCGTTGCCTTTTAGAGTTCTCCAGAGCTTTCATCCTCACCATTTAATGGTTCCTGAATGAATTGAAAAACCAGTGCATCCAACTTGATACTTGAAAAATGGCTAGATAAATACCATAAAATTTTTGAAATTCCCATGACCAGGTGGCACTGGAGAACCTTTGGATGTCCTGTTGCTGATCATGAGTGTACCAGACAGTGCCTTGAATCACTGGGCTTCATGAAAATGGTGTAGAACAGAGATGCCAGTAAGTTGGAATTTGCTGAGTAGTGGGCCTAGAACAGTGGTGGGCAGGTGTGTGATTAAACATCTGTGTTGGTGTCATGTGGATCTGCCATTGGCTTCCAAATGGCTTATGACTGACATGGTGCAGCCAGCAGACCCTTGTATGTAAAGGCATCTTGTTATACGGAGAGGTTTCAGGGCAATGTTCAGAATCAAGTTGCTAGGGACAAGGGGGACGTCTATGTTGGATAGAAGACTGGTTGGTGCATTCTCCTGGCAGACCCTGACCCACCACACATGACAGAACTCCCTCCAGCACTGTGTCCCAGTTGAACTCCTTGTATTTCGTGAAGGAAACACCAAACTCCCATTGCAGCAGCTAGAAAGACCATGAAAAATGGAGGATGACCACATGGCTTCAGAGTCCACACAGGAAGACACTTAGCCCCCATTGGCCACAGTTTACCTACAAAGAGAGAATTTTGCACTACTGCCTCATGTTCATTAAAGAATAAGAAAACATGTGCTCCAGGTTACATAGATGCAGACCCAGCTTTGATGGTCTCACTGCAAAGGAAGCTAAAGCTGCTGACCACAACATATATTTCCAGTGCCCAAACTCAGAGGCAGTTTCTCATAAGTCTTTCGGTCAGCAGAGTACCATGTTTGTGAAGTGTTTACCCTGTCCCTTGCTTTTGGAAACTCTTTTACCACCGCCAAAGTTGTGAACTCCTGAGCACATTCCATTCCAGATAAGTATTCATAGATTTTCTAACTCTTCTCCTCTAATTGTGTCTAAATTGGGGCGAAGGTAATGTCAAGGCATTGTTCTTGATGAGAGTGGGATGATTATTTTTAGCACATATTTGCATAAACATTGGATTCATTTTCCTAATTTTCATTCGAAATACTGAATCACTGACAGTAACCCATACCCTACTAGACTCTATATTCTGATTCCTAATCCTAATATAATGGAGAAAAATAACCCAAAATGAATAGACATACAAGCATTTCAGAGGAGGCATGGTGTATAATTGGACTTGCCTTTTGCATTATGTAGAATTGGAGTTATAAATCTAGTCAATTTTTTGTTGAAATAGTTCTCCATGTGTTTTCTTTTTAACTTTTGTTGTTTGTTGTTCAAAACATTATATAGTTCTTGATATATCATATTTCACACTTTGATACAAGTGGGTTATGAACTACCATTGTTATCCCGTATACAGTTTGCAAAATCATATCAGTTACGCATCCATTGATTTACATATTGCCATACTAGTGTCTGTTGTATTTTGCTGCCTTTCCTATCCTCTACTATCCCCCCTCCCCTCCCCTCCCCTGCCATCTTCTCTCTCTACCCCCTCTACTGTAATTTATTTTTCAACCTTGTATTTTTCCCTTTCCCCTAACTTCCTCTTGTCCGTAATTTTGTATAACCCTGAGGGTTTTCTTCCATTTATATGCAATTTCCCTTCTCTCTCCCTTTCCCTCCTACCTCTCATCCCTGTTTAATGTTAATCTTCTTCTCATGCTCTTTATCCCTACTCTGTTCTTAGTTACTCTCCTTATATCAAAGAAGACATTTGGCATTTGTTTTTTAGGTATTGGCTACCTTCACTTAGCATAATCTGCTCTAATGCCATTCATTTCTCTGCAAATTCTATGATTTTTTTCATTTTTTAATGCAGAGTAAAACTCCATTGTGTATTAATGCCACATTTTTTAAACATTCGTCTATTGAAGGGCATCTAGGTTGGTTCCACACTCTTACTATTGTAAATTGTGCTGCTGTGAACATCAATGTAGCAGTGTCCATGTACCATGCTCTTTTTAGGTCTTTATGAAATAGACCGAGAAGAGTAGTAGCTGGGTCAAATGGTGGGTTCCATTTCAAGCTTTCCATGAAATCTCCATACCGCTTTCAAAATTGGCTGCACCAATTTGCAGCCCCACCAGAAATGTACATGTGTACCCATTTACACACATCCTGGCCAGCACTTGTTGATGTTTGACTTCATAATGGCTGCCAATCTTACTGGAGTGAGATGGTATCTTAGGGTGGTTTTGATTTGCATTTCTCTGACTGCTAGAGATGGTGAGCATTTTTTCATGTACTTGTTGATTGATTGTATTCCTCCGCTATGAAGTGTCTGTTCAGGTCCTTGGGCCATTTGTTGATTGGGTTATTTGTTATCTTATTGTCTAATTTTTTGAGTTCTTTGTATACTCTGGATATTAGGGCTCTATCTGAAGGGTGAAGAGTAATGATTTGTTCCCAGGATGTAGGTTCCCTATTTACCTCTCTTATTCTTTCTTTTGCTGAGAAAAAAAAATTAAGATTGATTAAGTCCCATTTCTTTATTCTTGTTATTAACTCTTGTGCTATGGGTGTCCTATTGAGGAATTTAGAGCCTGACCCCACAGTATGTAGATAGTAGCCAACATTTTCTTCTATCAGACGCCCTGTCTCTGATTTGATATCAAGCTCCTTGATCCATTTTTTGTTAACTTTTGTGCATGGCGAGAAGAAGGGATTAAGTTTCATTTTTTTTTCATATGAATTTCCAGTTTTCCCAGCACCATTTGTTGAAGAAGCTATTCTTCCTCCATTGCATGCTTTTAGCCCCTTTATCAAATATAAGATAGTATGTAGTTTTTTGGATTGGTTTCTGTGTCCTCTATTCTGTACCATTGGTCCACCCGCCTGTTTTGGTACCAGTACCATGCTCTTTGTGTTACTATTGCTCTGTAGTATAGTTTGATGTGAGGTATCGCTATACCGCCTGATTCACACTTTCTGCTTAGCATTGTTTTTGCTATTCTGGGTCTTTTATTTTTCGATATGAATTTCATGATTGCTTTCTCTATTTCTACATGAAATTCCGTTGGGTTTTTGATTGGCATTGCATTTAACCTATAGAGAACTTTTGGTAATATCGCCATTCTGATGATGTTACTTCTGCCTATCCATGAACAAGGTATATTTTTCCATCTTCTAAAATCTTCTTCTATTTCTCTCTTTAGGGTTCTGTAGTTTTCATTGTATAAGTTTTTCACCTCTTTTGTTAGGTTGATTCCCAAGTATTTTATTTTTTCTGAGGATATTGTAAATGGAGTGGTTGTCCTCATTTCCATTTCAGACAATTTTTCGCTGATATACACGAATGCCTTTGATTTGTGGATGTTGATTTTACATCCTGCCACTTTGGTGAATTCATTTATTATCTCTAATAGTTTCTTTGTAGACCCTTTTGGGTCTGCTAGGTATAGAATCATGTCATCTGCAAATAGTGATAATTTAAGTTTTTCTTTTCCTATTTTGATGCCTTTAATTTCTTTTGTCTGTCTAATTGCTCTGTCCAGTGTTTCCAGAACTATGTTGAACAGAAATGGTGAGAGAGGGCATCCCTGTCTTGTTCAAGATTTTAGAGGGAATGCCTTCAATTTTTCTCCATTCAGAATGATGCTAGCCTGAGGCATAGCATAGATTGCTTTTACAGTATTGAGGTAGGTTCCTGTTATCCCTAGGTTTTTTAGAGTTTTGAACATAAAGGGATGCTGTACGTTGTTGAATGCTTTTTCTGCATCTATCGAGATGATCATATAGTTCTTATTTTTAATTCTATTGATGTGGGAAATAACATTTATTGATTTCTGTATATTGAGCCAGCCTTGCATCCCAGGGATGAATCCTACTTGCTCATGGTGCACAATTTTTTGATATGTTTTCGTATCCGATTCACCAGAATTTTATTGAGGATTTTTGCACCTAGGTTCATTAGAGATATTGGTCTGTAGTTTTGTTACTTTATAGTGAGTTTCTCTGGTTTAGGAATCAGGGTAATGTTGGCCTCGTAGAATGAATTTGGAAGTTCTCCTTCTTTTTCTATTTCCTAAAATAGCTTGAAAAGTATTGGTATTAATTCCTCTTTAAATTTTTTTAAAACTCCGCTGTATACACATCCTGTCCTGGGCTTTACTTAGTTGATAGTCTTTGGATGGTTTCTTCTATTTCCTCAATTGATATTGGTCTGTTTAGGTTGTCTATATCCTCCTGACTCAATCTGGGCAGATCAGATGACTTAAGAAATTTATCGATGCCTTCACTATCTTCTATTTTATTGGAGTATAAGGATTCAAAATAATTTCTGATTATCTTCCGTATTTCTGAAGTGTCTGTTGTGAAATTGCCTTTTTCATCCTGTATGCTAGTAATTTGAGTTCTCTCTCTTCTTCTCTTCATTAAAATATCTAAGGTTCTGTCGATTTTATTTATTTTTTGAAAGAACCAACGTTAAGTTTTGTCAATTTTTTCAATTGTTTCTTTTGTTTCGATTTCATTAATTTCAGCTCTGGTTTTAATTATTTCTTGCCTTCTACTTCTTTTTGTGTTGTTTTCTTCTTCTTTTTCTAGGGTTTTGAGATGAAGTATGAGATCATTTATTTGTTGGTTTTTTCTTTTTTTAAGGAATGAATTACAAGCAATGAAATTTCGTCTTAGAACTGCTTTCCATGTGTCTCATAGATTTTGATATGTTGTGTCTGTGTTTTCATTTATCTCTAAGAATTTTTTAATTTCCTCCTTGATGTCTTCTAAAACCCATTGATCATTCAGTAACCTATTGTTCATTCTCCAAGTGATGCATGATTTTTCTTTACTTCTTTTATCATTGATTTTCAGTTTCATTCCATTATGATCAGATGAGATGCATGGTATTATCTTTACTCCTTTATATTGTTTAAGAGTTGCCCTGTGACACAATATATGATCTATTTTGAGAAGGATCCATGTGCTGCTGATAAAAAAGTGGAACTGCTTGATGTTGGGTGATTTATTCTGTATATGTCAATTAAGTCTATGTTATTAATTGTGTTATTGAGTTCTATACTGTTGCCTCAGTCTAACATTACAAAAGAGCAGGGACAGAGTTCGCCTTACAATAAAGGAATGTAGGTTATCTTCAAACTACTGAGAACCTCAAAGTTCCATGCAGAAATGATCCCTGGAGAAGATGTAGGCAGCTATGAAGGACCTGAGAGAGAAAAAGCCATTTTCCATGGCAAACAACCTGATCAGGATGAAGGGATGTGTCAGAATCAGCCTCACTCTTCTTAATGTTGACAAGATGGACAAAACCAGGCCTATGTGGAGAGCTGTTCCCGGGTGCCTATGGTTGATATACAATTCGCAGTTGTGAAAGTGTCTCAGGAAGTAGGGGCAGCCTCCTTCTCAGGAGAACCTTGGAAGCAAATGTTAGGACAAATTGGTTGCCAAAGCAGTGACCTCATTCAGTTCATAAACGAAGTGACCTTCTTCACTTCCTTGGTGATAGAACTCTCTGAAATTGGGATCCAGGAAGCCATTCACCCAGAGCCAGTCCCAGTACCATTCCCAGTGGGCTCACGTGTTTGGATTTACCAAAAACAGAGTCAATTTTTCTTGATACCTACTGAAATGAGGATGGCCAAATTTCAGGAGAGCTCTGCATAGGGGCCTTCTCTGAGAAAGCAGGTAGTGGCTCACTGCTGGCTCCTGACAACTTCACAGAGTTGTCCAATGAGATCAGATTTGAGACAGGACAGGCCATTACAGGGAAACGTAGTATGGCCCACCAGTCAGAGGACACTCTGGATAGTCACAGACCTACTTGGGGAAAGGAGGTGCCTTTGTGGGTGTGGGTGTGAGTTTGTGGTTTTGTCTCATGTTCTAAGAATAGGTAGGAAAGGACGTTTATTTGGTTTGGAGTGGACTGTTTCTAGTAAGTCTTTTGACAAGGTGAGTGTTTCTATGTCTGTGTATCCCACTGTGTTCATGGTTGTAGATATTAGGAAATAGAATGCATCAATGGATGTGTCCTCTTTAGTAGAAAGCTTCCCAGCATTCATCCTGCCTGATTGATGAATGGACTGTCGCTTCTCTTATGGATGGGCAACACCTACTATTTTCCTAAGGTCCTGTTTTCTTCCTGATTCTGTCCACTCTCCGGAATTGGCTCATGGTTTTGTGTCCAAGAAATGTACCACCTCCAAGCTCTGTGACATAGCCATGTACTGAATAGCTAAAGCAATGGCGAGCATCTCAGAAAACTCAGATACCAGAGTGACATGGAAAGCCTCAGTGGAGTAACCCTGCTTTGGGCCTTTTGCTAACCAATTCTTCTCTTCCACTGAATGTGAGGAAGGTCTTGGCCTCAGGCCACTCCTTTGTGAAGCCTGAAGAAAACAGTTTTCAAATGGAAATGAATGGGCATCACCTGTGGCTCTTTGTGAATTGCTTTGGAAATGGATATGTCTGAATCAGCCTCTTGGCCCTGTGTGAGGCTGTGGCTTAGATCTCAGCACCTGTTGGATCAAAAGAAAGATCCCATGTGTGCATCCAAAACCAAAATGGAAAAAGATCAGTCATTGTTGATGAAGTCTCTCGCGTTCTTCTGTTAGGTTCCTGACTTCCATCAAGTGAGAAAAGTGATCCTTTGAAACAAATGAGTTCTTCAAAGCCCTGCAGAGGCTAGCCCATACATGCTTGTGTTTTCTCATGTCTCCAAATCACATAAAGAATCTATACCCGACAGTCAGTAGGCCTCAAATTGGAGAAGCAGAGCAGTATTAATGGAAGGCATATTTGATTCCACCTGGTTCACAGGAGGGGTGTTCAGGCCACCCTGATTTTAGGGAAAAGACGGGCAATGGAGCTTATTTTGGACACTGTCTTGGGCTTCGCCCCTCATGGAAAACTCCAGACAGAGGTTATGAGTAGTGTCTATATGGAAGAAGATGAGGGCCATGTGGGAGTGTTTTGGTTTTAATTGTGGTCATTTGTGTGGTGGTTGGAAGAGATGACTGGGTCCACCTGGGCTTGAACTCTGCTGTGATTCCACTTAGAGACTGAAATCTGGAACTGACCTCAGAGAAATATTGCCATGAATTGTGTTGTGGTTTTAGGAGACCACACATGACATTCGCCCTTGGAACCTGAGATCTATGCCCAGGGTGGCTTTCCACAAAAAAACTGGGAATCTCAGACAGGATATCCAATGATTTTATTCTGAAAGACTATCCAGCCATAGTTGAGAGTCAAAACATACATAGACCTCACATTGTAGACCTAAATGGGCCTGACTTCATTTGACCTTTTGGCCACTTTTTGGGAAGCCGTGCTTGGGAGTGTTTTCGAGAGCTTTCATTGAAATGAGCTTCCTAAACATTTAATGGTTCCTGAATGAATTGAAAACCACAGTGCTTCCAATTTTATCCTTGAAAAATGGATAGATAAATACCATGAAATTTTTTAATTTCCCATGACCAGGTGGCACTGGAGCACCTTTGAATGTCCTGTTCCTGATCAAGAGTATACTAGACAGTGCCTTGATGGTGTAGAACTGAGATGCCAGGAAATTGGAGCACGCTAAGTAGTGGGGTTAGAGCAGTGGTGGGGAGGTGTGTGATTAACCATGCATGGTGGGTTCATGGGGATCTGCCATTACCCTACAAATGAATTGTGACTGACATGATGCAGCCAGCAGACCCTTTTATGTAAAGGCATCTTTTTATATTGAGAGGTTTCAGGGCATTGTTCAGAATCGGGTTGCTATGGTCAATGGGGCAAACTATGTGGGATAGAAGCCTGTTCCGTGCATTCTCTTGCAGACCCTGAAAAACCACACATGACCGAACTCCCTCCAGCACTGTGTTCCAGTTGAACTCCTTGTATTTTGTGAAGCAAATACCAAACTCACATTGCAGCAGCAAGAAACACCACGACAAGTGGAGGATGATCAAAAGACTTCACAGTCCACACGGAGACAGACTTAGCCCCCAGTGGCCACAGTTTACCTACAAAGAGAGAATTCAGCACTGCTGCCTCATGTTCATTAGAAAATAAGAAACCATGTCCTCCAGGTCACTTAGATACATACCCAGCTTTGATGGTCTCTCTACAAAGGAAGCTAAAGCTCCTGAAAACAACAAATATTTCAAGTGCCCAAACTCAGACCCAGTTTCTCAAGAAGTCTTTAGTCCAGCAGAGCTCCATGTTTCTGGAGTATTTACCCTGTCCCTTACTTTTGGAAACTCCTCTACCACCTTCAAGGTTGTGAACTCTTAAGCATATTCCATTCCAGATATGTATTCACAGATTTTCTAACTCTTCCACTCTAATTGTGTTTTACTTGGGGCGAAGGTAAAGTCAAGTCATTGTTCTGGATGAGAGTGGGAAGATTTTTATGTAGCACATATTTACATATACATTGAATTTATTTTCCTATTTTCCATTCAAAATACTGAACCCTGACATTAACCCATAACCTACTAGACTCTGACTACTAATTCAAATATGATGGAGAAAAATAACCCAAACAGAATAGAAATAAAAGCAGTTCAGAGGAGGCATGGTGTATACTTGGACTTGCCTTTTGCATTATATAGGGTAGTAGTATTAAATCTAATCAATGTTTTGTTGAAATAGTTCTCCATGTGATTTTAAAGTTAACAAATAGGTGAATTCCTCTCTCCCTTTCTCTGTAGCCAATTCAGCACATGTATTTTCATATGCACATATAGAATCATACCTGTTATCACATGTACATTCTTGTGAGGTGGCTGACTGGGCAGATACAAATTGGGATAACAGATCACTCCTAAACCCAGTTGGAACTGAAAATTCAACCTATGCGTGAGCTTTGTAGATAAACAACCTGATAAATAAATCCATGATCAGTAAAATGAATATTTTTGGATCAGTGGATGATATATATTTCATGATGAATTTTGATTGGCATATATATTGCTACTTTTTATTTTCAAAATATGAAATATATGTGTCTTATTGTACACTCTCTAAGTTCATTCATATTCACTTTATGTGGATTTATAAACAAATTTTCAAAAGATTATTCTCAGAAAAATTCATCCACCTGAAATACATATTTGTTTCCTAGAACTGAAAACTAACTTCAGTGAATGGTGCATATGAATCCTAATATTTCTACAGTAACTGACGCAGTTTAACATCAATGCAAGTAGATTCCTATGAGACATGATGTGTATTGTGATGTTCATTTTTAGTCAACACTGTTACATTACTATTTCTTCAGTTGATGCCCATCATAAGATATATATTTCATCCACAAGTTAGCAAATTTAAAGGCTTTTGTTTCAATTTCAATAACTTCTTGCTTCAGAAAACATGTATTCCTCCTTGCTTTTTGACTGGTCTTTTCATGAGACTTCTTTCTAAACACATTATTTTCGTTTTCCATAATCAATTTTGAAGAAAAACTCACACACTCTTCATGATAAAACATAACCCTAATATTACCATTAGAAGTATAACTGGTTGGAATGAATGATTGTATATCAATATAAGGATTCCTGTATATTTTCAGATATCAATTAAATCTTTTATTTAAAGTGGAACCAGTTATATTATTTATTCATAGTATGGTCTATTCTTGCATTATCTCTATATATTCATAGACACAGGGTACACCTATTTGTACCCCCATACTCATTTATACACCTTCAAAATATTGCTCCCAGAAATGGTGGAAAACTTATTCATGTCACCTGATCTACATATACATTTCATCACAGTAGTATTCTGGACACAAAATGCAAAGGTCACATTTCTGATTGTACCAAAGCCTAAATTTGTAGTGAGCATGTATTTCTAAAACATCCATGTCCAGGTTGCCAAATGCTCTCAAATGTCAATCCAATTGGTGACTACATATGTGTTTCTTCCTAAGATTATATATTCAAACTTAACCCTGTTGAAAATGTCTAATCCTATCACTCACTTTATACTTTGCCTGATATCCTAAAGTCTCTACTGATATATGCTTTCCTACATAATTTCCCAGGTTCATCATTTTGACTGACTGTTCATATGTGCTGACATTTACATTTACTCTCTACCTGAAACCTAATTTCAAAATAACTTTTGGTCCAAATCCTATACTCACTCTTCTTTCTGAATATACCTACTATCTCCCAAATCCTACTGACTATCCTTTTTTGAATTGGTGTTCTCTTCGACATTCAATCACCCAAGGTACAAGGTCCAATGCCAATGTATATTAATTTATCTGAGACATCTGTGGAGGACATAATTCAGACCTAAGTCTCCCAATTAAGGGCCTAATACTTTTCTGGGCTTCAAATCTTATTTAGATTTCTGTTTACATACAGTGTGACCAGGAAAGTCTCAGTGGAGAAACCATGCTTTGGGCCTTTTGTTTACCTATTGTTCTTTTGCCCTGAATGTCAGGAAGGTCTTTGCCTCATTCCACACCTTTGTGAAGCCTGAAGAAAACAGTTTTCGAATGGAAATGAATGGGCATCCCCTGTGGCTCTTTGCTTAATTGCTTTGTAAAGATATGTGTCTGAATCAGCCTCTTAGCCCTCTGTGAGGCTGTGGCTTAGATTCTCAACTCCTGATGGATGTAAAGAAAGATACCACGTGTGCATCCAAAATCAAAATGGCAAAAATTGCAGTCATTGTGGATGAAGCCTTTCGCCTTCCTATGTAAGGTTCCTGACCTCCATCAAGTGAGAATAGGGATCCTTTGATCAAATGAATTCTTCAAGGCCCTGCAGAGGGTAGCCCATAGGTGCTTGGGTTTTCTCATGAGTCCAGTTCACATAAAGAATCTAAACCCCACAGTCAGAGACCTCAAGTTGGAGAAGTGGAAAAGTATTAATGGCAGGCCTATTTGATCTCTCCTGGTTCACAGGAATGATGACCAGGCCACAGTGACTTTAGGCAAATGAGGGGCAAGGGAGCATTTTTTGGACACTGTCTTTGGTTGCACCCCTAGTGGAAAACTCCAGCCAAAGGTTATGATGAGTGTCTATATGGAAGAAGATTAAGGCCTTGTGGAGTGTTTTGGATTTAATTGTGGTCATTTGTGTGGTGGTTGGAAGAAATGACAAGGTCCACCTGGCCTTGAACTCTGGTGTGATTCCTCTTAGAGACTGAGTTCTAGAACCGACATCAGAGAAGTATTGCCATGAATTGTGTTGGGATTTTAGGAGGCCACACATGAGAGTTGCCCTTGGAAACTGAGATCTAGGCCCAGGTTGGCTTTCCACATATCACTGGGAATCTCAGCCAGGATACCAAATGAATTTATTCTGAAAGACTTGGCAGCCATAGTTGAGAGTCAAAAATCACATGGACCTCACATTGTAGACCTCAATAGGCCTGGCTTCATGTGACCTTTTGGCCACTCTTTGGGAATCCTTGCATGTGAGAGTTCTCCAGAGCTTTCATTGAAATGAGCTTCCTCACCATTTAACGGTTCCTTAATATATTGAAGCCCACAGTCCCTCCAACATCATCTTTGAAAAATGGCTAGATAGATACCATAAATTTTTTCAAATTCCCATGAACAGGTCGCACTGGAGAACCTTTGGATGTCCTGGTGCTGATCTTGAGTATGCCAGACAGTGCCTTGATTGACTGGGTTTCATGAAAATGGTGTAGAAAAGAGATGCCAGTAAGTCGGAGCCGGCTGAGTAGTGGGGCTAGAACAGTGGTGGGAAGGTGTGTGATAAAACATGTGGTGGGGCAATGTGGATCTCCTTTTGGCTTCCAAATGGCTTGTGACTGACATGGTGCAGACAGCAGACCCTTCTTTGTAAAGGCATCTTGTTATATGGAGAGGTTTCAGGGCAATGTTCAGAAATAGGTTGCTATGGTCAAGGGAGCAAACTATGTGGGATAGAAGCCTGGTTGGTGCATCCTCCTGCAGACCCTGACCCACCACTCAGACAGAAATCCCTCAAGCACTGTGACACAGTTGAACTCCTTGTATTTCGTGAAGCAAATACCAAACTCCCAGTGCAGCAGCAATAGACACCACAAAAATTGCAGGATGACCAAAAGGCTTCACAGTCCACACGGGGAGACACTTAGCCCCCAGTGTCCACAGGTTACCTACTAAGAGAGAATTCAGCACTGCTTCCTCATTTTCATTGGAAAATAAGAAACCATGTCCTCCAGGTCACATAGATGCAGACACAGCTTTGATGGTCTCACTACAAGGGAAGCTAAAGCTCCTGAACAACTACATATATTTCAAGTGCCCAACCACACAGGCAGTTTCTCAAGAAGTCTTTAGGCCAGCAGAGCTCCATGTTTGTGGAGTGTTTACCATCTCCTTTACATTTGGAAACTCCTGTACCACCTCCAAGGTTTCAAAACCCTGAGCATATTCCATTCCAGATATGTATTCACTGATTTTCTAACTCTTCTCCTCTAATGGTGTTAGTACTGTCAAGGCATTATTCTGGATGAGAGTGGGAACATTTTTTTGTAGCACATATTTACATACACATTGGATTCATTTTCTAATTTTCCATTCGAAATATTGATTCCCTGACACTAACCCCTAACCTACTACACTCTGACTACTAATACTAATAAGATGGAGAAAAATAATCCAAACAGAATAAAAATACAAGCATTACAGGAGGCATGGTGTATAGTTGGACTTGCCTTTTGCCTTAAATATGGTAGGAGTTATAAATCTAGTCAATTTTTTGTTGAAATCGTTCTCCATGTTTTTTTAAAGTAAACCATTGTGTGAATTCCTGTCTCCCTTTCTCTGTAGCCTATTCACCACCTGTATTTTTTTATGCACACATAGAATCCTACCTGGGACCACACGCACATTCTTTTGAGGTGGCTAACTTGGCAGATACAAATTGTAAGGGATCACTCTTCCTAAACGATGTTGGAACTGAAAATTCAAATTATGTGTGAGCTTTCTACTTGAACAATATTATTCATAAATCCATGTTCAGTAAAATAAATATTTTTGGATCTGTTGATGATATATATTTTATTATAAATTTTGATTGGCATATATATTGCTGTCTTTAATGTATCTGTGTGTGTGTGTATCTATATATCTATATATCTATATCTATATATCTATCTATATATATATTTATATCTATCTATCTATAGATCCATATCTATATCTATATCTATCTATATATATATATATATTTATATATACACTCTCCAGATTTTTCAAAATATGAAATGTGTGTCTTATTTTACACTCACCAAATTCATTCATATTCATGTATGTGGATTTATAATCAACTTTTCACAAGGTTATTCTTAGAAATATTCATTCACCTGAAATACATATTTGTTTCCTAGTACTGAAAAGTAATTCAGTGAATGGTGCATACAAATCCTATTATTTCTACAATAACTGACCCAGATTAACATCAATGCAAGTAGATTCCAATCAGACATGATGTGTATTTTGACGTTCATTTTTATTCAACACTGGTAGATTACTGTTTCTTTAATTTATGCACATCATAGGATATATATTTCATCCACAGTTAGGAAATTTATAGGCATTTCTTTCACTATCAATCTCTTCCTGCTTCAGAACACATGTATTCCTCCATATTTCTTGACTGGTCTTTTCATGAGAAAAGGGACGGACAAGGCAAGGCAAGGCACCTAAGATAGCACCGAAGACAGGGAAACAGTCCTATTTGGACTGTTGTCCAGAGCTTTCATTGAAATTAGCTTTCTCACCATTTAAAGGTTTAGAGGGCATTGCTTCTGTTGTAATCAATTAATCCCCTGAACCCCAAGTTTAGGTTGTTTCACAATTTTGTACCCAACATGTAAGGGAGGGGCTCAGAATTCCACAGTCTGCAGAAGTTCGCAAAAAGCAGGTTTTTTTTTTTTTTCTCTATTCTGGGCAAGTTAACATTTTAAGGACACCTGGGAGGGGCAGAGCTTTTTCTTCTCTTTTTTTCCTTGCCAGCTGTTACCATGGAGCCCAGTTTGTAACTTCTTTATCTTAGAAATATAGACATTTCTGTGAACCCCCAGCTCAAGGCCAGAGGCCTTGTTCACATATGGTCAGCATTGTGACTGACTCTTTCCAAACACATTATTTTCAATTTCCATAATCACTTTTGTAGCAAAACTAACATATCTTCATGATAAACCATAACCCTAATATTAATATTATATGTATAACTGGTTGGAATGAATGATTGTATATCAATATAAGATTTTTTATATATTTTCAGATATCAATTCAATCCATTATTTAATGTGGAAACACTTATATTATTTATTCACTGTATGGTCTATTCATGCATTATCTCTATATTCATAGACACAGTGTACACCTCTTTGTACCCCCAATACCCATTTATATGTCTTCAAAATATTGCTCCCAGAAATGGCGGAAGAAATACTCATGTCACCAGATCTACATATACATTTTATCAGTGTAATATTCTGGACACAAAACGCAAATGTCACACTTATGATTGTACCAAAGCCTAAATGGAAAGTGAGCAGGGATTACAAAAAACATCCATGTCAAGGTTGCCTAATGCTTTCAAATGTCAATCCTATTGGTGATTACATATTTGTTTCTTCCTAAGATTATATATTCTAAGTAAACTCTCTTGAACATGTCTAATCGTATCACTCACTTTTTACTTTGCCTGATATATTGATATCTGCTTTCCTTCATATTTTTCCCAGTTCATTATTCTGACTGTTCACATGTGCTGACATTTACATTCACTCTCTAACCGAACCCCTATTGATAAAGAACTTTTGTTCCCAATCCTATACTCACTCTTCTTCCTAAACCTACCGACTATCTTCTTAATCCTACTGACTATCCCTTTTCGACTGGATTTTCTCTTCTACATTCAATCATCCAAGTAATGTTCGTGCAAGCATTGGAGGAAGAGACCACCAAGAGACTGTCTCATGCAACAGCAAAGGGTTTATTGGGGGTCCAGCATGCTGGGGTTCACAGCTCACATGAACAGAGCAGAGAGCCCTGAGAACAGCTTAAGCAGAGCTTATATAATTTCCTTGGAGAGGGCAGGGATGGAAGTTTATTGATGGGTCAGGGCGAGTGGGCAGTTTGCGTGTAACCGGGTGAGGGAATACATTCTGCAATTTGGCAGTTAGGAGACAGCACATTCTGGAAACAAGATTAGCTAACAGTTCTCAATATTTCAACAGTGTTTTGTTAAGCATGCAAAAATAACAGGAAATTACACGTACCTATTTAATTAACCTTTCTTTTCCCACTTCTTCTGGCTACTGTTAATCATAAAAGTGATCATTGGTGGGTGTCACATTCTATGTCTGCAAGTGGGGAATTACCAAAAGTTTAAATTCTCCAATTTGAGCTTGGAGAAAACAAATTACACGTTTGAGCACACAGGGTTTCATAGTTAGCAATAATATGAGGATTATTATTGGACCGACCAGGGTTGATAGAAGCGTAGTTAACCAAGGGTACTGTATGAACCAGAATCAAACCACCCTTTTTGGGCCTCTCTCTCTCATTGATGCTCTTCAAGGTGTCTTTTTAATTTACTCATATATTTTTTTACAACTAAACTATGTTCACCATAAAAACAACATTCTTCCCTCAATGCAGCAAAAGGCCCCCTTCTCTCATGAAGAGGAGGTCCAACCCTTGACTGTTCTGTAAAACTACTTCAGAGAGAGAGGATAAAGATTCTTGCAAAGCTGTGATGGAGGTTTCTAATATCTTTAAGTTTTGGTCTATTGCTGCTTCTAATTGGGTCATTTGTTGTGTCCCATGGAGCAGGGCAGTGGTTCCTGTGCCCACCCCTGCAGCAACTTCTATTCCTAATAGGAAGGCTAAAGTGAGAGAAATATGTTCCCAGCGGAACGGGTTGTATGCCCCCCTGTTTGAACTTCTAATGAACCTGCATCATTATAGAGCACTCTGGGAAACATCTGCACCATTACACAATTAATCACATCTGTTGACCATTTCATGAAAACATAAAAAATGTTTAAGTATATAGATTTTACTGTTGTAGGGGTGGACAAGGCAAGGCACCTAAGATAGCACCGAAGACAGGGAAAAAGTCCTATTTGGTTGCAACTGGATTCAGAGGGCATTGCTTCTGTTGTAATCAATTAACTCCCTTAACCCCACGTTTATGTAGTTTCAGAATTTTGTACCCAACATGAAAGGGAAGGGGCTAGGAAGTTTACAGTGTGCAGAACTTCACTAAAACAATTTTTTTTCTGTTTTTTTCTCTGTTCTGGGCAAGTTAACTTTTCAAGGACACCTGGGAGGGAGAGAGCTTTTTCTTCATTTTCTTTTATCCCCCTGCAGCTGTTACCATGGAGCCCAGCAGGTAATTTTTTATCTTTGAAATGTAGCCATCTCTGTGAAGCCCCAGCTCAAGGCCAGAGGCCTTGTTCACATATTGTGTGAAAAACTATTAAGGGGGTGTCTAGCTTAGGAGTGCTGATTTTTCCAGCCAGTGGCTAAGTAGAACTGGCAACAGAAAAAGAGGGAGTTTATCTACACTGAACTCTTTTGTAGGGACTCTTTTGCTTAAAGTCCTAAAGTCAGCCATGGTGAAGACTTCTGGAGAAGTTCAGTTAAGATTTTTCTCTGGGCCTGGTAAAGAGGGGGAAGATGGGGAAGGCGGGGGGTGAGAGCAGCTCCGTGGATCTGAGAATGAGGCAGGTGAGATGTAAAAGAATAATGAGAAAGGGGTTTGGGATTTTCCTAGCAACTAAAACTTGAGCAGTAGAACAGGTAGAGCAGAGGGGAAGACAGGAGTGAGTATCCCAAAAAGCCTGTGTGGTACTTTAAATTCTAAGTAACCTGTTTTTAGTGATGACAAAGCAACTTTAAAGGCCATTTTCATTACATCTTCAATAGGGGTCTGAGGGCTCTCCTAAGCTGGTTTGAGCTTTGTGTTAGCTGGTAAGAGGACCTGGTTGGACCCGGTGCAGGCACTGACAGGAGAAGAGAGGAGTGAGTCGGTGGAGGGGTACCTCAGTACCTGCTACCTCAGCAAGGGGGCAATGGTCTGAGAACTGGCAGAGGTTTGGGTGTTTGATCTAGTAATTGGAGGAGAGAAATCAGTTTGGTGAGCTGGGACTGACAGCAGAGAGTCTTGAGCAGAAGGCTGAGGGTGAGGATTTATTGGAGAAGCATAGTTCAGGATGTGAGCGAAAGAGGGAAAAGGCCTTCACATAGGGGAATTTTCTTTCACCCTTTTGAGCACTTGCAGAAGTTAAAAAGGTCACACAGAATTTGAGGATCTAGAGACTCCTCTGGGGGTTTGGTTTTGGTTGTCTAATTGGTAATATGGCCAATGCTGTGTACTGAATTTAATGAGGATTTTGGGTTCCACCAGGCAACCCCTCTATGCTGAAATCCTCATGACTTACAGAAGATTTCGGCTGTTCCCCCACACAGCCATGGCTCTTTGAGGCTTTAATAGTCTGCCGGGCAAACATACTAATCTAGGCTAGCCAATCTGCATCTGGCTCGCATGTCCCTACATCCATAATGTTTGTTTCCATTATCTATCGTATGGAAAGGATTTAATGGAATTTTAGTGGGATCCTCTTCATCTGGGATATCCTAATAGGAAAGACCTATAGCCAGCTGACAAATATCTGGGTGGAGAGATAGGGGGCTGTATGCGAGGTAGACCATACTTCTTGTCTAGTAGGATTTGTGATCAGCCATTGCTGCTGAACGGGCTGATGAGTGTTAGGTCTACTCATGGCCAAGGGGAGAGTCTATAGCCTTATCGACATGACAAATACACAATTTGAAAGGGTTACCAGTCTTTTCCAGTTTCCAGCCAGAGTCTGGACAGGGTGCAGGCTTGAGATTAGAGGCATGGATCCAGGAAGTGATTCCGTCAACTTTTACCGCTGTAGGTGTTATAAGTAGCATCCTGGGATGACACCTAGTGTCGTCTTATGTAGATGATGTCTCTTACTTGATATCGATGTGGAGTCCCCTCATCCCCAGGTTGGAAAGCAGTCACCAGCTATTTCCACAGGTATCGCTGAGTTCTTTCAAGAGATTTAAGTCTGTCAAGCAAGGGGGTGTGGAAGGAATGTTTAGGTCTTAGAGTTGGGGTTAGGTCCCTTACTGCAGGAGAGGCATCATAGAGAATTTCATAGGGGGTGAGTTTACACAAAGAAACAGAGGGGGTATTTCTTGCATGAAATAGTGCATAAGGCAGGAGCATAGTCTAATCTTTTATGTCGGTATCTAAGCTTAATTACGTTAAGGTCTCTTTAATGGTTCTATTTATTTTTTTTTAACCTGTCCTGAGCTCTAGGGTCTATAAGCACAATGTAACTACCAATTGATCCCCAGGGTCCTGGCTAACCACTGACTTACCTGGCCCATGAACGCCGTTCAATTATCTGATCCTATTACCTTAGGAAGGCCGTGTCTTGGAAAAATATCTTAATATTTTTCAGGATCTTCTTGACCACCATTTGTGCCGTGTTTTTTTTTTTTTGGGGGGGGGAAAGGCTTCAATCCATCCTGAAAATGTATCTACAAAGACTAGGATATATTTATGTCCATATATTCCTGGCTTAATTTAAGTAAAGTCAACTTCCCAGAATTGTCCTGGTCTGGTTCCTCGTAGGTGCTTTCCTTCAGGAAGCTTGGAAGGGTAAGCTTTAATCAATTGACAGAACCGACAGGCTTTTGTTAACTGTTCAGTTGTTTCCTTTCACTGTGAGTGAGTTAATCAAAAACTCTGTCCTTGATCCTTCAGGAATGGCCGCAGTTTCTTTGAACCAAGGTGAGTGAGTTGATGTACATTTTTAATGTAGTGTAGGGCTTTCTGAAATTTTCAGGCTGGGCTCAGTGAAGTTGAGGAGTTCAGTGTCAGTGTCCTTAGATGTTATCAAAAGCTTGCTGGTGCCCCAGGGTTCATTGGAATAGGGCATTCTCATTTAACAGCGGGTATAAAGGAGCAGCTGAGAACACAAACCCAGGTATCAATAACCTGCAAAAGCCAGCAGTCCAAGAAACTCTCTGTTTTGTCTCCTGTTAGATGGGGGTGGTATCTGCCCAACGGTTTGTTTTCTGGGCTCAGTGAGCCATCATTTACCGCTCCTAATGGAATACCCCAGGAAGATTACTTCTTGCTGGCAAATTTGGGCCTTTTTGGCTGAAGCTCTATATCCGAGTTGAGCAAGCTCGGATAATAGTGCTTGGTTCGCAGACTCACAGTTTTCCTTGGTGTTGGCTGACAGTAGCAGGACATCCACATATAAAAGCAGGGTGACTTCAGGGTGCATAGTTCTGAAGTTGTTGAGATCTCTGTGAAGGGCTTCATCAAAGAGAGTGGGGGAGTTTTTGAACCCCTGTGGGAGTCTAGTCGAAGTTAGTTGACCAGACATTCTGGTTTCTGGGTCTACCCACTCGAAAGCAAACAGCAACTGACTATCTTTATGCAGAGGCAAGCAAATGAAAGCATCTTTTAAGTACAGAACAGTATAGCATTTTCACTCAGCAACAGCAAAGGGTTTATTGTGGGTCCAGCATGTTGGGGCTCAGAGCTCACTTGAATAGAGCAGAGAGCCCTGAGAACAGCTTTAACAGAGCTTTTATACTTTCCTTGGCGAGGGCAGGGTGGGAAATTTAGTGATGGGTCAGGGTGAGTGGGCGGTTTGTGTCCAACGGGGTGAGGGAGTATATTCTGCAGTTTGTCAGTTGGGGACAGCACATTCTGGGAACAAAATGAGCAAACAGTTCTCCAGATTTCAACAGTGTTTTGTTAAGCATACAGAAAAACAGGAAGTGACAAATACCTATTTTATTAACCTTTAACCAAAGCAAAATGAAAAGTGAGCATGGATTACTTAAAACAACCATGTCCAGGTTGCCTAATGCTCTCAAATGTCAATCCTATTGGTGACTACACATTTCTTTCTTTCTAAGATTATATATTCAACCTCAAACATGTTGAAAATGTCTAATCCAATTACTCACATTATACTTTGCTGATTTCCTAAAGTCTCTATTGATATCTGCTTTCCTGCATATTTTCCCCAGTTCATCATTGTGACTGACTCTTCATATGTGCTCAAATTTATGTTCACTCTATACCTGAAACCCTATTGCTAATGAACGTTTTGTCCAAATCCTATACTCAATCTTTTTTCTAAACCTACTGACTATCTTCCTAATCCTACCAACTATTTCTTTCTGACTAGATGTTCTCTTGGACATTCAATCTTCCAAGGTACAAGGTACTATGCCTTTGCATATTGATTCATCTGAGACATCTGTGCAGAACAAAATTCAAAGCTAAGTATCCCACTAAAGGGTCCAATGTCGTTCTGGGCTTCAAATCGTTCCTAGATTTCTGGTTTCATACTTATATTTTACCAATATATTCTTGTGAATATTGCAGGTTCCCAATATCATTATTTATCCTGCAGAATGATTTCTAACCCAAATAGAATATATTATTAACCTTAACCATACACTCTTCCCTCGATCTAACTTTACAGAAGAGCAGGGACATAGTTGGTCTTACAATACAGGAATGTAGGGGATCTTCCACCTGCTGAGAACATCAAAGGTCCATGCAGAAATGATCCCTGGAGAAGATGTAGGCAGCTATGAAGGACCTGAGAGAGCAAAAGTCATCTTCCATGGCAAACAACCTGATCAGGATGAAGGTATGTGTCTGAATCAGCCTCTCTCCTCTTGATATAAAAATATGGACCAAACCAACCCTGTGTGGAGAGCTTCTCCTGGGTGCCTATGGTTGATATACAATTGTAACTTGTGACAGTGTCACAGGAAGTAGGGGCAGCCTCCATATCAAGGGACCCTTGGAAGCAACTATTAGGACAAAGTGGTTGCCAAGGCAGTGACCTCATTCCCGTCCTGAAGGAATTGACCTACCTCACTTCTTTGGTGATGGAACTCGCTGAACTTGGGATCCAGGAAGCCAGGCACACAGAGCCAGTCCCAGTCCCCTTCCCAGTGGTCTCACTTGTTTGGATTTACCTAGGACAGAGTCTGTCTTTCTTGGTACCTAGTGATTTGAGGATGGCCAAATGCAAGTAGAGCTCTGAAGAGGGGCCTTTCCTGAGAAAGCATGTAGTGGTTAGCACAGGCTCCTGACAACTTCACAGACTTGGACAAGGAGACCAGATCTGAGACAGGACAGGCCAATTTGGGGGAACACAGTATGGCCCATGAGTCAGAGGACACTCTGGATAGTCACAGACTTACTTGGGGAAGGGGGTGCCTTTTTGAGTGTGGGAGTGAGTTTGTGGTTTTGTCTCATGTTCTGAGAATAGGTAGGAAAGGCGGTTTGTTCAGTTTGGAGTGGACTCTTTCTAGAAAGTCCTTTGACAAGGCGAGTGTTTCTGTGTCTGTGTATCCCACTGTGTCCATGGTTGTACACATTATAAATTAGAATCTATCAGTGGATGTGTCCTGTCTAGTAGAAAGATTCCCAGCATTAACCCTGCCCTTTTTAGGAATGGACTGCAGCTTGCCTTATCCATGGGCAACACCTACTCTTTTCCTAAGTTTCTGTTTTCTTCCTGAATTCTGGCCACTTTCCAGAATAGGCTCATAGTTTTGTGTCCAAGATATGTACCACCTTCGAGCTCTGTGACATGGCCATGTACTGGATAGCTGAAGGGAATGGCGAGCATCTCAGAAAACTAGATATCAGTGTGACCAGGAAAGTCTCAGTGGAGAAACCCTGCTTTGGGCCTTTTGCAAACCTATTGTTTTGTTGCCCTGAATGTTAGGAAGTTCTTTGCCTCAGGCCACTCCTTTGTGAAGCCTGAAGAAAACAGTTTTAAAATGGAAATGAATGGGCATCACCTGTGGCTCTTTGCTTTATTGCTTTGAAAATGGTTGTGTCTGAATCAGCCTCTTGGCTCTGTGTGAGGATGTGGCTTAAATTATCAGCACCTGATGGATCTAAAGAAAGATCTAATGTGTGCATCCAAAACCAAAATGGCAAAAAGATCAGTCATTGTGGATGAAGTCTCTCGCCTTCCTCTGTTAGGTTCCTGACCTCCATCAAGTGATAGTAGGGATCCTTTGAGTCAAATGAGTTCTTCCAAGCGCTGCAGAGGTGCTTGGGTTTCCTCATGACTCCAAATCACATAAGGAAACAATACCTGACATTCAGTAGGCTTCAAACTGGAGTAGCAGAGCAGCATTAACGTCAGACCTATGTGATCAATCCTGGTTCACAGGAAGGGTGTCCAGGCCACCCTGAGGTTAGGCTAATGAGGGGCAATGGAGATTATTTTTGGACACTCTCTTGGGCTGTGCCATTCATGGAAACCTCCAGCGAGAGGGAATGATGAGTGTCTATATGGAAGAAGATGAGGGCCTTGGGGGAGTGTTTTGGTTTTAATTGTGGTCATTTGTGTGGCGGTTGGAAGAGATGACTGGGTCCACCTGGGCTTGAACTCTGGTGTGATTTCGCTCAGAGACTGAGTTCTGTAACTGACCTAAGAGAAGTAATTGCTTTGGAAATGGATGTGTCTTAATCAGCCTCTAGGCTCTGAGTGATGCTGTGGCTTAGAATATCACCACCATATGGATCTAAATAAAGATCCCATGCATGCACCCAAAACCAAAATGGCCAAAAGAGCAGTCATTGTGGATGAAGTCTCACACCTTTCTTTGTAAGGTTCTGAAAGTATAAAAGAAATTAAAATTGAAACAAAAGAACCAGGTTTTGTAAAGTTTACAAGCTGCACTCAGAACCTGAAAATCTGTGGCAGTTAAGACAATTCCCAGACCTGCCCATTAGATGTGTGTTGAAATCTTCCCTGACCACCTAGTTACTTAACAACCCCTTACCAGAAACCGTGCAGGTCAGCACATATACATCTCAGGTCTTCAACGAATCATTTTAAACGTATACCCCTTCTCATGGCTGACCAATCACCCCTGCCCGATGTGTTCCCGCCAATGAAGGTGCTAATCATGTTTTAGAGTTGTTATTTGATTTTCCCGTGGTATATGATGATTTGCTAAAGGAGGCTATGATGTATGTAAAGTCCCTGCCCTCTCTAAAGAATGTATATAAACTCTGCTCAAGTTGTTCTCGGGGCTCTTTGTTCTTTGCATCTCTGAAGTGAGCTCTGAACCCCAGCATGCTGGACCCACAATAAACCCTTTGCTGTGGCATGAGACAGTCTCTTGATGGTCATTTCCTCTGACATTCACCCCATCTTTTCATCTGGAGGCCCCAGGTGAGACATCTGGCAGCGGCAGACGAAAGACCCCACCTTACTTACCCCAACTCTCGGGGTAAGTAAGGTGCCTCTTTCTGGTTTCGGGTTTCAGGTTAGGGCTTGGCTAAGTGGCTGTCAGTGAAGAGCGTAAGCTCTCTCTGACGGTGGCTGACAGATGTTTAACAGAGCCACAGGCCACGTCCCTGGGGGACGCTCCAGAGGACTCGGGAATTGGAGGAATAGTAGTTTCCTCAACTCGGTTATATTTTGCTTCAGGATTCGGTTTGGCCGGCTACTCAGTTTTGTTCATTGTCAGAAACTCATGTTGAGTTTACTGTCTGTCTTTAGTGTCTAACCCATCAGGTTTTGCCAGTTACTCAGTTCTAATCTTTGTCTTGGACTCATGTTAAACGTTTACTGTTTGTCTTTGTCTGTGTCTTGTTTGTGTATTCACTGTCCCTGTTTGAGTAATTCCCATTATGGGACAAAGTACTTGCACGCCTCTGTCCCTTAACCTTGATCATTGGACTGATGTCCGCTCAAGGGCACAGAATCTTTTTTTTTCAGTAAAACGCTGTACCTGGCAGACTCTCTGTGCTTCAGAATGGCCCATTGCCGCAGTCCGGCTGCAGCAAAATATCCGGTGGGTGACGAATGACTTGTGTACGTTGATACAGCAGGAATAGGAACCGTTTATTGTAGGATCTGAGTGATATTTATACATTTTACACAGCTTATCTAATTAGCATAAAATAGATACAGCAGTAAACCAATAAGGAATCTCCAAACTTAATAGCTCGCTTTTGTTACTTCACAAACCACTCCCTCTGGCATTTTGCCAGGCACCATGCAGACTGGTTTACAGACTCTAACATTTCTCTGGCAAAATAACAGGTGCCATCCTGACTTGTTTACAGACCTTAACATTTCCCCCTTTTGTTTAATTTAAATAATGACCATAGTGTTTTTTACAGAAACACCATAAATAACCTGCTAGAAACAGAAAGGGAGGATACAAAATGTTACAATTCCAAGCCAATTGATGGCTCCATGCAAGAAGCCCTTGGAAAAATTATACCAGCAATGACACCATTAGCAAAGATATTGAGTTACAATTTGTTGTAGATTGCAGTTTGTTATCTCAGTCCAGATAAAGCAGTGTCTCAATAGATTAACTCACAGTCCAGGTAAATCACAGTCCAGGTAAGTTCTGCAGGCAGCTAGCTTAAGTTGTAGCAGCAGAAACAGCAATACTCCAAAGTCTCCTCGGGTTCTCAGCCGAAGTTTCCTCTGGTTCTCAGCAACACTGTAAATTCTTTCACCTTTGTTTTCACCAGCACTGGAATGAAGGCAGGAACTCCGGATGGCTAAAGAAAATCCTGTAGCATTTCACTAAGAAACCAACCTTTGGAACAATTTAGTACATTATCTCAAGGTTTTTTACATTTGAAATAAGCCTTAATAGTACTCATTACTCATCAGTCTCCTGGTGTGGGAGACCCATTGTAGTTACTGGCCTTGGAAATGATCAAACTTCAGGGATACCAGTAGCGTCTTCTGCCAGCTGTAGCATCCCGGGCAGCCCCAGATGGCCCTGGGGAGAGTCCCAGACTCAAACTGCTTCCAGGAACATGGAGCAAGAGCCTGTGAGACTGTGCCTCCAGGTCAGGTCTACATTTGGTCTCCCAGTGGCCATCCGCTCCCCTGGGCAGGGGGGCGGGGAAGAGCCAGCAACTGCCGCTTGGAAAATTCTTGCTGCGCCATGATCGGCTTGGGCAGGTGGCAGCCAACTTGTTGTTTCACACACCCTTCGGTAACGAAAAGTATTCAGTAATAGCCTTTTGCTGCAACTTTTGTCCTGATAATCTTTCTTCTTCTGAACTTTCTTTTTCTTTCTGACTAGAGTTTCTGGGCTTTTATCAACACATGCCCTAATTATTCTTGGTTACTTCTCACCCCTTCCATAATTTTCGTCACAATGACAATACAACATTTCAAGACAAAACAAGACACAAACATACTGCATCAATCTTCTCCATTTTCTCGAAATGGCCATTTTTCCTCTCGCCCTATCTGCCTAGGGATGAGCAGATTGCTCCCGTCCTATCTATGGACGGGCAGCTTTTTTTTTTTTGTCACTTTCCCCCGAGTGTCCCGGGGTTCCCCGTAACGGGCCACCATCTGCGCAGTCCGGCTGCAGCAGAATAACCGGGAGGGTGACGAATAACTTGTGTACGTTGATGCAGCAGGAATGAGAGCTGTTTATTGTAGGATCTGAGCGATATTTATACATTTTACACAGCTAATCTAATTAGCATAAAATAGATACAGCAGTCAACCAATAAGGAATCTCCACACTTAATGGCTCGCTTTTGTTACTTCACAAACCACTCCCTCTGGCATTTTGCCAGGCACCATGAAGACTTGTTTACAGACTCTAACATTTCTCTGGCAATATAACAGGTGCCATCCTGACTTGTTTACACACCTTAACAGCCCATCCTCGGAGTTGGATGTCCCCCAGAATGATCCTTCCACTTCCCTCTAACCCGAAAAGTCAGAGATATTGTCTTTCAGCCGGGGCCATGTGTCCACCCAGATCAACAGCCATATAACCCTTCCCCCACGATCCTATCATTCAAAACTTCCACTCCTCCCTTCTTCCCTTCATTCTCCCTGAGTCACAAGACTGGACACTCCTCCCCCTCCTTATTCTCTACCCTTGCTCCCCAACCCTCAACGTGATCTTGATGATCTTCCCGCCGCTGACTCAGCCTATCCACCACTAGAGGCATTTAGTCCGAACCCTAGCCCTCCAGGGGACTTCCCCGCAGTAGCAGCTGCCCCTACAACCCTGGAGGAAGCTGGGCCACCTAAAGGAAACCGCCAGCAATGGATAATAGAAAACTTGGAAGCCCCTGTGATGCTCCCTCTCCATCCTTATGGGCCAATGAAATGACCCAACTGGGACCCCAACACCTTTGAAGGTAGGTAGCATCTGTCCACTTATTGCCGGGCTCTAATAGCAGGTCTCCGAGCGGCCGCCAGAGGGCTGACTAATTTGGCCAAAGTAAGAGAGATTATCCAATGGCCTAATGAGTCTCCCTCTATGTTTCTTGAGAGAATTATGGAAGCATTTAGTAAATATACTCCTTTTGATCCTCAGGCAGAGGACCAAAGAGCATCTGTTGCAATGGCCTTTATCGATCAGGCTGCCCCAGATACTAGGAGAGATTTACAAAGTCTAGATGCATTACAACATATGACTTTAAGAGATTTATTCAGAGAAGTTGAGAAAGTATATTATAAGAGAGAAACTGAGGAGGAGAGGAAACAGAGGAGAGAGAAGGAAAGAGAACAAAAGGAGGATGAAATGAGCAAAAGGCAGACTAAAGCATTGGCTAAGGTTTTGTTCACAGCAGCAAATACGCCAGAAGTTAAAAAGTAGGGAGACAGGAAGGGATACCTGGTCCCATGCCAAAGGCTGCCCCTGGCCTTAGATCAATGTGCCTACTTTAAAGAAAAAGGACACTGGGCCAAAGAGTGCCCCAAAAAGAAGCAGCCACCCCAGCCCTCCATGCTGACTCTAAAAGAGGACTAGGAATGTCGGGGCTCGGATCTCCTCCCCGAGCTCAGGGTAACATTTGAAGTGGAGGAGACTCCAGTGAACTTTGAAGTGGATACAGGAGCAGTATACTCAGCCCTTAAGACCCCACTGGGGCCCCTATCAAATAAAGGGTCTCTTGTTCAAGGGGCTAATGGCAGTAGATATCGGGCTTGGACAACTAAGAGGATTATGGATGTAGGAAAGGGAAAAGTTCACCACTCTTTCCTAGTAGTCCTAGAATGCCCAGCCCCATTGATGGGCAGGTAACTGCTTACCAAACTCCGGGATAGAATAACCTTTAACTCTGATGGTCCCCATGTGAAGTTTCTAAAGCCTTCAGTAAAAACTCTCATAGTCACGGCTTTGACTATGTCTACAGAAGATGAACAACAACTCTTCTCGCTCCCTAGGACTGATCAAACAGGCAAACCACCACAGAAATGTATAAAAGATTATCTTAATACCTGGGCAGAAACTGCTGGATTAGGTCTAGCCATAAAACAACCTCCAATAGTAGTAGAATTAAAAGCCTCTGTCTCTTAATCAGTGTTAAACAATATCCTCTAAGCAAAGAAGCTAAGGATGGGATAAGGCGCCATATTCAGAAATACCTGGCTCTTGGTATCCTAAGGCCCTGTCAATCAACCAGGAATACCCCCCTGCTACCAGTAGGAAAGCCAGGAACTGGGGACTACCGTCCTGTTCAAGACCTAAGAGAGATCAACAACAGAGTGCAAGACATTCACCCCACAGTACCCACTCTATATAATTTGCCTAGCACTCTGAATCTGGAGCGGGAATGGTACACTATGCTGGACTTAAAAGATGCTTACTTCTGCTTTCCACCTACATAAGGACAGTCAGTTCCTGTTTGCTTTCAAGTAGATAGACCCAGAAACTGGAACATCTGGCCAAGTAACCTGGACTAGACTCCCACAGGGGTTCAAATACTCCCCCACTCTCTTTGATGAAGCCCTCCACAGGGACTTCAACGACTTCAGAACTGTACACCCCGAAGTCACCCTACTCCAATATGTGAATGATCTCCTACTGTCAGCCGACACCAAGGAGAACTATGAGTCTGGGGCCCAAGCACTATTATCTGAGCTTGCTCGGCTTGGATATAGGGCTTCTGGCATAAGGTCCAAATTTGTCAGCAAGAAGTAATCTTCCTTGGTTATTCTCTTAGGGGTGGCAAACGATGGCTCACTGAACGCAGAAAACAAACTGTTGTGCAGATACCGCCCCCATATAATAAGAGACAACTCAGAGAGTTTCTTGGGAATGCCAACTTTTGCAGGTAATGGATTCCTGGGTTTGCATCTCTGGCTGCCCCTTTATACCCGCTGATAAAGGGGGATGCCTACTTCCAATGGAACCCTGAGCACCAACAAGCTTTTTATAATGTCAAAAAAAGGTGCTGCTATCTGCTCCGGCCTTAGCACTCCCAGATGTAGAAAAACCCTTCACTCTCTACATCGAGGAAAAGAAAGGAATAGCACTGGGAGTGCTCACTCAGACTTTGGGACCTTGGAAAAGCCCGGTAGCATTCTTATCAAAAAAACTGGACCCATTGGCTAGCGGGTGGCTCCATTGCTTAAGAGCTATAACAGCATCAGACCTTCTAATAAAAGATGCTTGTATATGAACTTGGGACAGAAGCTAACCATTATAGCCCCCCATGCCCTGGAGAGCATCATCTGTCAGCCTCCAGAGAGGTGGCTATCAAACTTCAGAATAAACCACTACCAGAGCCTCTTGCTTGACAAAGACAGAATAATGTTGGGACCCCCTGCTCCACTCAACCCGGCGGCTACACTGCTGCCAGAAGTATCAACAGGACCCGTCGCTCATGAGTGTCAACACATACTGGCAGAGGAAACCAGTATACGACGAGACTTGAAGGATCAGCCACTGCCTCGCCCTGAAGTTGTATGGTTTACGGGGGCACCAGCTTCCTCCAAGACGGTAAGCAGCGGGCTGGAGCAGCAGTAGTTAGCGAAACTAATGTCATCTGGTCCTCTGGTCTCCCAGAAGGGACATCAGCCCAAAAAGCAGAACTGATTGCCCTTACGAAACCATTGGAACTAGCAACAGGCAAAAGGGCCATCATATACACTGATAGCTGCTATGCATTTGTCACTGCAAATGTGCAGGGGGCTACTTACCAGCAAAGGGGGCTATTAACCTCCGCTGGGAAAGAAATAAAGAACAAAGATGAGATCCTCCAACTTCTCTCAGCAGTGCAGGGCCCTAAGGACCTAGCTATAGTGCACTGTCCAGGGCACCAGAAGGGAAACGACCCCGTGGCGGTTGGAAACAGAAGGGGAGATGAGGAAGCTTAATTGGCAGCCCTAAATGGAGTGACTCTTTTAATTTTTTCCACACCGGGGAGAACAAAAAGTGGTCAAAAAGATCCTAGAAGACATTTTCCAAGGTTCGGCCTGCCTAAGGTACTAGGGTCCGATAACGGACCAGCATTCAAAGCCCAGGTAAGTCAGGGATTCGCCAGGACCCTGGGGATTAATTGGAAGTTACATTGTGCTTATAGACCCCAGAGCTCAGGACAGGTTCAAAGGATGAATAGAACCATCAAAGAGAACTTAACAAAATTAAGCTTGGAGACCGGCATAAAAAATTGGATAATGCTCCTACCTTATGCACTGTTTCGTGCAAGAAATAACCTCTCTGTCTCTTTGTGTAACTTAACCCCTTATGAAATACTCTATGGTGCCCCTCCTCCAGTAAGGGACCTAACCCCAACTCTGAGACTTAATGATTCCTTTCACACCCCCTTGCTTGACAGACTTAAAGCCCTTGAACAAACCCAGCACCCAGCGATACCTGTGGAAACAGTTGGCCACTGCTTATCAGCCTGGAGATGAGGGAACCCCACATCAATATCAAGTTGGAGACTTTGTCTACGTGAGACGGCATCAGGTGTCATCCCTGGAACCCCGCTGGAAAGGACCATACCAGGTGCTGCTTATAACACCTACAGTGGTGAAAGTGGATGGGATCACTTCCTGGATCAATGCCTCCCATCTCAAGCCTGCGCCCTGTCCAGACTCCGGCTGGAAATTGGAACAGACTGGTAACCCTCTCAAGTTGCGTGTCCATCTTGTGGGTAGGGCTATGGATTCTTCCCCTGACCACCAGCAGTCCTAATCCCCATCAGCCTGTTCAGCAACAATGGCAAGTTATAAATCCTACTGGGCAAGTAGTGTGGTCTATTTCACATACAGCCCCCTTATGGACTTGGTGGCCATCTCTCCACCCGGACATTTGTCAGCTTGCCATAGGCCTCTCTGACTGGTATCTCCCTGACATAGAGGACCCCACACAGTTCCCACTCAAACCCAAACCAGGGCAACATAGACCACCTTACCCCATAAATTATGGATATCATCTCCCCCAGCCCAGGTGTAAACTAGCCAGTCTTGATTTTTATGTGTGCCCAGCTGATTTCCAAAGTCGCAAACAGGCCCAACCCTGTGGAGGACCCAGTGCCTAGATCTACCAGAACCCCTCTATCATCTCATACTTCCCAGTTTCCATTTTTGCCTACTTCTCCAGTCCAGAGTACAGGTGACTCCTCCCCCTGGTAACTAAATAAAGGAACCTTTATGGTACTGAACTCCACATAGTCAGAACTCCTTGCATTTCAGCCCAGGTATTGGACAGCTCTCTAAAATATTGTGTATTGGTGCAGATACTCCCCAGGGTGCTCTATCATCATGCAGAAACATTTGAAGGTCTAGTAGGGGGACAAAAAAACCCGATTTCGCTGGGAGCCAGTGTCCCTTACTCTAGCCATTCTATTGGGGATAGGAGCTGCTGCAGGAGTGGGTACAGGAACAGCTGCTATGATCCGTGGGTCACAACAAATGGCCCAATTAGAAACAGCAATATCTCAAGACTTGAAGACGTTAGAGACCTGCATCACAGTTTTTCAGAAATCCTTAACCTCTCTCTCTGAAGTGGTTTTACAGAACAGGTGAGGATTAGACCTCCTCTTCATGAGGGCGGGGAGCTTCTGGGCTGCACTGAGAGAAGAATGTTGTTTTTATCCTGACCATACTGGAGTTGTAAAAGAATCCTTGATTAAATTGAGAAAATGCCTTGAAGAGCACCAGAGAGAAAGGGATATTCAACAAGGGTGGTTTGAGTCATGGTTTACCCAGTCCCCCTGGTTAACTACACTCCTATCAGCCTTAGCGGGACCCCTGATCATCCTTATGGTGTTGATAGCTGTGGGAACTTGTTTGCTTAATAGCATATTTACCTTTCTCCAGGCTCAGATTGGGCATGTAAAACTCATTGTAATCAGACAGAAATACGCTGCACTGGCAGAAATAGAATGTGAGACCCCGCAATAATTATGATTCATTATTTTTAAGATTAAAAGTTGTCAGAAAACGCAGTGGGAAATTAAATAATAAAAGAAATTGAAATTGAAACGTAAAGAACCAGGTTTTGTAAAGTTTACAAGCTGCACTCAGAACCTGAAATTCCTGTGGCAGTTAAGACATTTCCCGGAACTGCCCATTATATGTGTGTTGAAATCTTTCCTGACCACCTTGTTACTTAACAACCCCTTCCCAGAAACCATGAAGCTCACCACGTATACATCTCAGGGCTTCAACCAATCAGTTTAAACCTATACCTCTTCTCAGGGCTAACCAATCACCCCCTACCCGACCTCTTTCCGCCAATGAATGTGCTGATCATGTTTTAGAGTTGTTATTTGATTTTCCCGTGGTATATGTTGATTTCCTAAAGGAGGCTATGATGTATGTAAAGTCCCTGCCCTCTCTAACTTGTGAAAGTGTCACATGAAGTAGGGGCAGCCTCCATCTCATGGGACCCTTGGAAGCAATTGTTAGAACAAAGTGATTGCCAAGGCAGTGACCTCGTTCAGTTCCTGAAGGAAGTGACCTACCACACTTTCTTGGTGATGGAACTCTCTGAACTTGGGATCCGGGAAGCCAGGCACCCAGAGCAAGGCCCAGTCCCAGTCCCTGTGGTCTCAATTGTTTGGATTTACCAAGGAAAGAGTCAGTCTTTATTGGTACCTACTTATGTGATGATGGCCAAATGCCAGGAGAGCTTTGAAGAGGGGCCTTTTCTGGGAAAGCAGGTAGTGGCTAAACCATGACTCCTGACAACTTCAAAGAGTTGGCCAAAAAGACCAGATCTGAGACAGGACACGCAATTTTGGGGGAACATAGTATGGCTACCAGTCAGAGGACACTCAAGATAGTCACAGACATACTTGGGGGAAGGAGGTGCCGTTGTGGGTGTCCGTGTTAGTGTGTGGTTTTGTCTCAGGTTCTGAGAATAGGTAGGAAAGGCGGTTTATTTGTTTGGACTGGAATGCTTCGAGAAAGTCGTTTGATAACACGAATGTTTCTATGTCTGTGTATCCCACTGTTTCCGTGGTTGTAGACATTTGAAAAGCGAATGCATCAATGGTTGTGTCCTGTGTAGTAGAAAGCTACCCAGCATTCATCCCACCCAATTTAAGAATGGAGAGCGGCTTGCCTTATGGATGGGCAACATCTACTACCTTCCTAAGTTCCTCTTTTCTTCCTGAATACTGGCCACTCTCCAGGATAGCCTCATGGTTTTGTTTCCAAGATATGTACCACCTCCAAACTCTGTGACATGACCATGTACTGGATAGCTGAAGGGAATGGGAGCATGTCAGAAAACTCAGATATCAGTGTGACCAGTAAAGTCTCAGTGGAGAAACACTGCTTTGGGCCTTTTGCTTACCTATTGTTCTGTTGTCCTGAATGTCAGGAAGGTCTTTGCCTCAGGCCACCCCTTTGTGAAGCCTGAAGAAAACAGTTTTTAAATGGAAATGAATGGGCATCACCTGTGGCTCTTTGCTTAATTGCTTTGGAAAGGGATGTGGCTGAATCAGCCTCTTGGCCCTGTGTGAGACAGTGGCTCAGATTCTCAGCACCTGATGGATCTGAAGAAAGTTTCCAAGTGTGCATCCAAACCAAAATGGCCAAAAGAGCAGTCATTGTGGACGAAGGTTCTCACCTTCCTCCGTTAGCTTCCTGACCTCCATCAAGTGAGAATATGGATCCTTTGGGTCAAATCAGTTCTTCAAACCCTGCAGAGGCTAGCCGATATGTGCTTAGGTTTTCTCATGACACCAATTCACATAAAGAATCTATACCAGACAGTCAGTAAGCCTCATTCAGGAGAAGCAGAGCAGTTATATAGCCGGCATATTTGATCACTCTTGGTTCACAGGAAGGGTGTCCAGGCCACCCTCACTTTAGGCAAATAAGGGGCAATGGTGCTTATTTTGGACAATGTCTAAGGCTGCACCCCTCATTGAAAACTTTAGTCAGAGGGTATTATGAGTGTCTATATGGAAGAAGATGAGGGTCCTGTGGGACTGTTTTGGTTTTAATGCGGTCAGATGCCGCAGTCTCTGGCTGGGCACAAATCACGAGTCTCCACACAGCTTGTAGATTCAAACAGCAATTCTTTATTCCCGAACTCACACCGGCCATCTACAAACATGTTCTGGGGAAATCCACGTTCTCTGCCCAAATCCACTCTCTGCCCAAATCCATTATCTGCCCAAATCCACTACTCCTGGGCTTCTGTCTCCCAAATATACTGTCTGACCCTAAAAACTCAAGAGGAACTCAGCAGCAGAATACACCCTATTCTAAAGGGGAACACCCTAATCTCCTATTATGCTAAACCACCCTATTCTAAAGGGGGAACACCCTAATCTCCTATTATGCTAAACCAGGAACACCCTAAACATGGATCCACCCTGGTCCTTGAGCAAGGTCACCTTACATGCAATATCCTGCAAAATGTCCTATTTCCATGAGTCCTTCCACTAAGGAAACATGGGGGTATGCTGGCAAGGAAATTGTCATACCTACTTGGCTGATGGCTCACAGCATCTCCCCCCTTCTGATTGATTAAACAACAAGTAATGTGGCTTAAGGACTGTGCCTGGTAGGTTGTCCAGTTCAACAAATGGTTCTTTCCCATCATTGGAAAACTGACCTTTAGGCGTCAGCCTCCTGTCTTAGGTTGATACCACTGCAACTGGATCATACCCGTCACTGACTACCAGACCAGCACACAGCCATACTTGTGGATAGGTCTATGCACCAGTGGGGGGGGTGAGGTTCTTTGCCTCACCTCTGTTGGCCCCCAAATTTGGCCTTGGTGCCAGTGGGGGAGTGAGGTTAATGTGGCTTAAGGACTGTGCCTGGTAGGTTGTCCAATTCAACATATGGTTCTTACCCGTCATCGGAAAACTGACCTTTAGGCAACTGACCTTTAGGCGTCAGCCTCCTGTCTTAGGTTGATACCACTGCAATTGGATCATACCCGTCACTGACTACCGGTCCAGCATATAGCCATTGGCCCCCAAATTTAGACCATCACTAGCAGAAGGGAGGAGGATACAGAAATGCCATGACACCAAGCCAATTGAAGTTCCTTTGGAAAAATTGCATCATTGGTGACACCATCAGCAAACATATGCCAGCATTACCACATTTCGCTGTACCAAACGATAGTTACATAGTCTAGGCATGTTCTGTAAGCAGTTCAAAGTGGAGGAATCCTTCTTCTACTGTTTTCTCTTTGTTTTCCACTATACAAAGTCTAATCTGGGACAGAAAAGATCCATTCTTTATAGGACATATTAGAGCACATACAGGATTCCCTGGAGCCCTTAGTTTGGGCAATGATTTAGCAGATAAAAGTAAACATGACATACATATTTTCTCTACACAAGAAGAAGATAATTTCCTTGTCAGCGTACCCCCATTTTTCTTTAGTGGAAGGACTCATGGAAATAGGACATTTTGCAAGACATTGCATATAAGGTGACCTTGTTGAAGGACCAGGGCGGATCCATGTTTAGGGTGTTCCTGGTTTAGTATAATAGGAGATTTGGGTGTTCCCCCTTTAGAATAGGGCGGTTTAGCATAATAGGAGATTAGGGTGTTCCCCTTTAGAATAGGACGTATCCTGCTGCTGAGTTCCTCTTGAGTTCTTAGAGTCAGACAGTATATTTGGGAGACAGAAGCCCAGGAGTAGTGGATTTGGGCAGAGAGTGGATTTGGGCAGAGAGTGGATTTGGGCAGAGAACGTCGATTTCCCCAGAACGTGTTTGTAGACGGCCAGTGTGAGTTCGGGAATAAAGAATTGCTGTTTGAATCTACAAGCCGTGTGGAGACTCGTGATTTGTGCCCAGCCAGAGACTGTGGCATCTGGTGGCTCGTACACGAAACGCCTGAAGCTTGGGGGTAAGTGAAATTGCTCGCCCCTGAGGGAAGGCGAGAGAATGGGTGACCATTTCAAAAAAAAGTATGTTCTTGTTTTGATTTATTTTGTTTTTATTTCAAGTTGCCTGTTCCTAGAACTTTCACAGGCAAACTGGGGAAAATGGTTGGCTCAAAGTTTGAAGTTGTTCACCTCCGAGGGAGAGAAATTGTTAGAGAAAGGAGGCACCCCAGTAAGGCCAAGAACAGCTAGGGCATATGTTGATATAATACAAAAATGTAGCCCATGGCTTTTTAAAGACGAGTTATTAAGTATATCAATGGGACCATCATGGTATCCTGTAGAAGGATTTTTCTTCAAGAAATAGATGGCTAATTCTGTTTACTTCATTTGTCTAAGATCTTGGTTTCTACAAAGTTCTAATTAATTTACAAAGCTAAAGTGTTAAAATATCAAGCACTAAATATAAAATCAAGTACTCTTTACTTATTAAGTTCCATAAGGTAATATATTTAAAAATTATGTGTGTTTTCATAAATTGGTAAATGGAAAAAAGGTTTAATATTGCTTTGGTCTGTGTCTTTGCCAAAACAAGGTTACTAAGTTTTAAGATTCTATCACGTGTAATTTATATACAAAGAGTATAATAAGTTTCAGTTGGGTTTCAATTATAGAATTATGGTACCATAAAAAAACATGAAAGTATTTCATCCTATTAAAGTGGAGTAATTTGTCTAAATCAGAAATTTTATAAGAGTTGTTTCAAAATGTGAATTTATAAAAAGGGTTAACGGTTAAAAAAGAGATAGAAAAAGATTCAAGATGTGGAAATATATTTTAATATAAGAGGTTAATGGAAAAAGAAGTGTTTCTAGATGAGATAATCTCTGTGTGGTAAAGTAAAAAGTTGTAAAATGCCATTTTAAAAGATTTTGAGGAAACTAGACTTACTTTAAAAGCTTGAGAAAGGAAGAAGGAAGAAAAAAGGTATTTGTACATGGCAGATTAAGACAAAGCTTCTTAATGGAGTAAAAAAGGCCTTTGGTTGAAGGACAGCCATGTAAACTAACATTAAGTGATTTAAACAGAATCTAAGCCTCGTTTAAAATAGTGAAGCTGTAGGTGGTGAAAAAGTTCATTTAAAAGTACAGTATAGATGATAATTAAAAGGTTTTAAAAGGTTAATTTGAAGGTGGTTAAGATGCCTTCATGACGGAGGAAAAATTGCATCATTGGTGACACCATCAGCAAAAATCACTGGTGACACCATCAGCAAAGATATGCCAGCATTACCACAATTCGCTGTACCAAACGATAGTTACATAGTCTAGGCAAGTTCTGTAAGCAGTTCAAAGTGGAGGAATCTATCAATCTGTCCGTCTCCTCCCAAAGTCCGTTTCCTCCCAAAGTAAGTTGACTCCTTGATTGAGCATACTTGTTGAGTTATATTCATTGGGATGAAGATAGGAATTTTGGCAATGATGCTAAAAAGACATTATTCTGAAAAGAATTATTAAATATAATGAAAAGTAAAGGTGAAAGTAAACAAACAGATCTGTTAACCTTCTTAAAAAACAATCTTTAACAACTGTTTACCTGATTTAAATTAGTAAACAAGCAGATCTGTTAACCACCTTTAAAAACAATCCTTAACAGCTGTTTACCTAATTTAAATTAATCCATTTAAATCACGTGAATTAAAAAAAATAATTCGGATTCATATTCTCATGAGCGCTCCTCATATATGAAATATGGACATACGCACACACAGACATACAACACAAAACACAAATGTGCAAACAAATGTACAACACATAAGATAATAATAAAGGCCTTGTAGCTTTACCTAGGTGAAATCTCCATTGCAATGTTTAAAAACTCCACAGTCAAAAAATAAAACTGATCAGAAAAACATTAACTTAGGTTTGTATGAGCTCAAAAAATAAAAATAGAGCCTTATAATGTGGAAAAATGCAATAATAAAATAGATATTGAAAAAAGAATCCTGGTTAATCACTGTTGCAGATGTAAGAATGGCCAAGCTGGAGTTCTGGATATCAGCTGTTATGGATTTGAGTCAAATCATCTTCTTTTCAATCTGTAGAAATCGTTTTAGTTAGTCTTTCTGGAATCCAAATCAGTTGCTGTTCTCCCTGTGGAAACACAGAGACAGAGCCCGGGCTCCAGACAATCACTGGGTCAGGACCTTTCCATTGTCCTGTTAGAATATCTTTCCAAAGAACTTTAGGCTTATGCACATTTTTTGGATACATATGCCTTTCCACATCACTAAGTCCTGATGAATCCAAATTTAAAAAGTTTAGAGTAAAAAGCTTTATTTTAAGTTTATCTTTGGGGGATGTACACCCCTTTCCAATTCCCTCTTTTTGCTTTAATAAGTACGTTTTAATAGTTTGATGAGCTCTTTCAACTATGCCTTGTCCCTGTGGATTGTATGGAATTCCTGTTATATGAGTAATACCAAATGATGAGCAAAATTGTTTAAAAGAGGTAGAGGTATAGCCATTACTGTTATCAGTTTTTAACTGTTTAGGAACGCCCACAGTTGCAAAATTTTGTAAGCAATGAACTATAACATCTTTAGTTTTTTCTCCGGCATGAAGGGAATCCATCAAAAATCCGGAAGAAGTATCAACTGTAACATGTAAATATTTTAATTTTCCAAATTCTGGAAAGTGTGTGACGTCCATCTGCCAAATATGGTTAGGTATCAGTCCTCTAGGATTGACTCCAAGATTAACTTCTGGTAAAAAGGTCACACAATTTGACATTGTTTTATTATATGTCTGGTTTGTTCCTTGGTTATTTTAAAACGCTTTTGTAAAGTATTAGCATTAACATGGAATTTTTTATGAAAATTCGTAGCTTCTTCTAGTGTAGAGAAAATATGTATGTCGTGTGTAGTTTTATCTGCTAAATCATTGCCCAAACTAAGGGCTCCAGGGAATCCTGTATGTGCTCTAATATGTCCTATAAAGAATGGATCTTTTCTGTCCGAGATTAGACTTTGTATAGTGGAAAACAAAGAGAAAACAGTAGAAGAAGGGGAAATCCTACCAGCATCTTCAAGAGATACTATAGCATTAACTACATACTGAATATCAGAAAATAAATTAAATACAGAATCTTTAAACATTAAAAAGACTTGTAAAACTGCATTAAGCTCTACCTTTTGAGCTGATTGTTTGGGTACTAAAAATGTAAAAGTTTGATCAGGGGTAACTACTGCTGCTGTACCATTATTTGACCCATCAGTGAATATATTTGGAGCATTCATGATAGGGGGTTTTCTTGTCATTTTTGGAAAAACTACAGGATGCTTAGACCAAAAAGACAACAAAGGATTAGATGGTAAGTGATTATCAAATCAAACATTAGATTTACACATGATTATTGCCCAAGTATTAAACTCATTAGCTAACTCATCAATTTGATCCATAGTATATGGAGTAATAATTTTATTGGAAAAATTCCAAACACTCCCTTCGCTGCTTTTATTCCTTTGAGTATTAATTGTCCTACAGCCTCAGGATACCTAGTAAGAATAGTGTTAGGAGAATAAAATAAATGTATCCACAATAATGGACCTTCTTGCCAAAATACTCCTGTAGGAATATTTTTTGTTGGTAGTACAATAAATAATAAAGGCAAACCTATATCAATTCTATCCAAATGTATATTTTCCATATATGTTTCAAGAATCTTCAATGTCTTTCTTGCTTTAGGAGTTAACATGCGAGGTGAGTTTGGATCTGATGGACCTTTTGGAATATCAAATAAAAGTCCCAACTCTCCTGTTGGTATGCCTAGATAAGGCCTTATCCAATTTATGTCTCCCAATAACTTTTGAAATTCGTTAAGTGACTTGTGTTGATCTACTTGTATTTGAATTTTTGGTGGACGGACCATGGTTGAGGATAATAGAACTCCTAAATAATAAATTGGAAAATTTAATTGTACTTTATCTATTGCTATCTCTAGATTATAATTTTTTAATAAGTTTGTAAGTGTGACATAACATTCCAGCAATATGTTTTTATCTTTATGTGCCAATAATACATCATCCATATAGTGAAATATTTGTAGTTCAGGATTTTGATTTCTAAGTGGCTGGATTGCTTTATTAACATATATTTGACACATAGTTGGACTGTTAGCCATCCCTTAAGGGAGTACTTTCCATTCATATCTCTGATCAGGACCTTCATGATTTAATGCAGGGATAGTAAATGCAAAGCGTGGACTATCCTCGGGATGAATTGGAATTGAAAACAAAAACAATCTTTAATATCTATGGCTAAAACATGCCAGGTTTTTGGCAAAGCAGACAATTGAGGAATCCCTGATTGAGCAGGTCCCATAATAACCATCTCATTATTAATGGCTCATAAATCTTGCAATAATCTCCATTTACCAGATTTTTTTTAATGACAAAAATGGGAGTATTATGGGGAGATATGGAAGGTTGTATATGTCCTTCCACTAATTGTTGTTTGACCAGATCATGGCCTACTTGTATCTTTTCTTTAGTCAGGGGCCACTGAGGAACCCACACTGGTCTTTTTGATTTCCAAGTAATTTTTATTGTCTCAGTGGCCCTTTCTGAAAATCCAACCCATGTCTGTCTGTTCCTTGATCTATTTGAATTGGTGCTGCTATATCTTGTCCTTGTTTTCCTCATCTTTTTTCTTTCCTATAACCTTGTCTAGCCCTAGTAGTGGGCGCATTAGGATTGATGTTATTTGTTAACGTCAAACCTAATTGATCTATGTCATCTCGTCCCCATAAATTTATAGGAAGATGATCCAATACATATGGCTGTATAGTTCCCTCAAAACCGTCAGGATCCTTCCAATCTAATACCATTGCACTTCTATGGGGATTAGTAGCCACTCCTAGGCCTCAAAGCATTTGAGTGGCTTGTTGTAATGGCCAATGTTTTGGCCATTCCTGACTAGATATGATGCTAAGGTCTGCACCTTTGTCCAGTAGCCCATTAAAGTCGTGTCCTTGAATATTTACTTTTAACATTGGGCGAGAATCTAAATTAAAAGACAACATAGCCCAATCTACACCTGTGGAGCCTAATCCCCTGGAACCTTTTTTTACACTATGACTAGGAAATTTATTATGTAGGCAGGGTATTATTAACAACTGTGCTATTCTATCTCCAGGTGAAATTACTGATATACCTCTTGGAGAACTAGCTATAATTTTTATTTCACCTACATAATCGGGATCAATTACCCCAGGACTTATCATAAGTCCTTTTAATGTAGGTGAACTACGTCCCAATAATAAGCCTACTGTCCCTTGGGGAAGAGGTCCTTTTATTCCTGAAGGAATGATTTGAACTCCCATCTCTGGAGTTAGTACTACTCTGGCAGAGGTGCAGATGTCCAACCCTGCATTCCCTCGGGTTTGTCTGATGAGGGATCTGATGGACAATGTGTCCTGGGCACTACTCTGATGGTGTTGCTGGGTTCCTCCACTGCCCCGTATATTTGTGGTTGTGGGCCCCGGAGCATTGGGCCCCTTTGTCCGTTTTTTGGCAATGGAGCCTGATGCCTTTCTCCATGATATCGTGGGTAAATACCTGGTCCTTGTCCGTTTTTTGATAAGGGAGTACCCTCTATGGTAGTTTGAGAACGGCATTCATTAGCCCAATGTCTCCCTCTAAGGCATCGTGGGCAAATACCCGGTATTCTATTTCTTTGATACCTAGTTTTGTTAAATCCTCCTCCTATGAGGCAACTCCTTTTAAAATGTCCTGTTTGTTCACAATCATAGCATGTTTTTGGCCTGGCATCTAAAGCCTGTTGTACTGCAGCTGCCAAGACTTGCCCTTGTTCATTAATATCTCTACATAATTTAATATATGTGTTTAAATCTTCATGTCTCCATGGTCTAATAACCTCTCTGCAGCAACGGTTTGCTTGGTCATAAGCCAGTTGTTTTATTAATGGCATTGCTTGTTCTGTATCGCCAAAAATTTTGGCAGCCATTTGAATTAGCCTGTCTACAAAGTCAGCGTAAGGTTCATTACCTCTCTGTATTACCTTAGATAGCTGACCTTGTAAATCACCATGTCCTTGTAAAGTCTTCCATGCCCTAACTGCGTCTGCAGCAATTTGTGCATATATAGCAGGATCATATTCAATTTGTTGCCGCTGACCCTCATAAGGTCCTTTTCCTAGCAACATTTCTAGATTTCTTTGAGGGTAACCGGCTGCTGCATTTCGCCTAGCTGTCTCTGCGCAAAATTCCTCATTGGCAACCTTCCATAACAAATATTGTCCTCCATTTAGCACAGATTTACACATGCTAGCCCAATCTGCTGGCGTCATGTCCAAGTTAGTAATGGACTCGACCATGCTTACCGTGAAGGGAGCTTGGGGACCATAGGTTGTTACAGCCTCCTTTAACTGCTTCACTGTTTTAAAATCTAAAGCACGGTGAATTCGCTGCCCTCCTGCCTGCTCAAGTACAGGGCATGCTAATCTTCGAGGTCCTGCCTCAGGATCCCAATTATCAACTACGGGGTTTGAGGGCCACTCAGCTGTGTCTATCGGTGGGGCTATTGGTTGTATTAAACCCTCTTGTGATAAAACGGAGTTAGTAACAGCCTCCTGTTGTGGCCTTTTCCTAACAACCCCTTATCCTTTAAATTTTCTTCCTCTGTCTGAACAGCTCGAGAGACCTTCTCTTTTGCTTGATCTAAAAAGTCTTTCTCCATGTTCTGAACCTCTAACAATTTACTTAACATATTTTCAGTTTGTTTTAATCTACTATAAAGATAACGCAACCCAATAAGATAACACAAAACAACACCGAAACTGAATGAAACAAAAACGGAATAAAAAATCGTTGTATCAATTTTCTCTTCCTCAGGGCCGACAAACTTCAAACCTTTAGTCAACCATTTTTTCCAGTTTGCCTGAGAAATTTCTAGAGATAGGCAGCTTGAAAGAAAAACAAAATAAATCAAAAGAAGAACACATTGTTTTTTGAAATGGTCACCCATTCTCTCGCCTTCCTTCAGGGGTGAGCAATTTCACTTACCCCCAAGCTTCAGGCGTTCCACGTACGAGCCACCAAATGCCACAGTCTCTGGCTGGGCACAAATCACGTGTCTCCACACAGCTTGTAGATGCAAACAGCAATTCTTTATTCCCGAACTCACACCGGCCGTCTACAAACACGTTCGGGGGAAATCCACGTTCCTGCCCAAATCCACTCTCTGCCCAAATCCACTACACGTGGGCTTCTGTCTCCCAAATATACTGTCTGATCCTAAGAATCAAGAGGAACTCAGCAGCAAGATATGCCCTATTCTAAAGGGGAACACCCTAATCTCCTATTATGCTAAACCGCCCTATTCTAAAGGGGGAACACCCTAATCTCCTATTATGCTAAACCAGGAACACCCTAAACATGGATCCACCCTGGTCCTTGAGCAAGGTCACCTTACATGCAATGTCCTGCAAAATGTCCTATTTCCATGAGTCCTTCCACTAAAGAAACATGGGGGTACGCTGGCAAGGAAATTGTCATACCTACTTGGCTGATGGCTCCCAGCAGTCATTTGTGTGGTAGTTAGAAGAGATGCCTGGGTCCACCTGGACATAAACTCTAGTGTCATTCCCCTTATAGACTGAGTTATGTAACTCACCTCAGAGAAGTACTGCCATGAATTTTGTTGGGATTTTAGGAGGCCATGCATGAGAGTCGCCCTTGGAAACTGAGATCTAAGCCAATGGTGGCTTTCATAAGAGCATTGGGAAGTTCAGCCAGGATATCACATGATTTTATTCTTATAGACCTGGCAGCCATAGTTGAGAGTCAAAACACACAAGGACCTAACATTGTAAACCTCATGGGCCTGGCTTCATGTGTCATTTTGGCCACTCTTTGGGAAGCCTTGCCTCTGCGAGTTCTCCAGAGCATTTCTTGAAATGTGCTACCTCAAAATTTAATGGTTCCTGAATGAATTGAAACCCACAGTTTCTCCAACTTCATCCTTGAAAAATAGCTAGATAAATACCATGAAATTTTTAAAATTCCCATGACCAGGTTGCACTGGAGAATCTTTGGATGTCCTGTTGTTGATCATGAGTATACCAGAGAGTGCCTTGATTGAGTGGGTTTCATGAAAATGGTGTAGAACAGAGATGCCAGTATGTTGGAGCCTGCTGAGTAGTGGGCCCAGAGCTGTGGTGTGCAGGTGTGTGATAAAATATCTGTGGTCGGGCAATGTGGATCTGCCATTGACTTCCAAATGGCTGGTGGCTGACATGGTGGAGACAGGAATCACTTATATGTCTGAAACCTCTCCATAAACGGCATCTTGTTATATGGAGATGTTTCAGGGCAATGTTCAGTATCAAGTTGCTATGGTCAAGGGGACAATCTATGTGGGATAGAAGCCTGGTTGGTGCATTCTCCTGCAGACCCTTACCCACAACACGTGACAGAACTCCCTCCAGCACTGAGTCTCAGTTGAACTCCTTGTATTTTGTGAAGCAAATACCAAACTCCCAGTGCAGCAGCAAGAAAGTCCATGAAAAGTGGAGGATGACCTAATGGCTTCACAATCCACATGCCGGGACAATTAGCTTTCAGTGGCCACAGTTTACTTACAAAGAGAGAAGTCAGCACTGCTGCCTCATGTTCTTTGGAAAATAAGAAACAATGTCCTCCAGGTCACATAGATGCAGAGCCAGCTTTGATGGTTTCATTAGAATGGAAGCAAAAGCTCCTGACAACAACACATATGTCAAGTGCCCATCCTCAGAGGCAGTTTCTCAAAAAGTCTTTAGGCCAACACAGCTCCATGTTTGTGGAGTGTTTACCTTTTGACCAGGATGCAAGAAATCACCACTGACTCCAATTGAAATCAAATTAAAACAAGCTTATTATTTCCACCACCCTGGTGCCTCTCCCTCCCAAAATGGCGGAAACAAGAGAGAAACCCCACCTTTCTTACAGCCCAGCTTTATACCCCAGAAAGTTACACAAAAGGGGGGTTACAGATAACAGAACTCTGACAAGCATCACACTAATGGTAGTTTACATTTTTTTTTTTTGCTGGCACAAACATCAGAATTTATGGGGACCATTAGAGCCTCAGAGAGTGGCAGGCATTCCAAACAGGTTTGGAATTTGCTGTAATTAATAGTTAAGAAAAAATATCCTTTCTTGGCTTTGTGGCAAGATGGCTTCAAACTTTAATAAAAGATCAGGTTGGGTCTATCATTCCCCCCTTTTCTAATGTGTCCCTTTCATATCTTTCATATGGTAGGTGAAGAGCACTGAGAGAATTTTATTCTCTGATGTAACAGTCTCCCTATTTTTTGAAATCACCCAAAACAGGTCTCCCTGATTTTACCTGACTTAATTAATTACGTATATTGATAGTCTATTTATTTTTGGCTCCACTGTTGTAAGAAGAGAGGCAACACTCATTTTGGCTTCTTCTGAGCTGAGAGAGGGTGACGTGAGGGGGAACGGCATGAGGGACATGAGTTACCTTTTAGAGGTCAGTTCGGTTTGAAGTCTCATTGGGGAAGAAAAGGTTGTAAAGTCATCTGGGGATGGGTTCTTCTATGAGAGAAACAAAAAACATGAGTACTGAATAAATGTTGCAGCAGCTAGAACATGTCACTGTACAGAAGTTCCCTCACCAGTCTTTAATATCCCCAGTTATCAGGACTGTCAACTTAATACTTAACATTTAGTGTTACAGTTTTCCCTCCCCATAAGATACAGTTTAATAATTTAATGTCATCTGATCTTGCAAAATCATTTTACTAGAATGACCTCTGTGTCTAATAGAAAAACCTTTAATTCTGTTACTCAGTGCTGGATAATCGTACTAGCCAACACCAAGCCTAACCGTGTAGGTTAGAAATATCTGAGGCCTTAAACTAAAAACTTCTGCCTCTGGCAGCTCCTCTTGATAGTGTCTTTTTATAGTTATCAGGCATTCCTGTCTGAGAATCCTTCTTTGTAGCCTCCAGTCTTACTTATTTTGGGAGGCTAATATAAAGTGTATACATTAAAATATTATTATTATTATTATTATTATTATTATTATTATTATTATTATTTAAAATGTCCAGGAATGGCTGTATTTTGCTTTCAACTGTCTTTGCTAAGTGTTTAAGATGAAGCAGTCAAACTGACTTTTGTTTCTATCTATTGTTAACAGTCAGCTGAGCTTTTATGGTTGTCATTCCTGGGGAAACTTGAGAGCAGCTTCTCAGTTCTGCTAGTGCCATTTGGGCTAGGTGGGTCCAGGTCTTTCTTGACCATGTGGCTTCCCTCGGCAGCATCAGGGATGTCTCCCTTCTCTGATGAGTCTCCTCTTCTTAGCAAATGCACTGATTGGCTTTCTGTTCTCCAGTGGTCTCATTAATCCCCCTGATGGGGAGGTTATATGGCCCAGAGTTGAAAAGCTCTTTAGAGAAGTCCCCTGTTCGCTGGATTCAGACTGACTCAGAGGGCAAGAGCCAAATATTAGTTTTCTTTTCCCTTTTCATTTAACTTTAATTTTAAATCCTAATCTTAAATATCCAGCAAATAAATTTTAACTGCCTTATGTTAAGAGTACTGGGCTTTAATGTCTATAACTTTATAATTATTTATCTTTTTATTAATTGGGATCTGTGTTATTCTGTTTGTCTTGTAGGTGATGACTTATTATCTTAAATTAACCCATGTTGTGTTCTTAAAGCAACACTTCTGTAAAACACTAACAGAGAATCTTTAGATCACTTATAAGGAAATTATAAAATTAATTTTTTTAACAAGAGTAAATATACTTAGTTTGCATAATAGCTACCCTGAATTTTTTGCTTAGTTATAAATTATATCCCCTGTTACAGATCCTAGTAATCTTGACAGCAAAAAAAAAAAAAAACAACTTTTTAACAAAACTTTAAATGAAACATAATCTAACCTACTGTTTTCATAGTCATTCTCACATGTAGTAAGATGGGACACAGAGCCTTATCTCAGGTAAGGCAGGTCTCTTTATAAATCTTTAGGGTTTTAGTTCTAAAGTTGATCTTTTTTTTTAAATATCATTTTACAAAGTTTGCATAAATTGTTTGCGGTCACATGAACATTAGCTAACACCATATGATATCACATTTAAAACATGAATTAAAGAAAGGCTGAAAGTTTTTAACCTTTACATAGATTAGGCTCTCATTAACTTAAAAATACATTTTAATTATTCCCAATGTAAAAAGTAACATAAAACTTTACTTATCTTTATGATAACAGATAAATAAATTCCCAATATATATTTTTACCATACAACTTATAACGCCAGCATGATATAATGCTCTTTTAAGTTTCTACTTTACTTGTACATGTGCATGGAAGATATGAGCACATTAATACCATCATAATTACATTGATGTTTCTACATTAACCAAGTTTAGCTTTTAAAGTAATGGCAGTACAGTTCTCTAAAATAACAGTTTTTATTTAATCAGTTGTTTAATTTTTATGGTTGCTAGCTCTAGAAAAAATAAAACTTAATAAACACAATGTTATGGGTAAACTTATGTTTTAAGAAATTTTTGTCTCTTTAACACATGACTGATTTTACAATCTTACACAGACTTTAGTACAAACTTGTACAGACCTTAGATAATCAATCAGATATCTAACAAAAGTACTCATGAATGAGTAATCTCATATCAAATTTAATTTACTTATTTATCAAAATATTAGACAAATGTATTGAAGATTGTAAACCATTTTTTTGTTGAAGGAAAAGTCCTACAACCAAGTCATATTCGATATTTTGTAGACATTAATATTTTATTAGATATCTGAACAGCTAGAAAAACTTGTAAGCTTAAATTTAAAGACATTTATTTTTATCTGTTTATCCAATTTAAATTGAACCATTTAAATCACGCGAATTAAGGATCCTTGGATCCACTTTTTTAAATTTGTTTTTATGAGCGTTTTTTTATGAGTGTTCTTTATATATGTAAATTTTTTATCATATATTTGATATATGGATATATGTATATATAGACATACAACACATTATAGAAGTGTGCACACATAAAATAGTAAAGGCCTTATAGCTTTTCGCAGATGAAATCTGCATTGCAATTTTTCAAAAACTCCACAGTTGGTCAAAGATAGAACTGATCAGAAAAACATTAACTTAGGTCTGTAGGATCAAAATCATGAGATAAAAAAACAAAATAAAGTATCTAAAGAAAAAATAAGAGTCCTAGAAAAAACGACTGGCCAGTAATTAGTAAAAAACCATACAATTTGCCTTTTTTTTCAGCTTAGGCCTCAGATCAGTCTCCTACTAAGCTTGCAGGCTTCTTTTATTTGCATTTCAAAATAAGTCCTGGCTGAGGTCAGGAAAAAGCAGGAAAAAACTGCTCTTCAGAGCAGACACATCAGGCCTAAGGCATTTTAACCATAATTTTCAGGTTAGGATGTTGAAAATTATGAAACAAGTTTAAGATACAATTCACAAAATTTTATATCTTTACATCTTGTTTTGTCAACAGATATCATAAAATGATTTACTATCTTTGTCCAAATTAATGTACTGGTACACACAGTGACATTTTCCCAGGCTACCCAATTCAAAATAGGTAAAGTAAAAGACTGAATGATTGGGAAGTTGCTTGCCAACTTGGAAGTAGAGTTCTTTAGTTTTCCATCCTAAGTATTTAAGTTCTCTGGCATAAATTATCTGAAATCATAAACTAAACAATTACCTAAACCCGACTTTTACCTGCAAGATTGTGCAATGCTTCAAAAACCCATTCAGATACCAGATTGTTACAATAAAACATCATCATTTAGACACACATTCACCTAAGATCATTCCCAAGAAACAATTTAAAATATCAACACATTATTGCACATGTCTTAAAGGGCCAGAAACAAAGACACAAGACAGACAGAAGGGAGCTCCAGACTATGGCTGACAGACCGAAGCCTTTAAAACAGAGCAGATAAAAGAAAAATCTCCTACACCAGTGGCACCATAGAAGTCCCCACAAGGGGACCACATGTTTTTACAGAGGGGCAACCTGAAATGTAAAATCAAGGGTCTCCATCATGACTTTACTGAATTTAGTATCCCCTTTTTCTTTTTCTCTTTTTAAAGAAGACAGACGTTACATAATGCTTACAGTGCAGGGAAGGAAGGAGGGAATTCCCTGAAGTAACAGGGATTCGGCAGCTGCTGGAAGTCCCTCTGTCCCTCCTTTTACTTACAGGATTAGCTCCTCTGGTTCGGTTCCACCCCAACCATGCTCCATCTCCTAACATATCAGTAATCAGCTCTCAAAAAGTTCCGGGGCGGGGGCGGCGTGGTTTATCAAAACTTGAAACTTAAAGTTCAGTCCCTGACCTTGAAGCCAATAAATGCCAATTTAATAATGAGGACAGGGTTTTTGAGAAAAAGAAAAAGGGAGGTTTATTGCTTTGCTAACAAAGGAGAAACACAGGGGACTCTGCCCAAAGGTTGTGACTCTTTTGATCTGGAGGTACAAGTGGTTTTAAAGGAGTTTCACTTGTTAACCTGTGAGATACTCAGTTTTTAGATCTGCAGCAGGCATTGCCTTGTGCAGTGGGTGTGCTCCAGGCAGCCAGCTAGGGGCTTCTCTTATCCTGCTTAACAAAGGGAGGTAAAGTTCATCACAGTTCCTTAAAACACAGTCCAAAATGGTGTAATGCTTACTTGCTTTATTACCCATTTTCACGTCCAATATCTTTAAGTTTTTACCACAGAAATCACACAACAAAACACACAAAAACAAACAAATAAAAAACATATAGAACACAGAACAAAACAGAAAAAAAAAAAAAAACAAAAAAACAGAAACCCGGCACCAAAAAAAAAAAAAAAAAAAAAAAGCAGAGGAGCATTGCAACGTCTTGCTAAAGCTCCTGGGTAGGACCGCGTGCGTGCCCATCCGCACCTCTCTACCCATCCACAAGAATTTCCTACATAACAGAACAAAGGACAGCATGATTCTCGTTACAGTCCTGGACAGGAGTATATGTGAGCCTCCCCAGGCCTCCTCTCTGTCATCAGAAGAGATCTCCCTTAACCAGATATCAGATGTTATAAAGGTGCCACTTACCTATGGAGGCCTCCTCCACCAGGTGCTTGCTAATAGTTATAGTCCAGTGGTTCATTGCAGTGCTCCCTGGACCAAAGTCTCACTCCAAGTCGTTGAAACATCTCAAGTTGCACATCCCCTAGAGTGGCTCTGTAGCCGGGAGCCCTGGAGGGAAGGCCAGCTTCAGAATTTCCAACAGTGTGGTCTTGTGATCTGTACGGGCAGGGTCATCTTGCTGGGGAACTGCAAAATGTTAGACCAGGATGAAAGTAAAGACCACTGACTCCAATTAAAATCAAATTAAGGAAAGTTTATTATTTCAACCGGCCGGCCTGCCTCTCCCTCAAAAAACAGCGGGAACAAGACAGCAACCCCACCTTTCCTACAGCCCAGCTATATAGCCCAGAAAGTTACACAAAAGGGGGATTACAGATAACAGAACTTTGACAAGCATCACACTAAATGTAGTTTACTTTTTTTTTTTTTTTTTGCTGGCCCCAACATCAGAAATTATGATGACCATTAGACCTCAGAGAGGGTCGTTGTCTGGCCAGGGAAGGCCCAAAATTATGATGTGTCACTAAACTTTCAGAGAGGGCTGCTATCAGGTCAGAGAGATAGGCATGGGTGAGTTCAAGGCACGGGCAGACATTCCAAACGGGTTCAGAAATTGCAGTAATTTATAGTAAACCCAAAATTAGCTTTTCATGGCTTTGTGGCAAGATGGCTCCCAATTTTAATAAAAGATCAGGTTGGGTCTATCAACCCTGTCCCTTACTTTTGGAAACTCCTCTTCCACCTCCAAGTTTGTGAACTCCTGAGGATTTTCCAGATATGTATTCACAGATTTTCTAACTCTTCGCCTCTAATTGTGTCTTACTTGGGGGGAAGGCAATGTCAAGTCATCGTTCTGGATGAGAGTGGGAAGATTTTTGTATAGCACATATTTGTATACACATTGGATTCCTTATCTAATTTTCCATTCAAAATACTGAAACCCTGACACTAACCCATACCCTACTAGACTCTAACTACTAATCCTAATATGATGGAGAAACATAACCCAAACAGAATAGAAATACAAGCAGTTCAGAGGAGGCATGGTGTATAGTTGGACTTTCATTTTGCATGATAAAGTGTTGGTGTTATAAATCTAGTCAATTTTTAATTGAAATAGTTCACCATGTGTTTTTAAAATTAACAAATATGTGAATTCCTGTCTTGCTTTCTCTGTAGCCTATTCAGCACATGTATTTTTGCATGCACATACAGAATCCTACCTATTATCACACGTACATTCTTGTGAGGTGGCTGACTTGCCAGATACAAATTGTGAGAAGAGATCACTCCTCCTAAACACAGTTGGAAATGAAAATTCAATCTATCTGTGAGGTTCCTAGTTTAACAAAATTATAAATAAATCCATGTTTAGTAAAATAAATAGTTTGGGTCTGTGGATGACATATATTTAATGATGAATTTCAATTGGCATATATATTGCTACTTTTTAATGTCTCTGTGTGTTTTGTGTGTGTGTGTGTATATATATATATATATATATATATATATATATATATATATATAATCTCCAGATATTTCAAAATATGAAATATATGTGTCTTATTATACACTCCCTAAATTCATTCATGTTCATGTATTTGGATTTATAATCAACTTTTACAAGATAATTATCAGAAATATGCATCCACCTGAAATACATATTTGTTTCCTAGTACTGAAAACTAACTTCGGTGAATGATGCATCCAAATCCTAATATTTCTACAGTAACTTACCCAGTTTAACATCAATGTAAGTAGATTCCTATGATACAAAATGTTTATTTTGACGTTCATTTTTATTCAACACTGGTATATTACTATTTCTTCAGTTTATGCACATAATAGGATATATATTTATCCACAAGTTCACAAATTTATAGGCATTTGTCTCTCTATCAATCACTTCCTGCTTCAGAACACATGTATTCCTCCAGGTTTCCTGGCTGGATTTTTCATGAAACTTCTTTCCAGAGACATTATTTTTGATTTCTATAATCATTTTGAAGCAAAACTCACACACTCTTCATGATAAACCATTACCCTAATATTACCATTAGATGTATAACGGGTTGGAATGAATGATTGTATATCAATATAAGATTTCCTGTATATTTTCAGATATCAATTCAATCCTTTATTTAAAGTTGGAAGTACTTATATTATTTATTCACAGTATGGTCTATTCATGCATTATCTCTCTATTGATAGACAAACGTACACCTCTTTGTATCCCCAATACTAATTTATATGTCTTCAAAATATTGCACCCAGAAATTGTGGAAGAAATACTCATGTCACCTGATCTACATATACATTTTATCACAGTAATATTCTGGACAAAACTACAAAGATCAAACTTATGTTTTTACCAAAGCCTAAATGGAAAGTGAGCATGGATTATGAAAAACATCTGTTGCTCTCAAATGTTAATCCTATTGGTGACTACATATTTCTTTCTTCCTAAGATTATATATTCAACCTCAAGGCTGTTGAAAATGTCTAATCCTATCACTCACTTTATAATTGGCCTGATTTCCTAAAATCTCTATTGATATCTGCTTTCCTACATATTATCCCCAGTTCAACATTGTGACAGATTCTTCACATGTGCTAACATTTACATTCACTCTCTACCTGAAACCCTATTGCTAAAGAACTTTTGGTACAAATCCTATCATCACTCTTCTTTCTAAACCTATTGAGCATCTTCCTAATCATATTGACTATCTCTTTTTGACTGGATGTTCTCTTCTACATTCAATCATTCAAGGTACAAGGACCTATGCCATTGTATGTCGATTTATTGGAGACATTTTTGCTGAACATAATTCAAAGCTAAGTATCCCAATCAAGGGCCCCATGCCCTTCTGGTCTCCAAAGCTTACCTAGATTTCTGTTTACCTACTTATATTTCACCTATATATTCTAATAAATATCACAGGTTCAGAATACCATTATTCATCCCGAAGAATGATTCCTAACCCAAATTGTACATGTTATTAACCCTAACCATACACTCTTTCCTCAATCTAACTTTACAGAAGAGGAGGTACAGAGTTGGTCTTATAATACAGGAATGGAGGGGATATTCCATCTACTGAGAACCTCAAAGGTCCATGCAAAATTTATCCCTGTAGAAGTTGTAGGCTGCTGGGAAGGACCAGAGAGAGAAAAAGTCATCTTTCAAGGCAAACAACCTGGTCAGGATGAAGGGATATGTCTGAATCAACATCTATCTTTTTATTGTAGAGAAGATGGACTAAACCAGGTCTGTGTAGAGAGCTGTTCCTGGGTGCCTATGGTTGATATACCATTCTAACTTGTGAAAGTGTCACAGGAAGTAGGGGCAGCCTCCATTTCATGAGAACCTTGGAAGCAACTGTTAGGGCAAAGTGGTTGCCAAGGCAGTGACCTTATACAGTTCCTGATGGAAGTGACCTACCTAAATTCCTTGGTGATGGAACTCTCTGAACATGAAATACTGGAAGCCAGGCAAACAGAGCCAGTCCCAGTCCCAGTCCAGGTGGGCTCACTTATTTGGATTTACCAATGACAGAGTCAGTCTTTCTTGGTACCTACTGATGTGAGGATGGCTAAAAGCCAGGAGAGCTCTGAAGAGGGGCCTTTCCTGAGAAAGCAGGAAGTGGCTCACTGCTGGATCCTGACAACTTCACAGAGTTGGCCAACGAGATCAGATCTGAGACAGGACAGGCCATTTTGGGGTAACATTGTATGGCTCACCAGTCAGAGGACATTCCGGACAGTCACAGACCTACTTTGGGGAAGGAGATGCCTTTGTGGGTGTGGGTGTGAGTTTGTGGTTTTGTCTCATGTTCTGAGAATAATTAGAAAAGGAGGTTTGTTTGTTTTGGAGTGGGCTGATCTAGTAAGTCATTTGACAAGGCGAGTTTTTTTTTCCATGTCTGTGTATCCCATTTTGTCCATTGATGTAGACAGTAGAAAAGAGAATGCATCAATGGATGTGCCCTGTCTAGTAGAATGCTTCCCAGCATTCATGCTGCCCAATTTATGAATGGACTGTGGCTTGCCTTAGGGATGGGCAACACCTAATATGTTCCTAAGTTCCTGTTTTCTTCCTGAATTCTGGCCAATCTCCAGAATAGGCTCATGGTTTTGTACCACCTCCAAGCTCAGTGACATGGCCATGTTCTGGATAGCTGAAGGGAATGGCCAGCATGTCAGAAAACTCAGATATCAGTGTGAGCAGGAAAGACTCAGTTGAGAAACCCTGCTTTGGGCCTTTTGCTTATATATAGTTCCGTTTCCCTGAATGTCAGGAAGGTCTTTTCTTCAGGCCAATCTTTTTTGTAGCCTGAAGAAAACAGTTTTCAAATGGAAATAAATGGGCATCACCTGTGGCTCTTTGCTTAATTGCTTTGGAAAGGGATGTGTCTGAATCAGCCTCTTGGCCCTGTGTGAGGCAGCGGGTTAGATTCTCAGCACCTGATGGATCTAAAGAAAGATCCCATGTGTGCATCCAAAACCAAAATGGCCAAAATTGCTGTCATTGTGGATGAAGTCTATAGCCTTCTTCAGTAAGGTTCGTGACCTGCATCAAGAGAGAATAGGGATACATTGGGTCAAATGAGTTTTTCAAAGCCCTGTAGAGGCTAGCCCATAGGTGCTTGGCTTTTATCATCACACCAATTCACATAAAGAATCTAAACACCACAATCAGAACGCCTCAAATTGAAGAAGCAGAGTATTATTAACGGCAGGCCTATTTGATCACTCCTGGTTCAATGGAAGGGTGTCCATTCTACCCTGACATCAGGCAAATGAGGGGCAAGGTAGCTTATTTTGGACACTGTCTCGGGCTGCGCCCCTCATTGAAAACTCCAGCCAGAGTTTAGGATGAGTGTATATATCGACCTATGTGTATATAGGACCATGGTACATGGTCCTATGCCATTGTATATGGATTTATCTGAGACATCTGTGCAGAACATAATTCAAAGCTAAGTATCCCAATCAAGGGCCCAATGCCCTCTGGGCATCAAATAATACTTGGATTTATGTTTTCATACATATATTTCACCTCTATATTCTTATACATATCGCAGTTCCCAATACCATTTTTCATCCAGTAGAATGATTCCTAACCCAAATTGAAAATGTTATTAATCCAAACCAGTCACTGTTCCCTCAACCTAACTTTACAGAAGAGCATGAACAGGGTTGGTCTTACAATACAGGAATGTATGGGATCTTTGACTTGCTGAGAACCTCAAAGGTCCATGCAGAAATGATCTCTGCACAAGATATAGTCAGCGATGAAGGACCTGAGTGAGCAAAAGTCTTCTTCCATGGCAAACAACTTGGTCAGGATGAAGAGTTGTGTCTGAATCTGCCTCTCTCTTCTTAATGTAAAGAAGATGGGCCAAACCAGGCCTGTGTGGAGAGCTCTACCTGGGTGCCTATGGTTAATATATCATTCTAACTTGTGAAAGTGTCACAGGAAATATGGGCAGCCTCCATGGCACTCTGGAAGCAACTGTTAGGACAAATTGGTTGCCAAGGCAGTATGTCCTCATTCAGTTTCTGAAGGAAGTGACTTCACCTCACTCCCTTGGAGATAGAAATCTCTGAACGTGGAATCCAGGACGCCAGGAGCACAGAGCCAGTCCCAGTTCCAGTACCAGTGGTCTCACTTGTTTGGATTTACCAAGAACAGAGTCAGTCTTTCTTGGCACCTACCGGTGTGAGGATGGCCAAATGCCAGGATAGCTCAGAAGAGGGGATTTCCTGAGAAAGCAGTTAGTGGCTCAATACTGGCTCCTGACAACTTCACACAGTTGGCCAAGGAGACCAGAACTGAGACAGGACAGGCCATTTCAGGGGAACATAGTATGGCCCACCAGTCTGAGGACACTGCGCCTAGTCACAGACCTACCTTGGGAAAGGAGGTGCCTTTGTGGGTGTGGATGTGGGTTTGTGGTTTTGTCTCATGTTCTGAGGAAAGGAAAGGTGGTTTGCTTGGTTCAGGGTCAACTGTTTCTAGTAAGTCCTTTGTCAAGGCGAGTCTTTCTATGTCTGAATATCCCACTGTGTCTATGGTTGAAGATATTAGAAAAGGGAATGCATCAATGAATGTGTCCTGTCTTGTAGAACACTTCCCAGCATTCATCCTGCGTAATTTATCAATGGACTGCAGCTTGCCTTTTCTATGGGCAACACCTGCTATCTTTCTATGTTCCGGTTTTCTTCATAAATTCTAGCCACTCTCCAAAATAGGCTCATGGTTTTGTGTCCAAGATGTGTACCACCTCCAAGCTCTGTGACATGGCCATGTACTGGATAGCTGAAGGGAATGGCCAGCATCTCAGAAAACTCAGATATCAGTGTGACCACGCAAGTCTCGGGGAGAAACCCTGCTTTGGGCCTTTTGCTTACCTACTGATATGTTGACCTGAATGTCGGGAAAGTCTCTTGCCTCAGGCAAACCCTTTGTGAACCATGAAGAAACACTTTTCAAATGGAAATGAGTGGGCATCACCTGTGTCTCTATGCTTATTTGCTTTGGAAAGAGATGTGTCTGAATCAGCCTCTTGGCCCTGTGTGAGGCTGTGGCTTAGATTCTCAGCACTTGATGGATCTGAAGAAAGATCCAAAGTGTGCATCCAAAACCAAAATGGCCAAAATTGCTGTCATTGTGGATGAAGTCTCTAGCCTTCTTCAGAAAGGTTCCTGACCTCCATCAAGTGAGAATAGGGACCCTCTGGGTCAAATGGGTTCTTCAAATCCCGGAAGAGGCTATCCCATATATGCTTGGGTATTCTCATGACTCCAATTCACATAAAGAATCTCCACCTTACAGTCAGTAGGCCTCAAATTGGAGAAGTGGAGCAGTATTAACGGCAGGCCTATTTGATCACTCTTGGTTCACAGGAATGGTGTCCAGGCCACCCTGACTTTAAGCGAATGAGGGGGAAGGGAGCTTATTTTGGACACCGACTTGGGCTGCACCCTTCATGGAAACCTCCAGTCAGAGGTCATGATAACTGTCTATATGGAAGAAGATGTGGGCCATGTGGCAGTATTTTGGTTTTAATTTTGGTCATTTGTGTGGTGGTTGGAAGAGATGACTGGGTCCACCTGGGCTTGTTCTCTGGTGTGATTCCCCTTAGAGACTGAGTTCTGGAACTGACCTCAGAGAAGTATTGCCATGAATTGTGTTGGGATTTTAGGAGGCCACACATGAGAGTCGCCTTGGAAACTGAGATCTACGCCCAGGGTGGCTTTCCACAGAGCATCGGGAATCTCAGCCAGGATATCATATGATTTTATTCTTAAGGACTTGGCAGCCATAGGTGAGAGTCAATACACACATGGAGCTCACATTGTAGACCTCATGGGCCTGGATTCATGTGACCATTTGGGCACTCTTTGAGAAGCCTTGCCTGTGAGAGTTCTGCAGAATTTTCATTGAAACGAGCTTCCTCACCATTTAATGGTTCCTGAATTAATTGAAACCCACAGAGGCTCCAACTGTATTATTGAAAAATGGCTAGATAAATACCAGGGAATTTTTGAATTTCCCATGACCAGGTGGCACTGGAGAACTTGTGGATGTCCTGTTGCTAATGAAGAGTATACCAGACAGTGCCTTGATTGACTGGGTTTCATGAAAATGGTGTAGAACAGAGATTCCAGTAAGTTGGAGCCTGCTGAGTAGTGGGCCTAGAGCAGTGGTGTGCAGGTGTGTAATAAAACATCTGTGGCAGGGCCATGTGGATCTTCCATTGGCTTCCAAATGGCTTGTGATTGACATGGTGCAGCCAGGAGTCCCTTATATGTAAAGACATCTTGTTATATGGAGAAGTTTCAGGGCAATGTCCAGAATCAGGTGGCTATGGTCAAGGGGGCAATGTCTGTGGGATAGAAGCCTGTTGTTGCATTCTCCTGCAGACCCTGACCCACCACACGTGACAGAACTCCCTCCAGCACCGTGTCCCAGTTGAACTCCTTGTATTTTGTTAAACAAATAACAAACTCCCTATGCAGCAGCAAGAAAGACAATGAAAAGTGGAGGATGACCAAAGGGCTTCACAGTCCACACGGGGAGACACTTTGCCCCAATGGCCATAGTTTACCTACAAAAATAGAATTCATCACTGCTGCACCATGTTCATTGGAAAATAAGAAAACATGACCTCCAGGTCACATAGATGAAGATCCAGCTCTGATGGTCTCACTACAAAGGAAGCTAAAGCTCCTGACAACAACATATATTTCAAGGACCCATCCTCAGAGGCTGTTACTCAAGAAGTCTTTAGGCCAGCAGAGCTCCATGTTTGTGGAGAGTTTACCCTGTCCCTTACGTTTGGAAACTCATCTACCACCTCCAAGTTTGTGAATTCCTGAGCATTTTCCATTCCGGATATGTATTCACAGATTTTCTAACACTTCCCCTCTCATTGTGTCTTACTTGGGGCCAAGGTAATGTTAAGGCTTTGTTCTGGATGAAAGTGAGAAGATGTTTGTGTAGCACATAGTTGGATACTCATTGGATTCATTTTCCTATTTTCCATTGAAATACAGAATCCCTGACATGAACATATACCCTACTAGACTCTGACTAATAATCCTAAAATGATGTAGAAAAATAACCCAAGCAGAATAGAAATACAAGTAGTTCAGAGGATGCATGCTGTATAGTTGGACTTGCCTTTTGCATGATAAATGGTAGGTGTTAAATATGTAGTCAATTTTTAATTGAAATAGTTCTCCATGTGTTTTTAAAGTAAACAAATATGTGAATTCCTGTCTCCCTTTCTTTGTAGCCAATTCAACACATGTATTTTTATATGCACATTTAGATTCCTACATGTTATCACATGTACAATTTGTGAGGTGGGTGATGGAAGATACGACTTATGAGAAGAGATCACTCCTCCTAAACGCAGTTGGAACTGAAAATACAACCTATGGGTGAGCATCCTAGTATAACAATATTATGCATAAATCCATGTTCAGTAAAATGAATATTATTGCATCTGTGGATGATATATATTTCATAATGAATTTCGATTTGCATATATTTCTACCTTTTAATGTCTGTGGGTTTTTTTTGTATATGTGTGTGTGTGTGTGTGTGTGTATTTTTTTTTCCAGATTTTTCAAAATATGAAATATATATGTCTTATTTTACACTCCCTAAATTCACTCATATTCATGTATGTGGATTTATAATCAACTTTTCACAAGATTATTCTCAGAATTATTCATCCACCTGAAATACATATTTATTTTCTAGTACTGAAAACTAACTTCAGTGAATGGTGCATACAAATGCTAATTATTCTACAGTAACTGACCCTGTTTAACATCAATCCAAGTAGATTACTATGGGACATGATGTATGTTTTGACGTTCATTTTCATTCAAAACTGGTAAATTACTATTTCTTCAGGGTATGCATATCATCGGATATGTATTTCATTCACAAGTTAGCAAAATTATTTGCATTTGTTTCACTTTCAATCACTTCCTATTCAGAACACATGAATTCCTCTATGTTTGTTGACTGGTATTTTCATGAGACTTCTTTCCAAACACAATATTTTCCAAATCCATAATAAGTTTTGAAGCAAAACTCACACACCCTTTATGAGAAAACATAACTCTAATATTACCATTAGATGTATAACTCGTTGGAATGAATGATTATATATCAATATAAGATTTCTTATATATTTTCAGATATCAATTCAATCCATTATTTAAAGTGGAACTAGTTATATTATTTATTCACTGTATGGTCTATTCATACATTATCTCTATATTCATAGACAAAGTGTACACCTCTCTGTACCCCCAATACTAATTTACAACTTCAAAATATGGCCCTCAGAAAAGGAGGAAGAAATACTCATGTCACCTGATCTACATATACATTTTATCAGAGTAATATTCTGGACACAAAATACAAAGGTCAAACTTATGATTGTACCAAAGCCTAAATGGAAAGTGAGAAAGGATTACTACAATCATCCATGTTATGTTGCCTAATGCTCTCAAATGTCAGTCCTATTGGTGAGTACATATTTGTTTCTTCCTTAGATTGTGTATTCAAACTAACCCTTTTGAAAATGTCTAATCCTCTCACTGACTTTATACTTAGCCTGATTTCATAATGTCTCTATTGATATCTGCTTTCCTACATATTTTCCCCTGTTCATCATTGTGACTGACTATTAACTTGTGTTGACATTTACATTCACTGTCTAACCAAAACTAAAGAACTTTTTTTCCAAATCCTATATTCACTCTTCTTCCTAATCCTTCTGACTATCAGTTTTTGAATGGATGTTCTCTTCTATATTCAATCATCCGAGTAAAGGTCGTGTGAGCATCGGAGGAAGAGACTACCAAGAAAATACATCATGCAACAGCAAAGGGTTTATTTGGAGTCCAACATGCTGGGGCTCAGAGCTCACTTAATTAGAGCAGAGAGCCCTGAGAAGAGCTTATGCAGAGTTTATATGCTTTTCTTGGAGAGGGCAGAATGGGAAGTTTATTGATGATTCAGGGTGAGTGGGTGGTTTGCATTCAACCGGGTGAGGGAGTACATTCTGCAGTTTGGCCGTTTGGGACAGCACATTCTGGGACAAGATTAGGAAACATTTCTCAACATTTCAACAGTGTTTTGTTAAGTGTACAGAAAAACAGGAAGTGACAAGTACATATTTTATTGACCTTTCATTCCCCACTTCTTCTGGCAACTTTTAATCATAAAAATGATTGTTGGGGGATGTCACATTCTATGTTTGCTAGTGGGGTATTACCATAAGTTTAACTTGTCCAATTTGAGCTTGGAGAAAAGAAATTACATGGTTGAGGAAACAGGGTTTTATAGTTAGCAATAATATGAGAATTATTATTGGACGGGCCAGAGTTGATAAAAACGTAGTTGACCAGGGGGACTGTGTAAACCAAGACTCCAACCACCCTTTTTGGGCCTCTCTCTCTCCTTGACTCTCTTCAAGGCATCTTTTTAATTTACTTATAGATTATTTTACAACTCCATTATGGTCGACATAAAAAAAAAAAACCATTCTTCCCTCAATGCAGCACAAAGGCCCCCTTCTCTAGTGAAAAAGAGATCCAACCCTCGACTGTTCTGTAAAACAACTTCAGAGAGAGAGGTTAAATATTCCTGCAAAGCTGTGATGGAGGTTACGAATATCTTTAAGTTTTTATATATTCCTGCTCCTAATTGGGTCATTTGTTGTGTCCCATGGACCACGGCAGTGGTTCCTCTGCCCAACCCTGCAGCAACTCCTATTTGCAATGGAATGGCTAAGGTGAGGGATATATGTTTTCAGAGGAACCGGATTGTATGCCCCCCTATTTGAACTTCAAATGAACTTGCGTCATGATAGAGCACTCTGGGAAACATCCGCACCATTACACATTTAATCACATCTGTTGAAAATTTCATTAAAACACAAACAATGTTTAAGTATATAGAATTAAACTGTTGTAGGGACGGACAAGGCAAGGCACCAAAGATAGCACCAAAGACAGGGAAACAGTCTTATTTGGTTGCAAGCAGATTCACAGGGCATTGCTTTTGTTGTAATCAATTAATCCCCTGAAACCTAAGTTAATGTAGTTTCAGAATTTTGTACCCAACATGAAAAAGAAGGGGCTCAGAAGTTCATAGTCTTCAGAAGTTCACAAAAAGCAGTTTTTGTTTCTGTTTTTTCCTTAGGTCTGGGCAAGTTAAATTTTCAAGAACACCTGGGACGGGGAGAGCTTCTTCTTCCCTTTCTTTTTTCCCCCTGTCAGCTGTTTCCATGGAGCCCAGTTTGTAACTTCTTTATCTTAGAAATGTAGCAATGTCTGTGAAGCCCCAGTTCAAGGCCAGGAGCCTTGTTCACATATTTTGTGAAAAACTAGTGAGGGTGTGTCTAGCTCAGGAGTTCTGATTTTTTTAGCGAGTTGCCAAGTAGACCAGGTCAACACAAAAAGAGGAAGTTTATGTACACTGAAGTCTTTTATAGGGACTCTTTTCCTGAAAGTCCCATAGGCAGCCATGGTGAAGACTTCTGGAGAAGGTCAGTTAAGACTTTTCCATGGGCCTGGTACAGAGGAGGAAGACAGGGAAGCAGGGCTGAGAGCAGCTCCTTGGATCTGAGAATGAGGAAGGAGAAATGTAAAAGAATAATGGGCAAGGGTTTTGGGATCTTCCTAGCAACAAAAACATGAGCAGTAGAACATGTAGAACAGAGGGGGAAACGGGAGTGAGTATACCAAAAAGCCTGTGAGGGACTTTAAATTTTTAGTAACCGTTTTCAGTGATGACAAAGCAACATTAAAGGCCATTTTCATTACATCTTGGATAGTGGTATGTGGGTTCTCCTCAGCTGGTTTGAGATTTGGTTTAGCTGGTAAGAGGACCTGGTGGGACCCGGTGCGGGCACTGACAAGAAAAGAGAGGAGTGAGTGAGTGGAGGGGTACCTCAGTAGCTGCTACCTCAGGAAGGGGGCAGTGGTCTGAGATCCTGCGGAGGTTTGGGTTTTTGATCTATTAATTGTAGGGGAGAAATCAAGTTGCTGATGTGGGAGTGACAGCAGAGAGTCTGGAGTAGAAGGCTGAGGGTGAGCATCTATTGGAGAAGCATTGTTCAGGATGTGAGCAAAGGAGGGAAAAAGCCTCCACATAGGGGAATCTCCTTTCACACTTTTGAGCACTTGTAGAGGTTAAAAAGGTCACACATAATTTGAGGATCTGGGGACCCCTCTGTGGGCCATCAGGTTTGGTTATCTAGTTGGTAATAATGCCAATATTGTGTACAAAATTTGATGAGGAGTTTGGGTTCCATCTGGAAGTCCCTGTATGCTGACATCCCCATGACTTACCGAAGAAGTCGGCTTTCCCCCACACAGCTGTGACTGTTTATGGCGTTCACAGTCCGCCAGGCAAACATAGTAATCTAGGCTAGCCAACCTGCATCTGGCTCACGTGTCCCTACAACCATAATGTTTGTTTCCATTATCTATGTATGGAAGGGATTTAATGGAATTATAGTGTAATCCTCTTCATCAGGGATATCCCAATAGAAAAGACCTATGTCTGGGTGGAGACATGGTCATCAGGTCCTTAAGGGGGATGTATGCGAGATAGACCATACTTCTGGTTTTCTTCCTAAATTCTGGCCACTCTCAAGAATAGGCTCATGGTTTGGTGTCCAAGATATGTACCACCTCCAAGCTCTGTGACATGGCCATGTAATGGATAGCTGAAGGAAATGGCGAGCATCTCATAAAACTCAGATATCAGTGTGACCAGTAAAGTCTCAGTGGAGAAACCGTGCTTTAGGCCTTTTTCTTACCTTTTGTTCTGTTCCCCAGTAAGTCAGGAAGGTTGATGCCTCAGGCCATACCTCTGTGAAGCCTGAAGAAAACATATTTCAAATGGAAATGAATAGGCCTCACCTGTGGCTCTCTGCTTAATTGCTTTGGAAAGGGGTGTGTCTGAATCAGCCTCTTGGCCCTATGTGTAGCTGTGGCTTACATTGTCAGCACCTGATGGATGTAAAGAAAGATCCCATGTGTGCATCCAAAACCAAAATGGCCAAAATAGCAGTTATTGTGGATGAACTCTCTCACCTTCCACTGTAAGGTTTCTGACCTCCATCAAGTGAGAATCCGTATCCTTTGGGTCAAATGAGTTCTTCAATGCCCTGCAGAGGCTAGCCTAGAGGTGCTTGTGTTTTCTCTGGGCTCCAATTCACATTAAGAATCTAAACCCCACAGTCAGTAGGCCTCAAATTGGAGAAGCAAAGCAGTATTAATGACAAACCTATTTGATCACTACTGGTTCACATGAAGGGTGTCCAGGCCACCCTGACTTAGGCAAATGAGGGGCAAGGGAGCTTATTGTGGACACTGTTTTGGGCTGCATCCCTCATGGAAACCTACAGCTTGAGGTTAGGATGAGTGTCTATATGGAATAAGATGAGGGTGATGTGGGAGTGTTTTGGTTTTAATTGTGGTCATTTGTGTGAGGGTTGGAAGAGATGTGTAGGTCAACCTGGGCTGGAACTATGGTGTGTTTCCCCTTAGAGACTGAGTTCTGGAACTGACCTCAGAGAAGTATTGCCATGAACTGTGTTATGATTTTATGGAGGCCACGCATGAGAGTCGCCCTTGGAAACTGAGATCTAGGCCCAGGGTGGCTTTCCACAGAGCACTAGGTATATCAGCCAGGATATCACATTATTTTATTCTGAAAGACTTGTTAGCCATAGTTGAGAGTCAAAAGACACATAGATCTCACATTGTAGACCTCAATGAGCCTGGCTTCATGTGACCTTTTGGCTACTCTTTGGGAAGACATTCCTGTGAGTGTCCTCCAGAGATTTCACTGAAATGAGGTTCCTCACCATTTAATGGTTCCTGAATAAATTGAAACATACAGTGCTTCCAACTTCAACCTTGAAAAATGGATAGATAAATACCATAAAATTTTTGAAATTCTAATGACCAGGTGGCACTGGAGAACATTTGTATGCCCTGTTGCTGATCATGAGTGTACCAGATAGTGCCTTGATTTACTGGGTTTCATGAAAATGGTGTAGAACAGAGATGCCAGTAAGTTGGAGACTGCTCAATTGAGGGCACGAGCTGTGGTGTGCAGGTTTGTGATAAAACATTTGTTGTGGGGCCATGTGGATCTGCCATTGCTTCCAAATGGCTTGTGACTGACGTGGTGCAGCCCGTAATCCCTTATATGTTTGATCTCTTCATATAAAGGCATCTTGTTATATGGAGAGGTTTCAGGGCAATGTTCAGAATCAGGTTGCAATGGTCAAGGGGGCAAGCTATGTGTGATCGAAGCCTGGTTGGTGTATTCTCCTGCAGACCCTGACCCACGACACCATTAAATTTTGAGGAAGCTCATTTCAATGAAAGCTGTGGAGAACTCTCACAGGCAAGGCGTCCCAAAGAGTGCCCAAAAGGTCACATGAAGCTAGGCCCATTGAGGTCTACAATGTGAAGTCTATGTGTGTTTTGACTCTCAACTATGGCTGCCAAGTCTTTCAGAATAAAATCATGTGATATCCTGGCTGAGATACCCAGTGCTCTGTGGAAAGCCACACTGGGCCTAGATCTCAGTTTCCAAGGGCGACTCTCATGCATGGCCTCCTAAAATCCCAACAAAATTTATGGCAATACTTCTCTGAGTTCATTACCAGAACTCATTTTCTAAGGGAAATCACACCAGAGTTCAAGTGGGGGAGTTTTTGAACCCCTGTGGGAGTCTAATCCAGGTTTGTTGGCCAGATGTTTCTGTTTCTGGGTCTATCCACTCGAAAGCAAACAGCAACTGACTGTCCTTATGTAGGGGCAAGCAGAAGTAAGCATCTTTTAAGTCCAGCATAGTGTACCATTCCCTCTCCGGATTCAGAGTGCTAAGCAAATTATGTGGATTGGCTACCGTGGGGTGAATGTCCTGCAGTCTGTGGTTGATCTCTCTTAGGTCTTGAACAGAACAGTAGTCCCCAGTTCCTGGCTTTCTTATTGGTAGCAGGGGGGTATTCTACGCTGATTGACAGGGCCTTAGGACCCCAAGAGCCAGGTATTTCTGTATATTGGGCCTTATCCCATCCTTAGCTTCTTTGATTAGAGGATATTGTTTAACACTGATTGAAGAGGTAGAGGCTTTTAATTCTACTACTATTGGAGGTTTTTTTTTTTTTTTTTATGGCTAGACCTAACCCAGCAGTTTCTGCCCAGGCATTAGGATAATCTTTTATCAATTTCTGGGATAGTTTGCCTGTTTGATCAGTTCTAGGGCACGCGAAGAGTTGATGTTCATCTTCTACGGACATAGTCAAAGCCGTGACTATGGGAGTTTTTACTGAAGCGTTTAGAAACACCACTTGGGGACCATCAGGATTAAAGGTTATTCTAGCCCCGAGTTTTGTAAGCAGATCCCTGCCCATCAACTGGGCCTGGCATTCTGGGATTACTAGGAAAGAGTGGTGGACTTTTCCATTTCCTAGGTCCATTGTCCTCTTAGTTTTCCAAGCTCATTATCTACTGCCATTAGCCCCTTGAACAAGCGACCATTTATTTGATAGGGAGCCAGTGGGGTCTTAAAGGTTGAGTATACTGGTCCTGTTTTCACTTCAAAGTTCACTGGGGTTTCCTCCACTTCAAATGTTACCCTGAGCTTGGGGATGAAATCCAAGTCCCGACTTTCCTAGTCCTGTTCTAGAGTCAGCACGGCGGTCTGGCATCTCTGCTTTTTTTGGGGGCACTCTTTGGCCCAGTGTCCTTTTTCTTTACAGCAGGCACATTGATCTGAGGCCAGGGACAGCCTTTGGCATGGCCCCATGTATCCCTTCCTTTCTCCGTGCTTTTTAACTTCTGGCCTATTTACTGCTCTAACCAGAACCTTAGCCAGTGCTTTAGTCTGCCTTTTGCTCCTTTCATCCTCCTTTTGTTCCCTTTCCTCCTGTCTCCTCTGTTCCCATTCCTCATCAGTTTCTTTCTTATAATATATTTTCTCAGCTTCTCTGACTAAATCTCTTAAGGTCATATCTTGTAATCCATCTAGACGTTGCAACTTTCTCTTAATATCTAGGGCAGCCTGCTGGATAAAGGCCATTGCAACAGATGTCTTTTCGTACTCTGTCTGAGAATCAAAAGGAGTATATTTCCTAAATGCTTCCATAATTCTCTCCAAAATCATAGAGAGAGACTCATTAGGCCTTTGGATAATCTCTCTTACCATGGCCAAATTAGTCGGCCTTCTGGCGGCCACTCAGAGACCCGCTATTAGAGCCCGGTGATAAGTGGACAGATGCTACTTAACTTCAATGGTGTTGGGGTCCAAGTTTGGTCGGTTCATGGGCCCATAGGGATGGAGAGGGTGCATCACAGGGGTTTCTGAGTTTTTTTATTATCTGTCGCTGGCGGGTTCCTTTAGATGGCCCAGCTTCCACCAGAGGAGGAGGGGCTGCTGCTGCTGCGAAGTCCCCTGGAGGGTTTGGGTCTGGCCCAATTGCCTCTAGGGGCGGAGAGGCTGTGTCAGCAGCAGGAGGATCATCTGGAACGTGTTTGGGGTTGGGGACCGAGGGTAGAGGATAAGGAGGGGGAGGAGTGTCCAGTCTTGTGACTCAGGGAGAATGGAGGGAAGGAGGGGAGCGGAAGGTTTGAATGATAGCATCCTGGGGAAGGGGTATAAGGCTATTGATCTGGGTGGCCACGTGGTCCCGGCTGAAAGACAATATCTCTGATTTTCGGATTAGAGGGAAGTGGAAGGATCCTTCTGGGGGCCACCCGACTTTGATAATGGGCCATTCTGAAGCACAGAGCATCTGCCAGGTGCGGCATTTTACTGAAAAATAAAGATTCTGGGCCCTTGAGCAGACATCAGTCCAATGATCAAGGGTCAGGGACAGAAGCGTGGAAGTGATTTGTCCCATAATGGGAGTTACTCAAAGAGAGACAGTGAAGACACAAACGCAACACAGACAAAGACAAACAGTAAACGTTTAACATGTGTCCAAGACAAAGATTAGAACTGAGTAACTGGCAAAACCTGATGTGTTAGACAATAAAGACAGACAATAAACTCAACATGAGTTCAGGACAATGAACAAAATTGAGTAGCCAGCAAAACCTGATGGGCTGGCAAACCAAATCCTGAAGCAAAATATAACCGAGTTGAGGAAACTACTATTCCTTGATTTCCCTCGTCCCCTGGAGTGTCCCACAGGGACGTGGCCTGCAGCTCTGTGACACGTCTGTCAGCCACTATCAGAGATAGCTAATGATCTTCACTGACAGCCACTTTGCCAAGCCCTAACCTGAAACCCGAAACCAGAAAGAGGCGCCTTACTTACCCTGAGAGAAGTCCCTTGGGGTCTTTCGTCCGCCACGCCAAATATCTCACCTGGGGCCTCCAAATGAAAAGGTGGGGTGAACATCGGAGGAAAAGACCATCAACAGGCTTTCTCATGCAACTCTAAAGGGTTTATTGGGGGTCCAGCATGCTGGAGCTCAGGACTCACTTCAGAGGAGCAAAGAACAAAGAGCCCCGAGAACAACTTGAGCAGAGTTTATATACATTCTTTAGAGAGGGCAGGGACTTTACATACATCATAGCCTCCTTTAGCAAATCATCATATACCAAGGGAAAATCAAATAACAACTCTAAAACATGATTAGCGCATTCATTGGCGGGAACAGGTCGGGCAGGGGGTGATTGGTCAGCCCTAAGAAGGGGTATACATTTAAACTGATTGGTTGAAGCCCTGAGATGTATACGTGGTGAGCTGCACGGTTTCTGGGAAGGGGTTGTTAAGTACCTAGGTGGTCAGGGAAGATATCAACACACACCTAATGTGCAGATCTGGAAATTGTCTTAACTGCCACCGAAATTTCAGGTGCTGAGTGCAGCTTGGAAACTTTATGAAACCTGCTTCTTTACATTTCAGTTTCAATTTCTTTTATTCTTTCAGAACCTTACAGAGGAAGGCGAGAGACTTCATCCACAATGACTGCTCTTTTGGCTATTTTGGTTTTGGATGCACACATGGGATCTTTCTTTAGATCCATCCGGTGCTGATAATCTAAACCACAGCCTCAAACAGGGCCAAGAGGCTGATTAAGTCATATTCATTTCCAAAGCAATTACTAATCTGAGGTCAGTTACAGAGCTCAGTCTCTGAGGAGAATCAAACCAGTGTTCTAGCGCAGGTGAACACAGTCATCTCTTCCAACAGCCACACAAGTGACCACAATTAAAACAAAACAATCCCACATGGTCCTCATCTTCTTCCATATAGTCACTCATCATAACCTCTGGCTGGATGTTTCCTTAAATGGCACAGTCCAAGAGAGTGTCCAAAATAATCTCCCTTGCCCTTCATTTGCCTAAACTCAGGGTGGCCTGGACACCCTTCAAGTGAACCAGGATTGATCACATAGTTCTGACATTAATACTGCTCTTCTTCTACAATTTGAGGCCTACTGACTGTTAGGTATTGATTCCTTATGTGATTTGGAGTCATGATTAAACACAAGCACCTCTGCAGGAATTGGAAGAACTCATTTGACCCAAAAAAACCCTATACTCCCTTAATGGAGGTCAGGAATCTAATAGAGGAAGGCAAGAGACTTCATCCACAATGACTAATCTTTTTGCCATTTTGGTTTTGGATGCACACATTGGATCTTTCTTTAGATCCATCAGGTTCTGAGAATCTAAGCCACTGCCTCACACAGGGCCAGGAGGCTGATTCAGACACATCCCTTTCCAAAGCAATTAAGCAAAGAGCCACTGGTGAGGCCCATTCATTTCCATTTGAAAACTGTTTTCTTCAGGCTTCACAAAGGGGTGGCCTGAGGCAAAGACCTTCCTGACATTCAGGGCAACAGAACAATATGTAAGCAAAAGGCCCAAAGCAGGGTTTCTCCACTGAGACTTTCCTGGTCACACTGATATCTGAGTTTTCTGAGATGCTTGCCATTCCCTTCAGCTATCCATTACATGGCCATGTCACAGAATTTAGAAGTGGTATATATTTTGGAAACAAAACCATGAGCCTATTCTGGCGAGTGGCCAGAATTCAGGAAGAAAACAGGAACTTAGGAAGATAGTAGGTGTTGCCCATCCATAAGACAAAAGGCAGTCCATTCCTAAAATGGGTAGGATGAATGCTGGGAAGCTTTCTACTAGACAGGACGCATCCATTGATGCATTCTCTTTTCTAATGTCTACAACCATGGACACAGTGGGATACACAGACACAGAAACACTCACCTTGTCAAAGTACTTTCTAGAAACAGTCCACTCCAAACCAAGCAAACCACCTTTTCTACCTATTCTCAGAACATGAGAAAAAACCACAAACTCACACCCACACTCAAAAAGCCACCTCCTTCCCCCAAGTAAGTCTGTGACTATCCAGAGTGTCCTCTGACTGGTGGGCCATACTATGTTCCCCCAAGGTGGCCTGTCCTGTGTCAGATCTGGTCTTCTTGTCCAACTCTGTGAAGTTGTCAGGAGCCTGCGCTGAACACTACATGCTTTCTCAGGGAAGGCTCTCCTCGCATCTGGCCATCCTCACATCAGTAGGTACCAAAAAAGACATACTCTGTCCTTGGTAAATCCAAACAAGTTAGCCCACTGGTACTGGGACTGGGACTGGCTGTGTGTTCCTGTCTTCCTGGAACGCAAGTTCAGAGAGTTCCATCACCAAAGAAGTGAGGTAGGTCAATTCCTTCAGGAACTGAACGAAGTCAGTTCCTTGGCAAACACTATTTTATTAAATTTTCAGTATAATTATGAAAACAGAAATCAAGGTAAGATTTGAAGTCCAGAAAGGCCCTTGATTGGGATACTTAGCATTGAATTAGGTTCTGCACAGATGTCCGATATAAATCAATATACAATGGCATAGGACCTTGTACCTTGGATGATTGAAGGTAGAAGAGAACTTCCTGTCTAAAAGGGATAGTCGGTAGGATTAGGAAGATAGTCGGTAGGTTCAGGAAAAAGAGTGAGTATAGGATTTAGACCAAAAGTTCTTTAGCAATCAAGTTTGGGTAGAGAGTGAACAAAATATCAGCACATGTGAAGAGTCAGTCACAATGATGAATGGGGGAAAACATGCAAGAATACAGATATCAATAGAGACATGAAATCAGGCAAAGTATAAAGTGAGTGATAGGATTAGACATTTTCAACATGGTTGAGGTTGAATATATAATCTTTGGAAGAAACAAATATGTAGTCACCAATAGGATTGACATTTGAGAGCATTAGGCAACCTGGACATGGTTGTTTTTGTAATCCAAGCTCACGTTCCATTTCGCTTTGGTGAAAGGTTAATAAAATAGGAACTTGTCACTTCTTGTTTTTCTGTATGCTTAACAAAACACTGTTGAAATCTGGAGAACTGTTTGCTAATTTTGTTCCCAGAATGTGCTGTCCCCAACTGCCAAACTGAGGATTGTACTCCCTCACGCGCTTGTACCAAACCTCCCACTTGCTCTGACCCATCAATAAGTTTCCCTCCATGCCCACTCCAAGAAAAGTATATAAGGTCTGATTAAACTGTTCTCAGGGCTCTCTGCTCTATTCAAGTGAGCTCTGAGCCCCAGCATGCTGGACCCCCAATAAACCCTTTGTTGTTGCTGAGTGAAAATGGTATACTGTTCTGGACATAAAACATGCTTTGTTTTGCTTGCCTCTACATAAAGATAGTCAGTTGCTGTGTGCTTTTGAGTGGGTAGACCCAGAAACCGGAAAGTCTGGTCAACTAACTTGGAGTAGACTCCCACAGGGGTTCAAAAACTCCCCCACTCTCTTTGATGAAGCCCTCCACAGAGATCTCAACAACTTCAGAACTACACACTCCTAAGTCACCCTGCTTCACTATGTGGATGTCCTGCTACTGGCAGCCAACACCAAGGAAAACTGTGAGTTGCAACCCAAGCACTGTTATCCGAGCTTGCTCAACTCGGGATAGAGCTTCTGGCAAAAAAGCCCAAATTTGCCAGCAAGAAGTAATCTTTTGGTGTCTTCCCTTAGGGGTGGTAAATGATGGCTCACTAAGCCGAGAAAAAAAACCATTGTGCAGATACCACCCCCATCTAACAAGAGACAACTCAAGAGAGTTTCTTGGGACTGCTGGCTTTTGCAGGTATGGATACCTGGGTTTGTGTTCTTAGCTTCTCCTTTATACCCGCTGTTAAATGAGGATGCCCAATTCCAATGGACCCTTTGAGCACCAGCAAGCTTTTGATAACATCTAAGGACACTGACACTGAATTCCTCAACTTCACTGAGCACAGCCTTCAATTACAGAAAGCGCTACACCACTTTAAAAATGTACATCAACTCACTCACATTGGTTCAAAGAAAATGCAGGTATTCCTGAAGGATAAAGAACAGAGTTTTCGATTATCCAACTCACAGCGAAAGGAAATATCTGAACGGGTAACAAAAGCCTGTCGGATCTGTCAATTGGTTAATGCTTACCATTCCAAGCTTCCTGCAGAAAAGCACCTACGAGGAACCAGACCAGGACAATTCTGAGAAGTGGACTTTACTGAAATTAAGCCAGCAAGGTATGGACTTAAATATTTCCTAGTCTTTGTAGATACATTTTCAGGATGGATTAAAGCCTTTCCCACAAAATAAAAATTAACGGCGCAAATGATGGTCAAGAATATCCTGAAAGATATTTTCCAAGATACGGCTGGCCTAAGGTAATAGGTTCTGATAATGGACCGGCGTTCATGGCCCAGGTAAGTCAGGGGTTAGCCAGGATCCTGGGAATTAATTGGAAGTTACATTGTGCTTGTAGACCCCAGAGCACAGGACGGGTAAAAAATAAATAGAACCATTAAAGAGACCTTAAAGAAATTAAGCTTAGAGACCAGCATAAAAGATTGGACTATGCTCCTGCCTTATGCACTGTTTCATGCAAGAAATTCTCCTTCTGTTTCTTTGTGTAACCTCACCGCCTATGAAATTCTCAATGGTGTCCCTCCTCCAGTAAGGGACCTAACCCCAACTCTAAGACCGAACGATCCCTTCCACACCCCCTTGCTTGACAGACTAAAAGCTCTCAAAAGAACTCAGCGATACCTGTTGAAACACCTGGCCACTGCCTACCAACCTGCAGACGAGGGGACTCCACATCAATATCAAGTAAGAGACTTCATCTACATAAGATGAGATCAGGTGTCATCCCTGGAACCCCGCTGGAAAGAACCATACCAGGTGCTACTTATAACACCTACAGTGGTAAAAGTAGACGGAATCACTTCCTGGATCCATGCCTCGAGTCTCAAGCCTGTGCCCTGTCCAGACTCTGGCTGGAAACTGGAAAAGACTGGTAACCCTTTCAAATTGTGTTTTCGCCATATGGATATGGCTATAGACTCTCCCCTTGGCCACCAGTAGTCCTAACCCTCATCAGCCTGTTCAGCAATGATTGCTGATCACAAATTCTACTAGACAAAAAGTATGATCTATCTTGCATACAGTTCACTTAGGGACCTGGTGGCCTTCTCTCCATCCAGACATTTGTCAGCTGGCTATAGGTCTTTCCTATTGAGATATTCCTGATGAAGAGGATCCCACTAAAATTCCATTAAATACCTTCTGTACCATAGATAATGGAAACAAATATTATGGATATAGGGACACCCTAGCCAGATGCAGGTTGGCTAGCCTAGATTACTATGTTTGCCAGGCAGAGTATCAAAGCCACAAACAGCCATGGCTGTGTGGGGGAAAAGCTGACTTCTTCTGTAAGTCATGGGGATGTGAGCATACAGGGGGTGCCTGGTGGAAAACAACTGCTCATCAAATTAAGTACACACCATTGACCATATTAACAATTAGAGAAAGAAAACTGATGGCCCACAGAGGGGTCTCTAGATCCTCAAATTCTGTGTGACATTTTTAACTTCTGCAAGTTCTCAAAAGAGTGAAAGGAGATTCCCCTATGTGGAAGCCTTTTCCCTCCTTTGCTCACATCCTGAACTATGCTTCTCCAATAGATCCTTACCCTCAGCCTTCTGCTACAGACTTTCTGCTGTCATTCCCACCTCAGCAACCTGATTTCTCCCCTCCAATTACTAGATCCAAAACCCAAACCTCCGCCGGTTCTCAGACCATTGCCCCCTTGCTGAGGTAGCAGGCACTGAGGCACCCCTCCACCCACTCCCTCCTCTCTTCTCCTGTCAGTGCCTGCACCGGGTCCCACCAGGTCCTCTTACCAGCTAACCCAAAGCTCAAACCAGCTGAGGAGAACCCTCAGACCCCTATCCAAGATGTAATGAAAATGGCCTTTAACGTTGCTTTGTCATCACTGAAAACAGTTTACTAAGAATTTAAAAGCCCTCACAGGCTTTGTGGGATACTCACTTCGGTCTTCCCCTCGGCACTATCTGTTCTACTGCTCAAGTTTTTGTTGCTAGGATAATCACAAACCCCTTTCCTATTATTCTTTTATATCTCTCCTTCCTCATACTCAGATCCACCAACCGGGTCTTACCCCCCGCCTTTCCCGTCTTCCCCCTCTGTACCAGGCCCACAGAAAAGTCTGAACTGACTTCTCCAGAAGTTTTCACCATGGCTAACTTTAGGACTTTCAGCAAAAGAGACCCTATAAAAGAGTTCAATGTAGATAAACTTCCTGTTTTCGTGTTGCCTGTTCTACTTGGGCACTGGCTTGAAAAATCAACACTCCTAAGCTAGACACCCCCATACTCGTTTTTCACAAAATATGTGAACAAGGCACTGTCCTTGAGCTGGGGCTTCAAAGAGATGGCTACATTTCTAAGATAAAGAAGTTACCAACTGGGCTCCATGGTAACAGCTGGCAGGTAGAAAAAAAAAAGAGAGAGAAGAAAAAAGCTTAGGTGTCCTTAAAAATGTTACTTGCCCAGAACAGAGGGAAAAAAAAAAACAGAAACAAAAACTTCTTTTTGTTTCTTTTCTCAGACTGTGAACTTCTGAGCCCCTTCCCTTACATGTTGGGTACAAAATTATGAAACTAACTAAACTTGAGGTTCAGAGGATTCATTGATTACAACAGAAGCAATGCCTTCTAAATCAGGTTGCAACTAAATATAACTGTTTCCCTGTCTTCCATTCTATCTTAGGTATCTTGCCTTTTCCATACCTAAAACAGTATAATTCTATATACTTAAACATTGTTTATGTTTTCATAAAATGGTCAACAGATATGATTAATAATGTAATGATGCAGATGTTTCCCAGAGTGCTCTATCATGACACAGTATCATTTAAAGTTCAAATAGTGGGGCATACAACCCGGTTCTGCCGGGAACCTGTTTTCCTCACTTTAGCCATCCTTTTGGGAATAGGTATTGCTGCAGAGGTGGGGACAGGAACCACTGCCCTAGTTCATGGGACACAAGAAATGACCCAATTAGAAGCATCAGTATACAAAATCTTAAAGATAGTAAAAACCTCCATCACAGCTTTACAGGAATCTTGAACCTCTCTCTCTAAAGTTGTTTAACAGAACAGGCGAGGGTTGGAACTCCTTTTCATGAGAAAAGGGGGCATTAATTCTACATTGAGGGAACAATTTTGTTTTTATGCCGACCATACTGGTTGTAAAAGAATCTATGAGTAAATTAAGAAGACGACTTGAAGAGCGTCAACGAAAGAGAGAGGCCCAAAAAGGGTGGTTTGAGTCTTCGTTAACATAGTGCCCCAGGTTAACTACACTTTTATCAGCCCTGGCTGGTCCTTTAATAATCCTCATTAATTGCTAACTGTAGGAACTTGCTTGCTCCACCATGTAGTTTCATTTCTCCAAGCTCAAATTGGACAAGTTAAACTTTTGGTAATCAGACAAAAATATACCCCACTAGCAGACATAAAATATGACACCGTCCAATGATCACTTTTATGATTAAAAGTAACCAGAAGAAGTGGGGAATGAAAGGTTAATAAAAAAGGTATTTGTCACTTCCTTTTTTTCTGTATGCTTAACAAAACACTGTTGAAATCTTGAGAGCTATTTGCTAATCTTATACCCAGAATGTGCAGTCCCCAACTGCTAAACTGCAGATTGTTCTCCTCACCTGGTTGCATGCAAACCGGCCACTAGCCCTGACCCATCAATAAACTTCCCTCCCTGACCTCTGCAAGGAAAGTAAATAAGCTCTGCTAAAGCTGTTCTCAGGGCTCTCTTCTCTATACAACTGAGCTCTGAGCCCCAGCATGCTGGACCCCCAATAAACCCTATGCTGTTGCATGAGACAATCTCTTGGTGGTCTCTTCCTCCGACGCTCAAGTGACCTTTACATTGGTACAATCATAAGTGTGACATTTGCTTTTTGTGTCCAGAATATTACTGTGATAAAATGTATATGTATAACATGTGACATGAGTATTTCTTCCACCATTTCTGGGAGCAATATTTTGAACATATATAAATTAGTATTGGGGGTACACATAGGTGTACCCTGTGTCTATGAATATAGAGATATTGTATGAATAGACCATTCAGTGAATAAATAATATAACTAGTTCCAACTTTAAATAGTGGATTGAATTGATATCTGAAAAAATATAGGATATCTAATATTGATATATACATTCATACATTCATTACAACAAGTTATACATAATTTTGTTTAAACAGGAAGCTCACACATATGTTGAATTTTCATTTCCAACAGCATTTAGGAGGAGTGATCTCTTCTCACAATTTGTGTCTGAAAATTCAGCCACCTCCCAAGAATGTACTTGTGGGACCAGGTAGGATTTTATATGTGCATATAAAAATACATGTGCTGAATAGGCTACATAGAAAGGGAGACAGGAATTCACATATTTGTTAACTTTAAATTCACATGGAGAAATATTTCAACAAAAAATTGACTTGATTTATAACTCCTACCCTATATAATGCAAAAGGCCCGTCCAACTATAAAACATGCCTCCTCTGAACTGCTAGTATTTCTATACTGTTTGGGTAATTTTTCTCCATCTTATTAGGATTAGTAGTCAGAGTCTAATAGGGTAGGTTTTAGTGTCAGGTATTCAGTATTTTTAACTGTGGCCACTGGGGGCCTAGTGTCTCCCTGTGTAGACTGTGAAACCATTTGGTCATCCTCCACTTTTCCTGGTGTTCCTTGCTCCTGCACTGAGAGTTTGATATTTGCTTCACAAAATACAACGAGTTCAACTGAGACACAGTGCTGGAGGGAGTTCTGTCACTTGTGGTGTGTCAGGGTATGCATGAGCATGCACCAAACTGGCCTATATACCGCATAGCTTGCCCCCTTGACCATAGCAACCTGATTCTGTATATTACCCTGAAACCTCTCCATATAACAAGCTGCCTTTACTTATAATGGTCTCCTGCCTGCACTATGTCCATCTCAAGACATTTGAAATCCAATGGCAGATCCACATGGCCCCAACACAGATGTTTTATCACACACCTGCCCACCACTGCTCTAGGCCCGCTACTCAGCAGGCTCCATCTTACTGGCATCTCTGTTCTACACCATTTTCATGAAACCCAATGAATCAAGTCACTGTCTGGTACACTCATGATCAGCAATAGGACATCCAAAGCATCTGCAAGCCACCTGGTCATGTGAATTTCAAAAATTTAATGGTATTTTTCTAGCCATTTTTCAATAATGAAGTTGGATGCATTGTGGGTTTCTATTCATTCAGGAACCACTAAATGGTGAGGAAGCTCATTTCAATGAAAACTCTGCAGAACTCTCATAGGCAAGGCTTCCCAAACAGTGTCCAAAAGGTCAAATGAAACCCGGCCCATTGAGGTCTACAATTGAGGTCCATGAGTGTTTTGATCTCAACTATGGCTGCCAAGTCTTTCAGAATAATATCTTGTGATATCCTGGCTGATTTTCCCAGTGCTCTGTGGATAGCCACCCTGGGCCTATATCTCAGTATCCAAAGGTGACACTCATGCGTGGCCTCCTAAAATCCCAACACAATTCATGGCAATACTTCTCTGAGGTCAGTTCCAGAACTCACTGTCTAAGGGAAATTACACCAGAGTTCAAGCCCAGGTGGACCCAGTCATCTCTTCCAACCACCACACAAATGACTACAATTAAAACCAAAACACTCCCACATGGCCCTCATCTTCTTCCATATAGACACTTATCAAAACCTCTGGCTGGAGGTTTTCATAAGGGACGCAGCCAAAAAAAGTATCCACAATAAGCTCTTTGGCTCCTCATTTGCCTAGAATCAGGGTGGCCTAAACACCCTTCCTGTGAACCAGGAGTTATTAAATGAGCCTGCTTTTTATACTGCTCTGTTTCTCCTATTTGAGGACTACTGACTGTCAGGTATAGACTTTTTATGTGATTTGGATTCATGAGAAAACCCAAGCACATCTGCAGCGCTTTGAAGAACTCATTTGACCCTTAAGAATCCCTATTCTCACCTGAAAGAGGTCAGGAACCTAACAGAGGAAGGAAAGAGTCTTCATCCACAATGACTGATCTTTTTTTGCCATTTTGGTTTTGGATGCACACATCGGATTTTTCTTTAGATCCATCAGGCGCTGAGAATCTAAGTCACAGCCACACACAAGGCCAAGAGGCTAATTCAGACCCACCTCTTTCCAAAGCATTAAGCAAAGAGCCACAGGTGATGCACATTAATGTCCATTTGAAAACTGTTTTCTTCAGGTTTCATAAAGGGGTGGCCTGAGGCAAAGACCTTCCTGAAATTCAGTGATACAGAACAATAGGGAAGCAAAAGGCCCAAAGCAGGGTTTCTCCACTGAGACTTTCCTGGTCACACTGATATCTGAGTTTTCTGAGATGCTCCCCATTCTCTTCAGCTCACCAGTACATGGACATGTCACAGAGCTTGGAGGTGGTACATATCTTGGACACAAAACCATGAGCCTATTCTGGAGAGTGGCCAGAATTCAGGAAGAAATCAGGAACTTAGGAAGATTGTAGGTGTTGCCCATCCACAAGTCAAGCCGCAGTCCATTCATAAATTGGGAAAGATTAATCCTGAGAAGCTTTCCACTAGACAGGACACATCCATTGATGCATTCTCTTTTCTAATGTCTACAACCACGGACACAGTGGTGCACACAGACATAGAAACACTCGCCATGTCAAACGACTTACTAGAAACTCTCCACTGAATACCAAACAAACTGCCTTCCCTACCTATTCTCAGAACATGAGACAAAACCACAAACTTTCACCCACATCCACAAAACCACATCCTTCCTCCAAGTAGGTCTGTGACAATCCGGAGTGTCCTCTGACTTGTTGGCAATTCTATGTACCCACGAAATGGCCTGTCCTGTCTCAGATCTGGTCTCTTTGTTCAAATCTGTGAAGTTGTCAGGAGCCAGCGGTGAGTCACTACCTGCTTTCTCAGGAACGTCCCCCCTTCAGAGCTCTCCTGGCATTTGCCCATCCTCACATCAGTAGGTACCAAGAGAGACTGACTCTGTCATTGGTAAATCCAAACATGTGAGTCCACTAGAACTGAGACTGAGACTGGTTCTGTGTGCCTGGCTTCCTGGATCCCAAATTCAGAGAGTTCCTTCACCAAGGAAGTGAGGTAGGTCACTTCCTTCAAGAATTGAATGAAGTCACTACCTTGGCAACACTTTTCCTAACAGTTGCTTCCAAGGGTCCCATGAGATAGAGGATGCCCCTACTTTCTGTGACACTTTCACAAGTTAGAATGGAATATCAACCATAGGAAACCAGGAACAGCTCTCCACAGAGTTTAGGTTTGGTCCATATTCTCTACATTAAAAAGAGAGAAGCTTATTCAGACACATTCCTTCATCCTGACCAGGTTGTGTGCAATGGAAGATGACTTTTGCTCTCTCAGGTCCTACAAAGCTGCCTACAAGTTCTCCAGGGATCATTTCTGCTTGGACCATTGAGGTTCTCAGCAGGTGAAAGATCCTCTACATTCCTGTATTGTAAGACCAACTCTGTCCCTGGTCTTCTGTAAACGTAGATTGAGGGAACAGTGTATGGTTAGGGTTAATAACAGGTTCAATTTGGGTGAGGAGTCATTCAGCTGGATTAATAATGGCATCGGGAACCTACAATATTTACAAAAATATATAGGTAAAATATAAGTATGAAAACAGAAATCTATTTAGATTTGAAGCCCAGAATGGCATTAGCCCTTCATTTGGGATACTTAGCTTTGAATAATGTTCTGCACAGATGTCTCAGATTAATCGATATACAATGTTATTGGACCTTGTACCTTGGATGATTGAATGTCGATGAGAACATCCAGGCAAAAAGGGACAGTCGGTAGTATTAGAAAGACAGTTGGTAAGTTTAGAAAGAAGAGTGAGTATAGGATTTGGACCAAAATTTCTTTAGCAATAGGGTTTCGGGTAGACAGTGAATGTAAATGTCAGCACATGTGAAGAGTCAGTCACAATTATGAACAGGGGAAAATATGTTAGAAAGCTAATATCAATAGAGACATTAGGAAATCAGGCAAAGTGTAAAGTGAGAGATAGGATAAGACATTTTCAATAGGATTGAGTTTGAATATATAATCTTAGAAAGAAACAAATATGTAGTCCCCAACAAGATTGACAAGAGGGAGCATTAGGCAACCTGCACATGGATGTTTTTAGTAAGCCATGTTCATTTTCCATTTAGGCTTTGGTACAATCATAAGTGTGATATTTGCATTTTCTGACCAGAATATTACTGTGATAAAATGTATATGTAGATCAGGTTACATGAGTATTTCTTCCACCATTTCTTGGAGCAATATTTTGAAGATGTATAAATTAGTATTGTGGGCAAAAATAGATGTACCCTGTGTCTATAAATATAGAGATAATGCATGAATAGGCCATACTGTGAATAAATAATGCAACTTCTTCCAACTTTAAGTAATGTATTGAGTTGATATCTGAAAATATTCAGGAAATCTTATATTGATATACATACATTCATTCCAACCAGTCATACATCTAATGTTAATACTAGGGTTATGGTTTATCCTGAAGGGTGTGTGAGTTTTGCTTTAATCTTATAATGGAACTAAAAAATATTATTTTTGGAAAGAAGTCTCATGAAAAGACCAGTCACGAAACATGGAAGAATACATGTGTTCTGAAGCAGGAAGTGATTGACAGTGAAACAAATGCCTACAAATTTGTGAACTTGTGGATGATATATATATATATATATATATATATATATATATATATATATATATATATATATATATATTCTATGATGTGCATAAACTGAAGAAATAGTAATGTACCAGTGTTGAAAAAAATGAACGTCAAAATACACATCATGTCCCATAGGAGTGTACTTGCATTGATGTTAAACTGGGTCAGTTACTCTGGAAATATTAGGATTCGTATGTACCTTTCACTGAAGTTAGTTTTCAGTACTTGGAAACAAATATATATTTCAGGTGTATGAATATTTCTGAGAATAATCTTGTGAAAAATTGATTATAAATCTAAATACATGAATATGGATGAATTTATGAAGTGTATATAAGACACATATATTTCATATTTTGAAAAATCTGGAGAGTATATATATATATATATATATATATATATATATATATATACAAAACACACACACAGACATTAAAAAGTAGCAATACATATGCTAATCGATATTCATCATGAAATATATATCATTCACATATGCAAAAATATTTATTTTACTGAACATGGATTTATGTATAATGTTTTCAACTAGGAAGCTCACCCATAAGTTGAATTTTCAGTTTCAACAGCGGTTAGGAGGAGTGATCTCTTCTCACAAGTTGTATCTGCCAAGTCAGACAACACACAAAAATTAACCTGTGATACCAGGTAGGATTCTATATGTGCATATAAATACACATGTGCTGAGTAGTCTATAGAGAAAGGGAGACAGTAATTCACATATTTGATAATTTTAAAAACACATGGAGAACTATTTTAAGCAAAAATTGACTAGATTTATAACACCAACCCTTTATCATGCAAAAGGCAAGTCCAAATATACACCATGCCTTCACTGAACTGCTTGTATTTCTATTCTGTTTCGGTTATTTTTCTCCATCATATTAGGATTAGTAGTCAGAGTCTAGTAGGGTAGGAGGAGTGATCTCTTATCACAATTTGAATCTGCCAAGTCAGACAACACACAAAAATTAACCGGTGATACCAGGTAGGATTCTATATGTGCATGAAAAAATACATGTGATAAATAGTCTATACAGAAAGGGAGATAGGAATTCACATATTTGTTAATTTAAAAAACACATGGAAAATTATTTTAAACAAAAATTTACTAGCTTTATAACACCTACCCTTTATCATGCAAATGGCAAGTCCAAATATATACCATGCGTCCACTGAAATGCTTGTATTTCTATTCTGTTTGTTTTTTTTTTTCTCCATCATATTAGGATTAGTAGTGAGAGTCTAGTAGGATACAGGTTAGTGTCATGGTTTCAGTATTTTGATTGGAAAATAGGAAAATGAATTCAATGTTAATGCAAATATGTGCCACAGAATAATATTCCCACTCTCATCCAGTCAATGCCATGACATTACCTTCGCCCCAATAAGACACAGTTAGAGGAGAAGAGTTAGAAAATCTGTGAATACTTATCTGGAATGGAAGATGCTCAGGAGTTCACAACCTTGGAGTTGGTAGAGGAGTTTTCAAAGTAAGGATCAGGGTAAACACTCCAGAAACATGGAGCTCTTCTTGTCTAAAGACTTCTTGAGAGACTGCCTCTGAGATTTGTCCCTTGAAATATATGTTCTTCTCAGGAGCTTTATTTTCATTTGCAGTGAGACCATCAAAGCTGGGTCTGCATCTATGTGACCTAGAGGACATGGTTTCTTATTTTATAATGAACATGAGGGAGCAGTTGCTGAATTCTCTCTTTGTAGGTAAACTGTGACCACTGGGGGCTAAGTGTCTCCCCGTGTGGACTGTGAAGCCATTTGGTCATCCTCCACTTTCTGTGGTGTTTCTTGCTGCTTCACTGGGAGTATGGTATTTACTTCACAAAATACAATGAGTTCAACTGGGACAAAGTGCTAGAGGGAGTTCTGTCAGGTGTGGTGGGTCAGGGTCTGCAGGAAAATGCACCAACAAGTCTTCTATTTCACGTAGCTTGTGCCCTTGACCATAGCAACCTTATTCTTAAAATTTCCCTTAAACCTCTCCATATAACAAGATGCCTTTACATACACGGGTCTGTTGGCTACACTATGTCAGCCACAAGCCATTTGGAAGTCAATGGAAGATCCACATGACCCCACCACAGATGTTTTATTACACACCTGCACACCACTGCTCTAGGCCCACTACTCAGCAGGCTCCAACTTACTGGAATCTCTGTTCTACACCATTTTCATGAAACCCAGTCAATCAAGGCACTGTCTGGTACACTCATGATCAGCAACAGAACATCCAAATATTCTCCAGTGCCACCTGGTCATTGGAATTTCAAATATATCCTGGTATTTATCTAGAATTAGGAAGTTAGATGGTAGGATTAAAAAGAAGAGTGAGTAAAGGATTTGGACAGAATGTTCTGCGTTTCCAATTTGAGGCCTACTGTCATGCGTGGTCGAATCTCATGCTTCTCCTCCTAAAATCCCAACACAATTCATGGCAATACATCTCTAAGGTCATTTCCAAAACTCTGTTTCTAAGGGGAATCACACCAGAGTTCAAGCCCAGGTGGACCCAGTCATCTCTTTCAACCACCGCACAAATGACCACATTTAAAACCAAAACACTCCCACATGGGCCTCATCTTCTTCCATGTAGACACTCATCATAACCTCTGGCTGGAGGTTTCCATGAGGGGCGCAGCGCAAGACAGTGTCCACAATAAGCTCCCTTGCACCTCATTTGCCTAAAGTCAGGGTGGCCTGGACACCCTTCCTGTGAACCAGGAGTGATCAAATAGGCCTTCAATTAATACTGCTCTGCTTCTCCAATTTGAGGCCTACTGACTGTAGGGTTTAGATTCTTTATGTGAATTGGAGTCATGAGACAACCCAAGCACCTCTGGGCTGCCCTCTGCAGGGCTTTGAAGAACACATTTGAGTGAGTCTAGGAGTTGGACCAAATGTTCTTTAGCAATACGGTTTTGGTGAGAGAGTGAATGTAAATGTCAGCACATTTGAAGGGACATTCCCATTGATGAACTGGAGAAAAGGTGTTTGAAAGCAGATATCAATGGAGACATTAGAAAATCAGGCAAAGTACAAAGTGAGTGGTAGGATAAGACATTTTTAACAGGGATATGGTTCAATATATAATCTTAGGAAGAAACAGATATGCAGTCACCAATAGGAATGATATTTGAGAGCATTAGGGAACCAGGACATGGATGCTGTTAGTAATACATGCTCAAATTCAATTTAGGCTTTGGTACAATCATAAGTGTGACCCTTGCATTTTGTGTCAGGAATATTACTGTGATGAAATGTATATGTATATCAGGTGACTATAGTATTTCTTCTACCATTTCTGAAAGCAATATTTTAAAGACTTATAAATTAGTATTGGGGATACATTTAGGTGTACCCTGTGCGTATAAATATAGAGATGATGCCTTAATAGACCATACTGTGAATAAATAATATAAATGGTTCCACTTTTAATAATAGATTGAATTGATATCTGAAAATATATAAGAAATTTTATGTTCATATACAATCATTCATTCCAACAAGTTATACATCAAATGGTAATAATAGGGTTATGGTGTATCATGATGGGTGTGTGAGTTTGCTTCGAAAGTGATTATGGAAATCAAAAATAATGTGTTTGGAAAGATGTCTCATGAAGAAAACTGTCAAGAAACCTGGAGGAATACATGTTTTCTGAAGCAGGAAGTGATTGAAAGTGAAACAAATGCCTATAAATTTGATAACTTGTGGAAGAAATATATATCCTATGATGTGCATAAAATGAAGAAAAAGTAATGTACCAGTGTTGAATAAAAATGAACGTCAAAATAGACATCATGGAACATAGGAATCAACTTGCATTGATGTTAAACTGGGTAATTTACTGTAGAAATATTAGTATTTGTATGCACCATTCACTGAATTTAGTTTTCAGTACTAGAAAACAAATATGTAGTTCAGGTGGATGAATATTTCTGAGAATAATCTTGTGAAAAGTTGATTATAAATCCAAATATTTGAACATTAATGAATTTAGGGAGTGTATAATAAGATACATATATTTCACGTTTTGAAAAATCTAGATATATATATATATATATATATATATATATATATATATATATATATATATACACACACAAAACCCACACAGAGACATTAAAAAGTAGCAATATATATAACAATCAAAATTCATCGTGATATATATATCATCCAAAGATCCAAAAAATATTTATATTACTGAACATGGATTTATGTATAATGCTGTTCAACTAGGAAGCTCCCCCATAGGTTGAATTTTCAGTTCCAACAGCGATTAGGAGGAGTGATCTTTTCTCACAATTTGTATCAGCCAAGCTGGCCACCTCACAAGTGTATACGTGTGATACCACCTAGGATTCTATATGTGCATATACAAAAGCATGTGCTGAATAGGCTACAGATAAACGGAGACAGGGATTCACCTATTTGTTAACTTTAAAACCACACTGAGAACTACTTCAATTAAAAATTGACTAGATTTATAACTCCTACCCTATATATTGCAAAAGGCAAGCCCAACTATACACCACCCCTCCTCTGAACTGCTTTTATTTCTATTCTGTTTGAATTATTTTTCTCAATAATATTAGGATAAGCAGCCAGAGTCTAGTAGGGTATGGGTTAGTGTCAGGGATTCAGTATTTCGAATGGAAAATTGGAAAATTAATCCAAAGTGTATGCAAATATGTGGTTCACAAAAATCTTCTTACTCTCATCCAGAACAATGCATTGTCATTACCTCCACCCCAAGTAATACATAATGAGAAGAGAAGAGTTAGAAAATCTGTGAATACATATCTGGAATGGAATATGCTCAGGAGTTCACAACCTTGGAGGTGTTAGAGGAGTTACCCAAAGTAAGGGACAGGGTAAACTTTCCAAAAACATGGAGCTCTGGTGCCCTAAAGACTTCTTGAGAAACTGCCTATGAGGTTGGGCACTTGAAATATATGTTTTTGTAAGGAGATTTTGCTTTCTCTCTAGTGAGCCCATCAAAGCTGGGTCTGCATCTATGTGACCTGGAGGACATGGTTTTTTTATTTTCCAATGAACATGAGGCAGCAGTGCTGATTTCTCTCTTTGTAGGTAAATTGTGGCCAATGTGGGCTAAGTGTCTCCCCATGTGGACTGTGAAGCCATTTGGTTATCCTCCAATTTTCAAGGTGTTTCTTGTTGCTGCACTGGGAGTTTGGTATTTGCTTCATGATATACAAGGAGTTCAACTGGGACACAGTGCTGGAGTGAGTTTTGTCATGTGCGGTGGGTCAGGGTTCTCAGGAGAATGTACCAACCAGGCTTCTATCCCTCATAGCTTGCCCTCTTGTCAATAGCAACCTAGTTTTGAAGATTGCCCTGAAACCTCTCCATATAACAATATGCTTTTACATAGAACATTCTGCTGGTTGCACCATGTCAGTCCCAAGCCATTTGGAAGCCAATGGCAGATCCACATTGGCCCACACAGATGTTTTATCATACACCTTCCCACCTCTGCTCTAGGCCCTCCACTCAGCAGGCTCCAACTTACTGGTATCGCTGTTCTACATCATTTTTATGAATCCCTGTCAATTAAGGCACTGCCTGATACACTCATGATCATACGTAGGACATCCAAAGGTTCCCCAGTGCGACCTGGTCATAGGAAATTCAAAAATTTCATGGTATTTATCTGGGCATTGTTCAAGATTGAAGTTGGAAGCACTGTGGGTTTCAATTCATTCTGGAACCATTAAATGGTGAGGAAGCTAATTTCAATGAAAGCTTTGGAGAACACTAACAGGCAAGGCTTTCCAAAGAGTGGCAAAAAGTCACATGAAGCCAGGCTCATCGAGTTCTACACTGTGAGGTCCATGTTTGTTTTGATTCTCAACTATGGCTGCCATGTCTTTAAGAATATAATCATGTATTATCCTGGCTGAGATTGCCAGTGCTCTGTGGAAAGGCACCCTGGGCCTATATCTCAGTTTCCAAGGGCGACTCACATGCGTGGCCTCCTAAAATCCCAACACAATTAATGGCAATGCTTCTTTGAGGTGAGGTGAGTTTCAGAACTCAGTCTCTATGGGGAATCACACCAGAGTTCAAGCCAAGGTGGACCAAGTCATCTCTTCCAACCGCCACACAAATGAACACAATTGAAACCAAAACACTCCCACATGGCCCTCATTTTCTTCCATATAGACACTCATCATAACTCTTGCTAGAGGTTTCCATGAGGGGCACAGTCCAAGAAAGTGACCAAAATAAGCTCTTTTGCCCCTCATTTGCCTAATGTTCGACTGTCCTGACACCCTTCCTGTGAACCAGGAGTGATCCAATAGGCCTGCATTTGATACTGCTCCGCTTCTCCAATTTGAGGCCTACTGATTGTGGGGTTTAGATTCTTTATGTGTATTTGAGTCATGAGAAAACGCAAGCATCAATGGGCTAGCCTCTGCAGAGCTTTGAAGAACTCATTTGATCCAATGGATCCCTATTCTCACTTGATGGAGATCAGGAACCTTACAGAGAAAGGCGAGAGACTTCATCCACAATGACTGCTCTTTTGGCCATTTTGGTTTTGGATGCACACATGGGATCTTTCTTTACTTCCATCAGGTGCTGAAAATCTAAGTCACAGACTCACACAGGGCCAAGAGGCTGATTCAGACACATCCCTTTCCAAAGCAATTAAGCAAAGAGCCACAGGTGATGCCCATTCATTTCCATTTGAAAACTGTTTTCTTCAGGCTTCACAAAGGGTTGGCATGAGGCAAAGACCTTCCTGACTTTCAGGGCAAAAGAAGATTTTATAAGCAAAAGGCCCAAAGCAGGGTTTCTCCACTGAGAGGTTAGTAGTCACACTGATATCTACGTTTTCTGAGATGCTCACCATTCCCTTCAGCTATTCAGTACATAACCATGTGACAGAGCTTGGAGGTGGTACATATCTTGGACACAAAACCATGAGCCTATTCTGGAGAGTGGCCAGAATTCAAGAAGAAAACAGGAACTTAGGAAGATAGCAGATGTTGGCCATTGATAAGGCAAGCCCTGGTCCATTTATTAATTCATCAGGATAAATGCTGGGAAGCATTCTAGTAGACAGGACACATCCATTGATGCATTCTTTTTTCTAATGTCTACAACCACGGACACAGTGAGGTACACAGATATAGAATCACATGCCTTGTGAAACGACTTAGTAGAAACAGTTCACTGCAAACCAAACAAACTGCCACTCCCACCTATTCTCAGAACATGAGACAAAACCACAAACCCACACCGACACCCACAATGGCATCTCCTTTCCCCAAGTAGGTCTGTGACTATCCGGAGTGTCCTCTGACTGCTGGGCCATACTATGTTCCCCCCAAATGGCCTGTCCTTTCTCAGATCTGGTCTCCTTGGCCAACTTTGTGAAGTAGTCAGAAGCCAGCAGTGAGCCACTACCTGCTTTCTCAGAAAAGGCCCCTCTCAGAGCTTTCCTGGCATTTGGCCATCCTCACATCAGTAGGTACCCAGAAAGACTGACTCTGTCCTTGGTAAAACCAAACAAGTGAACCCACTGTGGCTGGGACTGGGACTGGCTCTGGATGCCTGGCTTCTTGGATCCCAAGTTAAGAGAGTTCCATCACCAAGGAAGTGAGGTGAGGTCACTTCCTTCAGGAACTGAATGAGGTCACTGCCTTGGCAACCACTTTGTCTTAACAGTTGCTTCCATACTTCTTCTGGCACTTTCACAACTTAGATCGGTATATCAACCATAGGAACCCGGGAACAGCTCTCCACACAGGCCTTGTTTGGTCCATCTTGTCTACATTAAGAAGAGAGAGGCTGAATGAGACACAACCCTTCATCCTGACCAGGTAGTTTGCCATGGAAGATGACTTTTACTCTCCCAGTTCCTTCATAGCTGCCTACATGTTCTCCAGGGATCATTTCTGCATGGACCTTTGAGGTTTTCAGCAGGTGGAAGATCCACTACATTTCTGTATTGTAAGACCAACTCTGTCCCTGCTGTTCTGCAATGTTAGATTGAGGGAACAGTGTATGGTTAGGGTTAATAACATGTTTGATTTGGGGTAGGAATCATTCTGCTGGATGAATAATGGTATTGGGAACCTGCGATATGTATGAGAATATATAGGTGAAATATATGTATGAAAACAGAAATCTAGGTAAGATTTGAAGCCCAGATGAGCATTGGGCCCTTGATTGGGATACTTAGCTTTGAATTAGGTTCTGCACAGATGTGTCAGATTAAACAATATACAATGGCATTGGACCTTGTACCTTGGATGATTGAATGTCGAAGGGAACATCCAGTCAAAAAGGGATAGTCGGTAGTGAAAGGTTAATAAAATAGGTACTTGTCACTTCCTGGGAAGAATGTTGTGTTTATTCCGAGCATAATGGAGTTGTAAAAAAATTATGATTAAATTAAAAAGACACCTTGAAGAGCGTCAATGAGAGAGTGAGAGGACAAAAAAGGGTGGTTTTATTCTTGGTTCACATAGTCCCCCTGTTTGACTACTTTTTAACAACCCTGGCCTGTCCAAAATAATCTCCATAATATTGCTAACTATTAAACCCTCTTTGCTCAACCGTGTAATTTCCTTTCTCCAAGCTCAAATTGGACAAGTTACACTTATGGTAATACCCCACCAGAAGACATAGAATGTGACACCCCCCAATGATCACTTTAATGATTAAAAGTAGATAGAAGAAGAAGTGAGGAATGAAAGGTTAATAAAATAGGTACTTGTCACTTTTTTCTGTATGCTTAACAAAACACTGTTGAAATCTTGAGAACTGTTTGCTAATCTTGTTTCCAGAATGTCCTGTCCCCAACTGCTAAACTGCAGAATGTACTCCTTCACCCGGTTGAATGCAAACCGCCCACTCGCCATTACCCATCAATAAACTTCGCTCCCTGCCCTCCCCAAGGAAAGTATATAAGCTCTGCTTAAGCTCTTCTCAGGGCACTCTGCTCTATTCAAGTTAGCTCTGATCCCCCACATGCTGGACCCCCAATAAACCCTTTGCTGTTGTTCAAGGATGAAGTTGGAGGCACTGTGGGTTTCAATTCATTCAGGAACCATTAAATGGTGAGGAAGCTCATTTCAATGAAATTTCTGGAGAACGCTCACAGGCAAGTCTTCCCAAAGAGTGGCCAAAAGGTCACATGAAGCCAGGCACATTGAACTCTACAATGTGAGGTCCATTTTTGTTTTGACTCTCCATTATGGCTGCCAAGTTTTTTATAATAAAGTCAAGTGATATTCTGCCTGAGATTCCCAGTGCTCTGTGGAAAACCAACCTGGGATTGGATTTCAGATTCCAAGGGTGAATCTCATGCGTTGCCTCCTAAAATCCCAACACAATTCATGGCAATACTTCTCTGAGGTCAGTTTCAGAACTCAGTTTATAAGGGGAATTACCCAAGAGTTGAACCCAAGAGTTCAAGCCCTGGTGGACCCACTCATCTCTTCCAACTACCACAAAAATGACCACAATTTTAGCCAAAACATTCCCACATGGCCCTCATTTTCTTCCATATAGACACTGATCATAACTTCTGGGTAGAGGTTTCCATGAGTGATGCACCTCAAGACAGTGTCCAATATAAGCTCCCTTGCCCCTCATTTGCCTAAAGTCAGTGTGGCCTGGACACCCTTCCTGTGAACCAGGAGTGATCAAATAGGCCTGCCATTATTACTGCTCTGCTTCTACTATTTGAGGCCTACTGACTGTCAGGTATAGATTCTTTATGTGGTTTGTATTCATGAGAAAACTCTAGCACATCTGCAGGGCTTTGAAGAACTCATTTTACCCAAGGGTCCATATTCACACTTGATGGAGGTCAGGAACCTAACAGAGGAAGGTGAGAGACTTCATCCACAATGACTAATTTTTTGAATTTTGGTTATGGATGCACACATGGGATCTTTCTTTAGATCCATCAGGTGCTGACAATCTAAGCCCCAGCTTCACACAGGGCCAAGAGGCTGATTCAGACACATCTCTTTCCAATTAAGCAAAGAGCCACAGGTGATCCCCATTCATTTACATTTGAATACTGTTTTCTTCAGGCTTCACAAAGGGGTGGCCTGAGCCAAAGACTTTCCTTGCATTCAGGGCAACAGAAAAATAGGTAAGCAAAAGCCCCAAAGCAGGGTTCCCCACTGAGACTTTCCTGGTAACCCTGATATCTGAGTTTTCTGAGATGCCCACCATTCCCTTCAGCTATCCAGTACATGGCCATGTGACAGAGCTTGGAGGTGGTACATATCTTGGACACAAAACCATGAGCCTATTCTGGAAAGTGTCCAGAATTCAGAAAGAAAACAGGAATTTAGGAAGATAGTAGGTTTTGCCCATTGATAAGGCTAGCCGCAGTCCATTCATAAATTGGCAGTATGAATGCTGGGAAGCTTTCTACTAGACAGAACACACCCATTGATGCATTCTTTTTCTAATACTACAACCACAGACAGAGTGGGATACACAGTAATAGAAACACTCACCTTGTCAGAGAACATACTAGAAACAGTCTTCTCCAAACCAAACAAATTGCCTTTGCTACCTATTCTCAGAACATGAGACAAAACCACAAACTCACACCCACACTCAAAAAGGCACCTCCTTCCCCAAAGTAGGTCTGTGACTATCCAGAGTGTCCTCTGACGGGTGGGCCATAATATATTTCCCCGAAATGGACTGTGCTGTCTCTGTTCTGGTCTCCTTGGCCAAATCTGTGAAGTTGTCAGAAGCCAGTGGTGAGCCACTACCTGCTTTCTCAGGAAAGGCCCCTCTTCTTAGCTTTCCTGGCATTTGGCCATCCTCACATCACTAGGTTCCATGAAAGACTGACTCTGTCCTTGGTTAACCCAAACAAGTGAGACCACTGGGACTGGGACTGTGACTGGCTGTGGTTGCCTGACTTCCTGAATCCCAAATTTAGAGAGTTCCATCACCAAGGAAGTTATGTGAGGTAACTTCCTTCAGAAAGTTAATGAAGTCACTGCCTTGGCAACCACTTTGTCCTAACAGTTGCTTCCAAGGGTCCCATGAGGTGCAGGGAACCCCTACTTCCTGTGACATTTTCACAAGTTAGAATGGTATTTCACCATAGGCACCCAGAAACGGCTCTCCACACAGGCCTGGTTTGGTCCATCTTCTCTACGTTAAGATGAAAGAGCCTGATTCAGACACATCCTTTCATCCTGACCAGCTTGTTTACCATGGAAGTTGTCTTTTCCTCCCTCAGGTCCTTCATAGCTGCCTACAACTTCTCCAGGGATCATTTCTGCATGTACCTTTGAGGTTCTCAGCAGGTGGAATATCCCCTACACTCCTGTATTGTAAGACCAACTCTGTCCCTGCTTTTCTGTAAAGTTAGATTGAGGGAACAGTGTATGGTTAGGGTAATAACAGGTTAAATTTGGGTTAGGAATCATTCTGTGTGATGAATAATGGTATTGGGAACCTGTGATATTTACAAGAATATATAGGTGAAATATAAGTATGAATATAGAAGTCTGGGTAAGATTTGAAACCCAGAAGATCATTGGGCCCTTGATTGGGATACTTAGCTTTTAAATACCTTCTGCTCAGATGTCTCAGATAATTTGATAAACAATGGAATAGGACCTTGTAAATTGGATGATTGAATGTAGAAGAAACCATCCACTCAAAAAGGGTAGTCGGTAGGATTAGAAAGATAGTCAGTAGGTTTAGGAAGAAGAGTGAGTATAGGATTTGGACCAAAAGTTCTTTAACAATAGGGTTTCCGGTAGAGAATGAATGTAAATGTCAGCACATGTGAAGAGTCAGTCACAATGATGAACTGGGGAAAATATATAGGGAAGCAGATATGAATAGAGACATTAAGAAATCAGGCAATGTATAAATTGAGTGATAGGATTAGACATTTTCAACAGCGTAGAGGTTGAATACACAATCTTAGGAAGAAACAAATATTTAGCACCAATACGATTGACATTTGAGAGCATTAGGCAATCTGGACTTGGTTGCTTTTAGTAATCCATGCTCACTTTCCATTTAGGCTTTGGTACAATCATAAGTGTGAACTTTGCATTTTGTGTCCAGAATATTAGTGTGATAAAGTGTATATGTAGATCAGGTGACATGAGTATTTCTTCCACTAATTCTGTGGGCAATATTTTGAAGTTGTATAAATTAGTATTGGGTGTACAAATAGGTATACCCTGTGTCTACGAAAATAGATAAAATGAATGAATAGACCATACTGTGAATAAATAATATAACTGGTTCCGACATTAAATAATGGATTGAATTGATATCTTAAAATATACAGGAAAACTTATATTTATATACAGACATTCATTACAACCATTTATACATCTAATGGTAATATTAGGGTTATGGTTTGTCATGAAGAGTGTGTGAGTTTTGCTTCAAAAGTGATTATTGAAACCTAAAATAAAAAGAAGTCTCATGAAAAAACCAGTCAAAAAACATGTAGGAATACATGTGTACTGAATCAGGAAGTGATAGAAAGTGAAACAAATGCCTATAAATTTGCAAACTTGTGAATGAAATATATATCCTATGATGTGCATAAACTGAAGAAAAATTCATGTAACAGTGTTCAATAAAAATGAACGTCAAAATACACATCATGTACCAAAGTAATCTACTTGCATTGATGTTAAAGTGGGTCAGTTACTGTAGAAAAATTAGGACTTCTATGCACCATTCACTGAATTTAGATTTCAGCACTAGGAAACAATATATATTTGAGGTGGATGAATATTTCTGAGAATTATTTTGTGAACATTTGATTATAAATCCACATACATGAATATGAATGCATTTAGGGATTGTATAATAAGACACATATATTTTATATGCTGAAAATTCTGGAGAGTATATATATATATATATATATATATATATATAACATATATATTTATATATATACACACACACACACACACACAAATGCACAGACATTAAATGGTAGCAATATATATGCCAATCGAAATTCATCATAAAATATATATCATCAACAGATGCAAAAATATTCATTTTACTAAACATGGATTTATGTATTATCTTGTTCAACTAGGAAGCTCACCCATAGTTCTAATTTTCAATTCCAAAAACGTTTAGGAGTAGTGATCTCTTTTCACAATTCGTATCTGCCAAGTCAGCCACCTCACAAAAATGTACATGTGATACCAGGTAGGATTCTATATGTGCATACAAAAATACATGTGCTGAATAGGAAACAGATACAGGGAGACAGGTATTCACATATTTGTTAACTTTAAAACACACGGAGAACAATTTCAATTTAATATTGACTAGATTAATAACACCTACCCTTTATCATACAAAAGGTAAATCCAGCTATACACCATGCCTCCTCCGAACTTCTTGTATTTCTATTCTGTTTTGGTTATTTTTCTCCATCAATTTATGATTGCCACAGTCTGGCTGGGCACAATTCAGGAGCCACTTGTCAAAAGAAACTAACTTTATTTTTAGAACCACACACACCAAAAAAATAGCTCCTCGGGAAATACCCTCAGAGCACAACTGCAACCACCAGCTTCCCACAAGCTCTCAACCTCTCCACTCCTCCTGTTCTTGAGTTCGATTGGCTGGGTCATTTGGGCAGAGGCAAAAAAGTCCCCCAATGAACAGCTTGGTAGTTTGAAAGGGTGGGGAAACAGCCCAATGGGCATCACCGCAGAGTAGCCAATCAGCTAGATGTAGCTGGGGGTGCTGTGAGCCAACCATCAGCTGGCAGTCTGAAAGTTTCCTTTGGCCCCTCGTGCTGTGGCTCTCAACATCTCCCCCTCTCTGATTAAACAACAAGCATGTGGCTTAGGTACCATGCCTGCCTTAGGTTGTCCAATAGTACATATGGTCCTTACCCATTATCGAATGAGCTGACATCAAGGTGTCAGCCTCCAGTCTTAGGTTGGTACCATTGCAATTGGATCTTACCCGTCACTAACTACAGGTCCAGTATACAGCCACACCTGTGGAGATGTCTTTGTACCAGTGGGGGGGGTGAGGTTCTTTGTCTCATCTCTGTTGGCCCCCAAATTTTAGCTGAACGACCATGACAAGCAGAAGGGAGGAAGATACACCAAGCCAATTGAGGGCTCCTTTTGGAAAAATTGTACCACCAATGACATCATCAGCAAAAATACCCCAACACTACCACAAGTCAATGCACCAACATATTGTTCACAATGCATGCAGGTGAGTTCACAATGCACACAAGTGATACATAGTCCAGGCAAGTTCTGCAAGCAGTTCAGTGATGGCTTTTGTAGAAGCTGTAGATTGGTTTTATCTTTGTCCTCACAGGCACTGGGATGAAGATAGGAATTCTGGCAACAATGCCTAAAGAAAAAATTATATAACATTACAGAAGGCACTAAATGAAAACAATTTTCTTAACAATTTACATTGTCTTGAAGAGAATTATTAAATATAATGAAAAGGAAAGGTGAAAGAAAGCAAACAGATCTGTTAACCTCCCTTTTTGTTCACATTTTAAAACAATCCTCAACAGGTGTTTACCCAATTTAAATTAAAATATTTACATCACGTGAATAAAAAAAAAAATATTTGGATCCATTTTTTCATGAGCGCTCATCACATATGATATACGGTTATGTACATTCAAACATATAACACAAAACACAAGTGTGCACACATAATATAATACATACAACACATAACATAATAGTAAAGGCTTTATAACTTTTTACATGTGAAATCTCCATTGCAAAGTCTAAAAACTCTATAGTCCAAAAATAGAACTGATCAGCAAAACATTAACCTAGGTCTGTATGAGCTCAAAAAACAAAATAGAACTTCATGATATGGAAAAGGGCAATCATAAAATAGATATTGAAAAAAAAACATCCTGGTTCTGTCACAGATGTAAGAATAGCCAAACTGGAGTTCTGGATATCAGCTGTAATTGATTTGAGCCAAATCATCTTCTTTTGGGTCTGTAGAAATCTCTTTAGTTACTGTCTCTGGAATCCAAATCGGCTCCTGTTCTCCCTGTGGAAACACACAAACAGACCCCCCGACTACAGACAATTACTGGGTCAGGACCTTTCCATTGTCCTGTTAGAATACCCTTCCAAAGTACCTTGGGCTTATGTACATTTTTTGGACATATATGCCTTTCTGCAGCACTAAGCCCTGATGAATCCAAATTTAAAAAGTTTAGAGTAAAAAGGGTTATTTTAAGTTTATCATTGGGGAATATATACCCCTTGCCAATTCCTTCTTTTTGCTTTAGTAAGTACGTTTTAATAGTTTGATGTGCTCTTTCAACTATACCTTGTCCCTGCTGATTGTATGGGACTCCTGTTATATGAGTGATGCCAAATGATGAGCAAAATTGTTTAAAAGAGGTAGAAGTATAACCAGGGGCATTATCTGTTTTTAACTGTTTTGGAACGCCCACGGTGGCATAATTTTGTAAGCAATGAGCTATAACATCTTTAGTTTTTTTTCTCCGACAAGAAGGGAGCCCATCAAAAATCCAGAAGAAGTATCAACTGTAACATGCAAATATTTTAATTTTCCAAATTCTGGCAAGTTTGTGACGTTCATCTGCCAAATATGGTTAGGTATCAATCCTCTAAGATTGACTCGAAGGTTGACGTGTGGTAAAAAGGTCACACAATTTTGACATTGTTTTATTATTTGTCTAGCTTTTTCCTTAGTTATTTTAAAGCACTTTTGTAAACTATTAGGATTGACATGGAACTTTTTATGAAAATTTGTAGCTTCTTCTACTATAGAGAAAATATGTATGTCATGTGTAGTTTTATCTGCTAAATCATTGTCCAAACTAAGGGCTCCAGGCAATCCTGTATGTGTTCTGATATTTCCTATAAAGAACAGATCTTTTCTGTCCAAGATTAGACTTTGTATAGTGGAAAGCAAAGAGAAAACAGTAGATGAAGGGGAAATCCTACCAGCATCTTCAAGGGATACTATAGCATTAACTATATTCTGACTATCGGAAAATAAATTAATTACAGAATCTTTAAACATCACAAAAGCTTGTAATACTGCATTAAGCTCTAGCTTTTGAGATGATTGTTTGGGTGCTAGAAATGTAAAAGTTTGATCAGGTGTAACTATTGCTGCTATACCATTATTTGACCCATCAGTGAATATATTTGGAGCATTCATGATAGGTGTTTTTCTTGTCATTTTTGGAAAAATTACAGGATGAGATGATCAAAAAGACAATAAAGGATTAGATGGTAAGTGGTTATCAAATGAAATATTAGATTTGCACATGATTATTGCCCAAGTATTTAACTCATTAGCTAACTCATCAATTTGATTCAGAGTATATGGAGTAATTATTTTATTGGGAGAAATTCCGAACACTCCCTTTGCTACTTTTATTCCTTTCAGTATTAATTGTCCTACACCCTCAGTATACCGAGTAAGAATAGTGTTAGGAGAATAAGATAAATGCATCCATAATGATGGACCTTCCTGCCAAAATACTCCTGTAGTAATATTTTTTGTTGGTAGTACAATAAATAATAAAGACAAACTTATATCAATTCTATCCAAATGCATATTTTCCATATATGTTTCAATAATTTTTAATGCCTTTCTTGTTTCAGGCGTTAACATGCGGGGTGAATTTGGATCTGATGGACCTTTTAGGATATCAAAAAAGGTTCCAACTCTACTTTGTGTATACCTAGATAAGGCCTTATCCAATTTATGTTTCCTAATAACTTTTGAAAGTCATTAAGTGATTTGAGTTGATCTATTCGTACTTGAATTTTTGGTGGACAGACCATGGTTGAGGATAATAGAACTCCTAAATAATTAATTGGAAAATTTAATTCTACTTTATCTATTGTTATCTCTAGTTTATATTTTTTAATAAGTTTTTAAGTGTGGCATAACATTCTAGCAATGTGTTTTTAGCTTTGTGTGCTAATAATATATCATCCATATAGTGAAATATTTGTAGTTCAGGATTTTGATTTTTAAGTGGCTGGATTACTTTGTTAACATAAAGTTGACACATAGTTGGGCTATTAGCCATCCCTTGAGGGAGTACTTTCCATTTGTATCTCTGATCAGGACCTTCATGATTCAGTGCAGGGTTAGTAAATGCAAAACATGGACTATCCTAAGGTTGAATTGGAAATGAAAAAAAAAATCTTTAATATCTATAAATAAATCATACCAAGTTTTGGCAAAGCAGATAATTGAGGAATTCCCGATTGAGCATGTCCCATAATAACCATCTCATTATTAATGCCTCTTAAATCTTGCAATAATCTCCATTTACCAGATTACTTTTTGATGACAAAACTGGGAGTATTATGGGGAGATACAGATGGTTGTATATGTCTTCTGCTAATTGTTGTTTGACCAGATCATGGGCTGCTGGTACCTTTTCTTTAGTCAGGGTCCACTGAGGAACCCATTCTGGTCTTTCTTATTTCCAAGTAATTTTTATTGTCTTAGTGGCCCTTTCTTAAAATCCAACCCATTTCTGTCTGTTCCTTGATCTATTAGTATTGGGGCTGCTATACCTTGATATTGTTTTTCTAATCTTTTTCCTATCCTAAAACCTTGTCTAACCATAATTGTGGGTACATTTTAATTGATGTTTTTTGTTAATTTCAAACCTAATTCATCTAGGACATCTAATCCCCATAAATTTACAGGAAGATGATCCATACATATGGCTGTATAGTTCCTTCACATCCTCAGGATCCTTCCAATCTAATACCATTGCTCTTCGATGGGGATTAGTCGCCAATTCTAGGCCTTGAAGTGTTTGAGTGGATGGTTGTAATGGCCAATATTTTGGCCATTCTGGACGAGAGATGATGCTAAGTTCTGCATCTGTATCCAGTGGCCCATTTAATTCATGTCCTTGAATATTTAGTTTTAGCATGGGGCGAGAATCTAACTTTAGAGAAAACATAGCCAAATCTACATCTGTGCAGCCTAATCCCTTGGAACCTCTTTCTACAACACGACTGGAAAATTTATCATGTAAGCGTGGTATTATTAGTAACTGTGCTATTCTGTCTCTTGGTGAAATTACTGATATACCCTTTGGAGAACTGGCTATAATTTTTATTTCACCTTCATAATTAGGATCAGTTACCCCAGGACTTATCATAAGTCCTTTTAGAGTAGAAGAGCTGCGTCCCAATAATAAGCCTACTGCTCCTTGGGGAAGAGGTTTTTTACCCCTGAGAGAATGATTTGAACTCCCATCTCTGGAGTTAGTACTGCTCTGACAGAGGTGCAGATGTCCAACCCTGCACTCCCTCTGGTTTGTCTGTTGAGGGCTCTGATGGACAATGTGTCCTTGGCACTACCCTGATGGGGTTGCTGGGTTCCTCCAGTGCTCCGTATATTTGTGGTTTGGGGCCCCAGAGCATTGGGTCCCCCTGTCAATTTTCTGGCAACGTAACCTGATGCCTTTCTCCATGATATCATGGATAAACACCTGGTCCTTGTTTGTTTTTTGATAATGTACTACCCTCTATGGTGGTTTGAGAATGGCATTCATTAGTCCAATGTCTCCCTCTATGGCATCCTGGGCAAATACCCTGTATTCTACTCCTTTGATACCTAGTTTTGTTAAACCCTCCTCTTATGGGGCAATTCCTTTTAAAATGTCCTGTTTGCTCACAATTGTAGCATGTTCTTGTCCTGGCATCTAAAGCCTATTTTACTGCAGCTGCCATGACTTGCTCTTGTTCATTAATGTCTCTACATAATTTAATATATGGGAATTGGAGCATTTTAGAAAACTCAGACATCAGTGTCTTGTAAAGTCTCAGTGGAGAAACCCTACTTTGGCCCATTTGCTTACCTATTGTTAATTTGCCCAGAATGTCAGGAAGCTCTTTGTCTCAGGCCACACCTTTGTGAAGCCTGAAGCACACAGTTTTCAAATGGAAATGAATGGGCATCACCAGTGGGTATTTGCTTAATTGCTTTGGAAAGGGATGTGTCTGAATCAGCCTCTTTGACCTGTGTGAGGCTGTGGCTTAGATTCTCATCACCTGATGGATCATTCCGTGTGTGAATCCATAACCAAAATGGCCAAAAGAGCAGTCCCTGTGCATGAAGTCTCTCACCTTCCTCTGTAAGGCTCCTGACCTCCATCAAGTGAGAATAGGGATTTCTTGTGTCAAATGAGTTCTTCAAAGCCCTGGAGAGTCTAGCACATAGGTTCTTGGGTTTTCTCATGACTCCAATTCACATAAAAAAATCTATACCTGACAGTCAGTAGGCCTCAAATTGGAGAAGCCTAGGCATATTTAGGGCAGGCCTATTTGATCACACCTGGTTCACAGGAAGGGTGTCCAGGCCACCATGACTTTAGGCAATGAGGGTCAAGGGAGCTTATTTTGGACACTCTCTTGGACTTCGCCGCTCATGGAAACCTCCAGACAGAGCTTAGGATGAGAGTGAATATATGGAAGAAGATGAGGGCCATGTGGGAGTGTATTGGTTTTAATTGTCATCATTTGTGTGGTAGTTGGAAGATATGACTGGGTACACCTGGACTGAAATCTGGTGTGATTCCCCTTAGAGACTGGGTTCTGGAACTGACCTTAGAGAAGTATTATCATGAAATGTGTTGGGATTTTAGTTGGCCAAGCATGAGAGTCGCCCTTGGAAACCGAGATGTAGGCCCAGGTTTGCTTTCCACAGACCACTGGGAATCTCAGCCAGGATATCCCATGGTTTTATTCTGAAAGACATCGCAGCCATAGATGAGAGTCAAAACACACATGAACCTCACATTGTAGACAGTAATAGGCCTGGGTTCTTGTGACCTTTTGGCCACTCTTTGGGAATCCTTGCCTCTGAGATTTCACCAGAGCTTTCATTCAAATGAGCTTCCTCACCATTGAATGATTCCTGAATGAATTTAAACCCACAATGCCTCCAACATCAGTCTTGAAAAATGGCTAGATAAATACCATGAAATTTTTGAAATTCCCATGACCATGAAAATGGTGTAAGAACAGGGATGCCAGTAAGTTGGGGCCTGATGAGAAGTGGGCCTAGAGAAGTTGTGTGCAGGTGTGTGAGAAAATATCTGTGGTGGGGCCATGTGGATCTGCCATTGGCTTCCAAATGGCTTGTAACTTACATGGTGCAGCCAGCAGACCCTTCTATGTAAAGGCATCTTTTTATATGGAGAGTTTTCAGGGCAATGTTCAGAATCAAATTGCTATGGTCAAGGATGCAAGCTATGTGGAATTGAAGCCTGGGTGGTGCATTATTTTGCAGACCCTGAAACACCGCACGTGACAGAACTCCCTTTAGCCATGTGTCCCAGTTGAACTCCTTGTATTTTGTGAAGCAAATACCAAGCTCGCATTGCAGCAGCAAGAAACACCACGACAAGTGGAGGATGACCGAATGGCTTTACAGTCCACACAGAAAGAGTTAGCCCCCAGTGGCCACAGTTTACCTACAAAGAGAGAATTCAGCACTGCTGCCTCATGTTTATTAGAAAATAAGAAACCATGTCCTCCAGGTCACTTATATACATACCCAACTTTGATTGTCTCTCTACAAAGGAAGCTAAAGCTCCTGACAACAAATATTTCAAGTGCCCAAACGTAGAGGCAGTTTCTCAAGAAGTCTTTAGTCCAGCAGAGTTCCATTTTTGTGGAGTATTTACCTGTTCCTAACTTTTGGAAACTCCTCTACCACCTTCAAGGTTGTAAACTCTTGAGCATATTTTATTCCAGATATGTATTCACAAATTTTCTAACTCTTCTCCTCTAATTGTGTTTTACTAGGTGCGAAGGTAAAGTCAAGGCATTGTTCTGGATGAGAGTGGGAAGATTTTTGTGGAGCACATATTTAAATACACATTGTATTTATTTTCCTATTTTCCATTCAAAATACTGAATCCCTGAAACTAACCCATACAGTACTAGACTCTGTCTAATAATTCTAATATGATGGAGAAAAATAAACCAAACAGAATAGAAATACAAGCAGTTCAGACAAGGCATAGTGTATAGTTGGACTTGCCTTTTGCATTATACAGGGTAGGAGTTATAAATCTAGTCAATTTTTTGTTGAAATAGTTCTCCATGTGTTTTTTTTTAATTGGTTGTTCAAAATATTACAAAACTCTTGACATCTTGTATTACATATATTAGATTCAAGTGGATTATGAAATCCCATTTTTACTCCGAATACAGATTGCAGAATCACATCGGTTACACATCCACATTTTTACATAATGCTCTATTAGTATCTGTTGTATTCTGCTACCTTTCCTATCCTCTACTATCCCCCCTCCCCTTTCCTCCCCTCTCATATTCTCTCTCTACTCCATCTTCTGTAATTCATTTTCCTACTTGTTTATTTTCCCCTTCCCCTCACAACTTCTTATATATAATTTTGTAAAATATTGAGGGTCTCCCTCCATTTCCATGCAATTTCCCTTTTCTCTCCCTTTCCCTCCCACCTCATGTCTCTGATTAATGTTGATCTTTTCTTCCTGCTCTTCCTTCCTCCTCTGTTCTTAGTTGCTCTCATTATATCAAAGAAGACTTTTGGAATTTGTTTTTTAGGGATTGGCTAGCTTCACTAAGCATAATCTACTCTAATGCCATCCATTTCCCTACAAATACCATGATTTTGTCATTTTTTAGTGCTGCATAATACTCCATGGTGTATAAATGGACATTTTTTAAATCCATTTATCTATTGAAGGGCATCTGGGTTGGTTCCACAGTCTAGCAATTGTGAATTGTGCTGCTATGAATATCGATGTGGCATTATCTCTTTAGTTTGCTCTTTTAAGGTCTTCAGGGAATAGACCGAGAAGGGCAATGGCTTGGTCAAATGATGGTTACATTCCCAGCCTTCCCAGGAATCTCCATACTGCTTTCCAAGTTGGCTACACCAGTTTGCAGTCCCACCAACAATGTACCAGAGTACCCTTTTCCGCACATCCTTGCCAGCACTTGTTGTTGTTTGTCTTCCTAATGGCTGCCAATGTTACTGGAGTGAGATGGTATCTTAGGGTGGTTTTGAGTTGCATTTCTCTGACTGCTACAGATGGTGAGCATTTTTTCATGTACTTGTTGATTGATTGTATGTCCTCCTCTGAGAAGTGTCTATTCAGGTCTTTGCCCATTTGTTGAATCGGTTATTTGTTATATTATTCTATAATTTTTTGAATTCTTTGTATACTCTGGATATTAGAGCTTTATCTGAAGTGTGAGGAGTAAAAATTTGTTCCCATGATGTAGGCTCCCTATTTACCTCTCTTATTGCTTCTCTTGCTGAGAAAAAACTTTTCAGTTTAAGTAAGCCCATTTGTTGATTCTTGTTATTAATTCTTGTGCTATGGGTGTCCTATTAAAGAATTTGGAGCCTGACCCCACAATATGTAGATCAAAGCCAACTTTTTCTTCTATCAGACGCAGAGTCTCTGATTTGATATCTAATTCCTTGATCCACTTTGAGTTAAGTTTTGTGCATGGCGAGAGGAGGGGATTCAGTTTAATTTTGTTGCATATGGTTTTCCAGTTTTCCCAACACCATTTGTTGAAGATGCTATCCTTCCTTCATTGCATGCTTTTAGACCCTTTATCAAATATAAGATAGTATGTAGTTTTGTGGATTGGTCTCTGTGTCCTCTATTCTGTACCATTGTTCCACCCACCTGTTTTGGTACCAGTACCATGCTGTTTTTGTTACAATTGCTCTGTAATATAGTTTGAAATCTGGTATCGCTCTACCGCCTGAATCACACTTTCTGCTTAGAATTGCTTTTGCTATTCTGGGTCTTTTATTTTTTCATATGAATTTCATGATTGCTTTCTCTATTTCTACAAGAAATGCCCTTGGGATTTTGATTGGCACTGCATTAAATATATAGAGAACTTTTGGTAATATCACCATTTTGATGATGTTAGTTCTGCTATCCATGAATAGGGTATATTTTTCCATCTTCTAAGATTTCACACTTCATCTCAAAGGCCTAGAAAAAGAACAAAACAACAGCAAATGTAGCAGAAGGCAAGAAATAATTAAAATCAGAGCGGAAATCAACGAAATTGAAACAAAAAAAACTACTGAAAAAAAATGACAAAACTAAAAGTTGGTTCTTCGAAAAAATAAATAAGATTGACAGACCCTTATCCATGCTAACGAAGAGAAGAAGAGAGAGAACTCAAATTACTAACATACGGGATGAAAAAGGCAAGATCACAACGGATGCTACAGAAATACATAAGACAATTAGAAATTATTTTGAAAACCTATATTCCAATAAAATAGAAGAGAGTGAAGACATCAATAAATTTTTTAAATCCTATGATTTGCCCAGACTGAGTCTGGAAGATACACACAATTTGAACAGACCAATATCAATGGATCAGATTGAAGAAGCAATCAAAAGTCTAGCAACCAAGAAAAGCCCAGGACCAGAGGGGTATACAGCGGAGTTTTACAAAACCTTTAAAGAAGAATTAATACCAATACTTTTCAAGTCATTTCAGGAAGTGGAAAAAAAGGGAGCTTTGCCAAATTCATTCTATGAGGCCAACATCACCCTGATTCGAAACCAGACAATGACACCTCAAAGAAAGAAAACTACAGACCAATATCTCTGATAAAACTAGATGCAAAAATCCTCAATAAAATTCTGGTGAATCGGACACAAAGGCACATCAAAAAAATTGTGCACCATGATCAAGTAGGATTAATCCCTGGGATACAAGGATGGTTCAATATACGGAAATCAATAAATGTTATTCACCACATAAATAGACTTAAAGATAGGAACCATATGATCATCTCAATAGATGCAGAAAAAGCATTCGACAAAGTACAGCATCCCTTTATATTCAAAACATTAGAAAAACTAGGGATAACAGGAACTTTCCTCGAAATTGTGAAAGCTATCTATGCTAAGCCTCAGGCTAGCATCATTCTGAGTGGAGAAAAATTGAAGGCATTCCCTCTAAAATCAGAACAAGACAGGGATGCCCTCTATCACCACTTCTATTCAATATAGTTCTCAAAACACTGGCCAGAGCAATTAGAAATATGAAAGAAATTAAAGGCATAAAAATAGGAAAAGAAGAACTTAAATTATCACTGTTTGCAGATGACATGATTCTATACCTAGAAGACCCAAAAGGGTCTACAAAAAAACTACTAGAACTAATAAATGAATTCAGCAAAGTGGCAGGATATAAAATCAACACGCACAAATCAAAGGCATTTCTGTATATCAGTAACAAAACTTCTGAATCGGAAATGAGGAAAAACACTCCATTCACAATATCCTCAAAAAAAAAATAAAATACTTGGGAATCAACCTAACAAAAGAGGTGAAAGACTTATACAATGAAAACTACAGAACCGTAAAGAGAGAAGTAGAAAAAGATCCATGTGTTTTTAAAGGTAACAAATAGGTGAATTCCTCTCTGCCTTTCTCTGTAGCCAATTCAGCACATGTAATTTCATATGCACATATAGAATCGTACCTGTTATCACATGTACATTCTTGTGAGGTGGCTGACTTGGCATATACAAATTGGGAGAAGAGATCACTCCTCCTAAACACAGTTAGAACTGAAAATTCAACCTATGGGTGAGCTTCTTAGATGAACAACATGATAAATAAAATCATATTCAGTATAATGAATATTTTTGGATCAGTGGATGATATACATTTCATGAAGAATTTCGATTGGCTTATATATTGCTACTTTTTAATGTGTGTGTGTGTGTATATATATATATATATATATATATATATATATATATATATATATACTCTCCAAATTTTTCAAAATATGAAATATATGTGTCTTATTGTTCACTCCCTAAATTCATTCGTATTCATGTATGTGGATTTATAATCAAATTTTCAAAAGATTATTCTCAGAGATATTCATCCACCTGAAATACATATTTGTTTCCTAGAACTGAAAACTAACTTCAGTGAATGGTGCATATGAATCCTAATATTTCTACAGTAACTGACCCAGTGTCACATCAATGCAAGTAGATTATTATGGAACATGATATGTATTTTGATGTTCATTTTTAGTCAACACTGGTACATTACTATTTCTTCAGTTTATGCCCATCATAAGATATATATTTCATACACAAGTTAGCAAATTTATAGGCATTTGTTTCACTTTCAATAACTTCCTTCTTCAGAACACATGTATTCCTCCATGTTTCTTGACAAGACTTTTCATGAGACTTCTTTCTAAACACATTATTTTTGATTTCCATAATCACTTTTGAAGCAAAACTCACACACTCGTCATGATAAAATATAACCCTAATATTACCATTAGAACCATAACTGGTTGGAATGAATGATTGTATATCAATATAAGATTTCCTGTATATTTTCAGATATCAATTCAATCCGTTATTTAAAGTTTACCAATTATATTATTTACTCTCAATATGGTCGATTCTTGCATTATCTCTATATTCATAGAGAGATGGTACTCCTCTTTGTACTCCCAATACTCATTTATAAGTCTTCAAAATATTGCTCCCAGAAATGGTGGAAGAAATACTCATGTCACCTGTCCTACATATACATTTTATCACAGTAATATTCTGGAAAATAAAGCAAAGGTCACACTTATAATTGTAACAAAGCCTAAATTTAAAGTGAGCATGGATTTCTGAAAACATCCATGTCCAGGTTGCCTAATGCTCTCAAATGTCAATCCAATTGTTGACTACATATTTGTTTCTTTCTAAGATTATATATTCAAACTCAACCCTGTTGAAAATGTCTAATCCTATCACTCACTTTAAACTTTGCCTGATATCCTAATGTCTCTATTGATATCTCCTTTCCTTCATAATTTCCCAGTTCATCATTTTGACTGTGCATTTGTGCTGACATTTACATTCACTCTCTACCTGAAACCCAATTGCTAAACAACTTTTGGTCCAAATACTATAATCTCTCTTCTTTCTGAATCTACCGACTATCTCCCAAATCCTTCTGACTATCCTTTTTAGAATGGATGTTCTCTTCAACATTCAATCATCCAAGGTACACGGTCCGATGCCATTGTGTATTGATTCATCTGAGACATCTGTGCAGGACATAATTCAAAGCCAAGTCTCCCAATCAAGGGCCCAATCCCTTTCTGGGCTTCAAATCTTACTTAGATTTCTGTTTTCATACATATATTTGACCTGTATATTCTTATAAATATCGCAGGTTTTCAATACCGTTATTCATCCAGCAAAATGATTCCTAACCCAAATCGAACATGTTATTAACCCAAACCATATACTGTTCCCACATTCTAACTTTATAGAAGAGCAGGGACAGTGTTGGTCTTACAATAAGGAATGTAGGGGATATAACACCTGCTGAAAACCTCAAGTTCCATGCAGAAATAATCCCTGGAGAAGATGTAGGCAGCTATAAAGGACCAGAGAGTGCAAAAGTCTTCTTTCATGGAAAACAGCCTTGTCTGGATGAGGGGTTGTGTCTGAATCAGCCTCTCTGTTCCTAATGTACAGAAGACGGATGAATCCAGGCCTGTGTGGAGAGCTGTTCATGGGTGCCTATGGGTGATATACCATTCTAACTTGTGAAAGTGTCACGGGAAATAGGGGCACCATCCATCTCATGGGACCCTTGGAAGCAACTGTTAGGACAAAGTGGTTGCAAAGGCAGTGACCTCATTCAGTTCCTGAAGGAAGTGACCTCATCTCTATTCCTTGGTGATGGAACTCTCTGAACTTGCGATATAGAAAGCCAGGCACCCAGAGCCATTCCCAGTCCCAGTCCCAGTGGGCTCACTTGTTTGGATATTCCAATGACAGAGACAGTCTTTTTTGGTATATACTGATGTGAGGATGGCCAAATGCCAGGAAAGCTTTGAAGACTGGCCTTTCCAGAGAAAGCAAGTAGTGGCTCACCGTGGGCTCCTGACATTTTCAGAGTTGGCCAAGTAGACCATATCTGATACAGGACAGGCCATTTCAGAGGAACATAGTAAGGCTCACCAGTGAGAGTACACTCCGAATAGTCACAGACATACTTGGGGAAAGGAGATGCATTTGTGGTTTTAGTTGTGTGTTTGTGGTTTTGTCTCATGTTCTGAGAAAAGGTAGGAAAGGCGGTTTGTTTCTAGTAAGTCGTTTGACAAGGCAAGTGTTTCTATGTCTGTGTTTCCCAGTGTGTCTGTGGTTGTAGACATTAGAAAAGAGAATGCATCAATGGATGTGTCCTGTCTAGTAGAAAGCTTCCCAGCATCAATCCTGCCCAATATATAAATGGACTGTGGCTTGCCTTATAGAAGGGCAACACCTTCAAACTTCCTAAGTTCTTGTTTCCTTCCTGAATTCTGGCTACACTCCAGAATAGGCTCATGGTTTTCTGTCCAAGATATTTACCACCTCCAAGCTCTGTGATATGGCCATGTACTGGATAGCTGAAGGGAATGGAGAGCGTCTCAGAAAACTCAGATATCAGTGTGACCAGTAAAGTCTCAGTGGAGAAACTCTGCTTTGGGGCTTTTGCTTGCCTATTGTTCTTTTGCCCTGAATGTCAGGAAGGACTTTGCCTCAGGCCACCCCTTTGTGAAGCCTGAAGAAACCAGTTTTCAAATGGATATAAATGGGCATTACCTGTGGCTCTTTACTTAACTACTTTGGAAAGGGATGTGTCTGAATAAGTCTCTTGGCCCTGTGTGAGGCTGTGGCTTAGATTCCCAACACCTGATGGATGTAAAGAAAAATCCCATGAATGCATACAAAATCAAAATGGCAAAAATTACAGTCATTGTAGATGAAGTCTCTCGCCTTTCTCTGTAAGGTTTCTGACCTCCATCAAGTGAGAATAGGGATCCTTTGGGTCAAATGAATTCTTCAAAGCCATGCAGAGGATAGCCCATGGGTGCTTGGGTTTTCTCTTGACTACAGTTCACATAAAGAATCTAAATGCCACAGTTAAAAGGCCTAAAATTGAAGAAGTGGAAAAGTATTAATGGCAGACCTATTTGATCACTCTTGGTTTACAGTAAGGGTGTCCAGGCAACCCTGACTTTAGGCAAATGAGGGTTAAGGGAGCTTATTTTGGACACTGTCTTGGGCTGCGCCCCTTATGGAAAACTCCAGCCAAAGGATATGATGAGTGTCTATATGGAAGAAGATTAGGGCCGTGTGGAGTGTTTTGGTTTCAACTGTGGTCATTTGTGTGGTGGTTGGAAGAAATGACTAGGTCCACCTGGGCTTGAACTCTGGTGTGATTCCCCTTAGAGACTGAGTTCTAGAACTGACCTCAGAGAAGTATTACCATGAATTGTTTTGGGATTTTAGGAAGCCACGCAATGAAAGTCGCCCTTGGAAATTGAGATCTAGGCCCAGGGTGGCTTTCCACAGAGCACTGGGAATCTCAGCCAGGATATCACTTGATTGTATTCTGAAAGACATGGCAGCCATAGTTCAGAGTCAAAAAACACATGGACCTCATATTGTAGACCTCAATAGAACTGGCTTCAAGTGACCTTTTGGCCACTATTTTGGAAGCCTTGCCTGTGAGAGTTCTCCAGAGCTTTCATTGAAATGTGCTTCTTCACCATTTAACAGTTCCTGAATATATTGAAACCCACAGTACTTGCAACATCATCCTAGAAAAAATGGCTAGAAAAATACCATGAAATTTTTGAAATTCCCATGACCTGGTGGCACTGGAGAACCTTTGGATGTGCTGTTGCTGATCTTGAGTATGCCAGACAGTGCCTTGATTGACTGGGTTTCATGAAAGTGGTGTAGAACAGAGATGCCAGTAATTTGGAGCCTGCTGATTAGTGGGCCTAGAACAGTGGTGGGAAGGTGTGTGATAAAACATGTGGTGGGGCAATGTGGATCTGCCCTTGGCTTCCAAATGGTTGTTACTGACATGGTGCAGCCAGCAGACCCTTCTTTGTAAAGGCATCTTGTTATATTGAGAGGTTTCAGGGCAATGCTCAGAATCAGGTTGCTATGGTCAAGGGGGCAAGCTATGTGGGATAGAAGCCTGGTTGGTGCATTATCCTGCAGACCCTGACCCACCACTCCTGACAGAAATCCCTCCAGCACTGTGTCCCAGTTGAACTCCATGTATTTTGTGAAGCAAATACCAAACTCCCAGTGCAGCAGTGAGAAACACCACGAAAATTGGAGGATGTCCAAATGGCTTCACAGTCCACACAGGGAGACACTTAGCCCCCAGTGGCCACAGGTTACCTACAAAGAGAGAATTCAGCACTGCTGCCTCATTTTCATTGGAAAATAAGAAACAATTTCCTCCATGTCACATAGATGCAGACCCAGCTTTGATGGTCTCAGTACAAAGGAAGCTAAAGCTCCTGACAACCACATATAGTTCAAGGGCCCAACCTCAGAGGCAGTTTCTCAAGAAGTTTTAGGCCAGCAGAACTCCATGTTTGTGGAGTGTTTACCCTGTCCCTTTCTTTTCGAAAATCATCTACCACCTCCAAGTTTTCAAAACCGTGAGCATATTCCTTTCCAGATATGTATTCACTGATTTTCTAACTCTTCCTCTAATGGTGTTTTAGTTGAAGCGAAGGAACTGTCAAGGCATTTTTCTGTATGAGAGTGGGAGGATATTTGTGCAGCACACATTTACATACACATTGGATTTCTTTTCCAATTTTTCTTTCAAAATACTGAATCCCTGACACTAATCCCTACCCTACTACACTCTGACTACTAATACTAATAAGATGAAGAAAAATAACTCAAACAGAATAAAAATACAAGCATTTCAGAGGAGGCATGGTGTATAGTTGGACTTGCCTTTTGCATTAAATAGTGTGGGAGTTATAAATCTAGTCAACTTTTGGTTGAAGTCGTTCTCCATGTTTTTTTAAAGTTAACCAATATGTGAATTCCTGTCTCCCTTTCTCTGTAGCCTATTCACCACCTGTATTTTTATATGCAAACATAGAATCCTACCTGGAACCACACGTCCATTCATGTGAGGTGGCTGACTTGACAGATACAAATTGTAAGGGATCACTCCTCCTGAATGATGTTGGAACTGAAAATTCAAATTATGGGTGAGCTTCCTACTTGATTAATATTATTCATAAATCCATGTTCAGTAAAATAAATATTTTTGGATCTGTCGATGGTATATATTTCATTTTGAATTTTGATTGGCATATATATTGCCACACACACACACACACATATATATATATATAGATAGATACACTCTCCAGATTTTTCAAAATATGAAATATGTGTTTTATTTTACACTCACCAAATTCATTCATATTCATATATGAGAATTTATAATCAACTTTTCACAAGATTATTCTTAGAAATATTCATTCACCTGAAAAACACATTTCTTTCCTAGTACCGAAAAGTAACTTCAGTGAATGGTGCAAAGAAATCCTAATATTTCTACAGTACCTGACCCAGTTTAACATCAATGCAAGTAGATTCCAATTAGACATGATGTGTATTTTGACGTTCATTTTTATTCAACACTGGTAGATTACTATTTCTTTAATTTATGCACATCATAGGATATGTATTTCATCCACAAGTTAGGAAATTTAATTGCATTTGATTCACTATCAATCACTTCCTGCTTCAGAGCACATGCATTCCCCCATGATTCTTGACTGGTCTTTTCATGAGAAAAGGGATGGACAAGGCAAGGTAAGGCAACTAACATAACACTGAACACAGTGAAACAGTCCTATTTGGTTGCAACCGGATTTAGAGGGCATTGCTTCTATTGTAATAATTTAATCCCCTGAACTCCAAGTTTAGATTGTTTCAGAATTTTGTATCCAACATGTAAGGGAGGGACTCAGAAGTTCACAGTCTGCAGAAGTTTATTAAAAGCAATTTTTGTTTCTGTTTTTTTTCTTTGTTCTGTGGAAGTTAACATTTTAAGGACACCTGGGAGGGGCAGAGCTTTTTTCTTCTCTTTTTTTTCTCCCTGCCAGCTTTTACCATGGAGCCCAGTTGGTAACTTGTTTATCATAGAAATGTAGCCATCTCTGCCAAGCCCCAGCTCAAGGCCAGAGGCCTTGTTCACATATTGCCAGCATTGTGACTGACTCTTTCCAAACACATTATTTTCGATTTCCATAATCACTTTTGTAGCAAAACTAACATATCTTCATGATAAACCATAACCCTAATATTAATATTAGATGTATAAATGGTTGGAATGAATGATTGTATATCAATATAAGATTTCTTATATATTTCATTTCTTATATATTTCAATTCAATCCGTTATTTAATGTGGAACCAGTTATATTATTTATTCACTTATGGTCTATTCATGCATTATCTCTATATTCATTGACACAGTGTATACCTCTTTGTAACCCCAATACCCATTTATATGTCTTCAAAAAATTGCTAACAGAAATGGTGGAATAAACACTCATGTCACCAGATCTACATATACATTTTATCACAGTAATATTCTGGACACAAATGCAAACGTCACACTTATGATTGTACCAAAACCTAAATGGAAAGTGAGCATGGATTACAAAAAACATCCATGTCAAGGTTGCCTAATGCTCTCAAATGTCAATCCTATTGGTGACTACATATGTGTTTCTTCCTAAGATTATATATTCTAACTCAACCCTGTTGAAAATGTCTAATCGTATCACGCACTTTATACTTTGCCTGATTTTGTAATGTCTTTATTGATATCTGCTTTCCTACGTTCTTTTCCCATTTCATTATTGTGACTGTTCACATGTGCTTACATTTACATTCACTCTCTAACCGAACCCCTATTGCTAAAGAGATTTTGTTCCAAATCCTATACTCACTCTTCTTCCTAAACCTACCGACTATCTTCTTAATCCTACCGACTATCCCTTTTTGACTGGATTTTCTCTTCTACATTCAATCAACGAAGTAATGTTCGTGCAAGCATCGGAGAAAGAGACCACCAGGAGAGTGTCTCATGCAACAGCAAGAGGTTTATTGGGGGTCCAGCATGCTGGGGCTCAGAGCTCACAAGAATAGAGCAGAGAGCCCTGAGAACAGCTTAACCAGAGCTTATATACTTTCCTTGGAAAGGGTAGGGACGGAATTTTATTGATGGGTCAGAGCGAGTGGGAGGTTTGCATGTAACCGGATGAGGGAATACATTCTGCAATTTGGAAGTTGGGGACAGCACAATCTGGGAACAAGGTTAGCAAACAGTTCTCAATATTTCAACAGTGTTTTGTTAAGCATACAGAAAAACAGGAAGTTCCAAGTACCTTTTTTATTAACCTTTCATTCCCCACTTCTTCTTCTGGCTAATTTTAATCATGATAGTGATAATTGGGGGGTGTCACATTCTATGTCTGCTAGTGGGGTATTACCATAAGTTTAACTTGTCCAATTTGAGCTTGGAGAAAAGAAATTACACGGTTGAGCAAACAGGGTTTTATAGTTAGCTATAATATGGAGATTATTATTGACAGGCCAGGGTTGATAAAAGCGTAGATAAACTGGGGGACTGTGTGAACCAAGACTCAAACCACCCTTTTGGGGCCTCTCTCTCTCGTTGACACTCTTCAAGGCATCCTTTTATTTTACTCATAGGTTTTTTTACAACTTCAGTATGGTCGGCATAAAAACAGCATTCTTACATCAATGCAGCACAAAGGCCCCCTTCTCTCATGAAGAGGAGGTCAAACCCTCGACTGTGGTGTAAAACAACTTCAGAGAGAGAGGTTAAAGATTCCTGCAAACTGTGATGGAGGTTTCTAATATCTTTAAGTTTTGGTCTATTGCTGCTTCTATTTGGGTCATTTGTTGTGTACCATGGACCAGGGCAGTGGTTCCTGTGACTACCCCTGCAGCAACTCCACTTCCTAATATGATGGGTAAAGTAAGAGATATATGTTCCCAGTGGAACTGGGTTGTATGCCCCCCTGTTTGAACTTCAAATGAACCTGGGTCATTATAGAGCAATCTGGGAAACATCTTCACCATTACACAATTAATCACATCTGTTGACCATTTCATTAAAACATAAACAATGTTTAAGTATATAGAATTATACTGTTGTAGGGAACGGACAAGGCAAGGCACCTAAGATAGCACAGAAGACAGGGAAACATTCCTATTTGGTTGCAACCAGATTCAGTGGGCATTGCTTCTGTTGTAATCAATTAACTCCCTGAACCCCAAGTTTAGGTAGTTTCAGAATTTTGTACCCAACATGAAAGGGAAGGGTCTAAGAAGTTCACAGTCTGCAGAACTTCACAAAAAGAAGTTTTTTTCTGTTTTTTCCTCTATGGTGGGCAAGTTAAATTTTCAAGGACACCTGGGAGGGGGAGAGCTTTTTCTTCCTTTTCTTTTATCTCCCTGCAGCTGTTACCATGGAGCCCAGTTGGTAATTTTATATCTTAGAAATATAGCCATCTCTATGAAGCCCCAGCTCAAGGCCAGAAGCCTTGTTCACATATTGTGTGAAAAACTATTAAAGGGGTGTCAAGCTTAGGAGTGCTGATTTTTGCAGGCAGTAGCCAAGTAGAGCAGGGCAACAGAAAAGGAGGAAGTTTATCTACACTGAACTCTTTTATAGGGATTCTTTTGCTGAAAGTCCTAAAGTCAACCATGGTGAAGACTTCTGGAGAAGTTCAGTTAAGATTTTTCTGTGGGCCTGGTACAGAGGGGGAAGACGGGGAAGGCGGAGGGTGAGAGCAGCTCCGTGGATCTGAGAATGAGGAAGGAGAGATATAAAAGAATAATGGGAAAGGGGTTTGGGATTTTCCTAGCAACAAAATCTTGAGCAGTATAACCGGTAGAGCAGAGGGGAAGACGGGAGTGAGTATCCGGAAAAGCCTGTGAGGCACTTTAAATTCTTAGTAACCTGTTTTCAGTGATGACAAAGTAACTTTAAAGGTCATTTTTATTACATCTTCGATAGGGGTCTGAGGGCTCTCCTAAGCTGGTTTGAGCTTTAGGTTAGCTGGTAAAAGGACCTGGTGGGACCCGGTGCGGGCACTGACAGAGGAAGAGAGGAGTGAGTGGGTGGATGGGTACCTCAGTACCTGCTAACTCAGCAAGGGGGCAATGCTCTGAGAACCGGCGGAGGTTTGGGTTTTTGATCCAGTAATTGGAGAAGAGAAATCATTTTGCTGAGGTAGGACTGACAGCAGAGAGTCTGGAGCAGAAGGCTGAGGGTGAGGAACTATTGGAGAAGCATAGTTCAGGATGTGAGGGAAAGAGGGAAAAGGCCTCCACATAGGGGAATTTCCTTTCACCCTTTTGAGCACTTGCAGAAGTTAAAAAGGTCACACAGAATTTGAGGATCTAGAGACTCCTCTTGGGGCCATCGGTTTTAGATGTCTAAGTAGTAATATGGCCAATGCTGTGTACTGAATTTGATGAGGATTATACATTCCACCAGGCAGCCCCTGTATGCTCAAATCCCCATGACTTACAGAAGAAGTCGTCTTTTCCAACACTCAGCCGTGGCAGTTTGTGGCTTTGATAGTCTGCGGGGCAAACATACTAATATAGGCTAGCCATCCTGCATCTGGCTTGCCTGTCTATACAACCATAATGTTTGTTTCCATTATCTATGGTTCGGAAATGATTTAATGGAATTTTAGTGGGATCCTCTTCATCAAGGATATCCTAATAGGAAAGACCTATATCCAGCTGACAAATGTCTGGGTGGAGAGATGGCCACCAGGTCCCTAAGGGGGCTGTATGCAAGATAGACCATACTTCTTGTCTAGTAGGATTTCTGATCAGCCATTGCTGCTGAACGGGCTAATGAGTGTTAGGTCTACTGGTGGCCAAGGGGAGAGTCTATAACCTTATCTATGTGGCGAATACACAATTTGAACGGGTTACCAGTCTTTTCCAGTTTCCAGCCAGAGTCTGGACAGGTTGCAGGCTTGAGATGCGAGGCATGGATCCAGGAAGTGATTCCGTCTACTTTTACCACTGTAGGTGTTATAAGTAGCACCTGGTATGGTCCTTTCCAGCGGGGTTCCAGGGATGACACCTGATGTCCTCTTATGTAGAAGAAGTCTCTTACTTGATATCGATGTGGAGTCCCCTCGTCCCCAGGTTGGAAGGCAGTGGCCAGCTGTTTCCACAGGAATAGCTGAGTTCTTTCAAGAGATTTAAGTCTGTCAAGCAAGGGTGTGTGGAAGGGATACTTAGGTCTTAGAGTTGGGGTTAGGTCCCTTACCAGAGGAGGGGCCCCATAGAAAATTTCATAGGGGGTGATGTTACACAAAGAAACAAAGGGAGTATTTCTTTCATGAAACAGTTCATAAGGCAGGAGCATAGTCTACCATTTTATGACGGTCTCTAAGCTTAATTTCTTTAAGGTCTCTTTAATGCTTCTATTTATTTTTTCATGTGTCCTGAGCTCTGGGGTCTATAAGCACAATGTAACTTCCAATTAATCCCCAGGGTCCTGGCTAACCCCTGGTTTACCTGGCCCATGAACGCTGTTCAATGATCAGACCATATTACATTAGGCAGGCCGTGTCTTTGAAAAATATCTTTCAGGATCTTCTTGACCACCATTTGTGGCGGGTTTTTTTTTTTTTTTTTTTTTTTTTTTTGTGGGAAAGGCTTCAATCCATCCTGAAAATGTATCTACAAAGACTAGGAGATATTTAAGTCCATATCTCGCTGGATTAATTTAGGTAAAGTCCACTTCCCAGAATTGTCCTGGTCTGGTTCCTGGTACGTGCTTTCCTGCAGGAAGCTTGGAATGGTAAACATTAACCAATTAACAGAACCGACAGGCTTTTGTTACCCATTCAGTTATTTCCATTCACTGTGAGTGAGTTAGTCTAAAACTCTGTTCTTGATCCTACAGGAATGGCTGCAGTTTCTTTGAACCAAGTTGATTGAGTTGATGTGCATTTTTAACATAGTGTAGGGCTTTCTGAAATTGCAGTCTGGGCTCAGTGAAGTTGAGGTGTTCAGTGTCAGTGTTCTTAGATGTTATCAAAAGCTTGCTGGTGCTCAAAGGGTCCATTGGAATTGGGCATTCTCATTTAACAGCGGGTATAAAGGAGCAGCTATGAACACAAACCCAGGTCCATAACCTGCAAAAGCCAGCAGTTCCAAGAAACTCTCTATGTTGTCTCCTGTTAAATGGGGGTGGTATCTGCACAACGTTTTGTTTCCTGGGGTCAGTGAGCCATCATTTACAGTGCCTAAGGAAATACCCCAGGAAGATTACTTCTGGCTGGCAAATTTGGGCCTTTTTGGCCAAAGCTCTATACCCGAGTTGAGCAAGCTCAGATAATAGTGCTTGGGTCACAGACTCAAAGTTTTCCTTGGTGTTGGCTGCCAGGAGCAGGACATCCACATATTGAATCAGGGTGACTTCGGGGTGTGTAGTTCTGAAGTTGTTGAGATCTCTGTGAAGGGCTTCATCAAAGAGAGTGGGGGAGATTTTGAACCCCTGTGAGAGTCTAGTCCAAGTTAGTTGACAAGACGTTTCTGTTTCTGGGTCTACCCACTCGAAAGCAAACAGCAACTGACTATCTTTATGCAGAGGCAAGCAAAAGAAAGCATCTTTTAAGTACAGAACAGTATACCATTTTCACTCAGCCACAGCAAAGAGTTTATTGGGGGTCCAGCATGCTGGGGCTCAGAGCTCACTTGAATAGAGCAAAGGGCCCTGAGAACAACTTTAACAGAGCTTATATACTTTCCTTGGACAGGCCAGGGAGGGAAATTTATTGATGGGTCAGGGCGAGTGTGCTTTTTGCGTGCAACTGGGTGAGGGAGTACATTCTGCAGTTTGGCAGTTGGGGAGAGCACATTCTGGGAACAAAAAATAGCAAACAGTTCTCAAGATTTCAACAGTGTTTTGTTAAGCATACAGAAAAACAGGAAGTGACAAGTGACTATTTTATTAACTTTTCACCAAAGCAAAATGGAAAGTGAGCATGGATTATTAAAAACAACCATGCCCAGGTTGCCTAATGCTCTAAAATATCAATCCTATTGATGACTACATTTGTCTTTCTTCCTAAGATTATATATTCAACCTCAACCATGTTGAAAATGTCTAACCCTATCACTCACATTATACTTTGCCTGATTTCCTAATGTCTCTATTGATATCTGCTTTTCTACATATTTTTCCCAGTTCATCATTGTGACTGACTCTTCCTATGTGCTCATATTTACGTTCACGCTCTACCCGAAACCCTATTGCTAATGAACGTTTTGTCCAAATCCTATAGTCACTCTTTTTTCAAAACCTACTGACTCCCTTCCTAATTCTGCCAACTATTCCTTTTTGACTGGATGTTCTCTAGGACATTTATTCATCCAAGGTACAAGGTCCTCTGCCATTGCATATCGATTTATCTGAGACATCTGTGTAGAACATAATTCAAAGCTAAGTATCACACTAAAGGGCCCAATTTCCTTCTGGGCTTCAAATCGTACCTAGATTTCAGGTTTTATACTTATATTTCACCTATATATTCTTGTGAATATCGCAGGTTCCTAATACCATTATTTACCCAAAGAATGTTTCCTAACCCAAATAGAATATATTATTAACCCTAACCATACACTGTTCCCTCAATCTAACTTTACAAAAGAGCAGGGACAGAGTTGGTCTTACAATAGAGGAATGTAGGGAATCTTCCACCTGCTGAGAACCTCAAAGGTTGATGCAGAAATGATCCCTGGAGAAGATGTAGGCAGCTATGAAGGACCTGAGAGAGCAAAAGTCATCTTCCATGGCAAACAACCTGGTCAGGATGAAGGTATGTGTCTGAATCAGCCTCTCTCCTATTGATATACAAAAGATGGACCAAACCAACCCTGTGTGGAGAGCTTCTCCTGGGTGTCTATGGTTGATATACCATTCTAACTTCTGAAAGTTTCACAGGAAGTAGGGGCAGCCTCCATCTCATGGGACCCTTGGAAGCAACTGTAAGGACAAAGTGGTTGCCAACGCAGTGACCTCATTCCCTTCCTGTAGGAATTTACCTACCTCACTTCTTTGGTGATGGAACTCTCTGAACTTGAGATCCAGGAAGCCAGGCATCCAGAGCCAGGCCCAGTCCCATTCCCAGTTGGCTCACTTGTTTGGATTTACCAAGGAGAGAGTCTGTCTCTCTTGGTACCTAATGGTTTGAAGATGACCAAATGCAAGTGGAGCTCTGAAGACGGGCCTTTCCTGAGAAAGCAGGTAGTGGTCAGCACAGGCTCCATACAACTTCACAGAGATGGACAAAGAGACCAGATCTGAGACAGGACAGGCCATTTCGGGGGAACATACTATGGCCCACAAGTCAGAGGACACTCTGGATACTCACAGACTTACTTGGGGAAATAGGTGCCTTTTTGAGTGTGGGTGTGAGTTTGTGGTTTTGTCTCATGTTCTGAGAATAGGTAGGAAAGGCGGTTTGTTTGGTTTAGAGTGGACTGTTTCTAGAAAGTCCTTTGACAAGGTGACTGTTTCGGTGTCTGTGTATCCCACTGTGTTCTTGGTTGTACACATTAGAAAAAAGAATGCATCAATGGATGTATCCTGTCTAGTAGAAAGCTTTCCAGCATTCATCCTGCCCATTTTAAAAAAGGACTGCTGGTTGCCTTTTCGATGGGCAACACCTAGTAACTTTCTAAGTTCCTGTTTTCTTTCTGAATTCTGGCCACTCTCCAGAATAGGCTCATGGTTTTTTGTCCAAGATATATATATACCACCTCCAAGCTCTGTGACATGGCCATGTACTGGATTGTTGAAGGGAATGACAAGGATCTCAGAAAACTCAGATATCATTGTGACTAGTATAGTCTCAGTGGAGAAACCCTGCATTGGGATTTGCTTACTTATTGTTCTGTTGCTCTGAAGTCAGGAAGGTCTCTGCCTCAGGCCACCCCTTTGTGAATCTTGAAGAAAACAGTTTTCAAGTGGAAATGAATGGGCATCACCTGTGGCTCTTTGCTTAATTGCTTTGAAAAAGGATGTTCTGAATCAGCCTCGTGGCCCTGTGTGTGGCTGTGGCTTAGATTAGCAGCGCCTGATGGATATAAAGAAAGATCCAATGTGTGCATCCAAAACCAAAATGGCAAAAAGATCAGTCATAGTGGATGAAGGCTCTCGCCTTCCTCTGTAAGGTTCCTGACCTCCACCAAGTGAGAATAGGGATCCTTTGGGTCAAATGAGTTTTTCCAAGCCTTGCAAATTTACTTTGGTTTCCTAATGACTCCAAATCACATAAGGAATCTATACCTGACAGTCAGTAGGCCTCAAATTGGAGAAGCAGAGCAGTATTACAGGAAGAACTATGTGATCAATCCTGGTTCACAGGAAGGGTGTTCAGGCCACCCTGAGGTTAGGCAAATGAGTGGCAAAGGAGCTTATTTTGGACACTCTCTTGGGCTGCGCCATTCATGGAAGCCTCTAGCCAAAGGTTATCATGAGTGTATGTATGTAAGAAGATGAGTGCCATGTGGGAGTGTTTTGGTTTTAATTGTGGTCATTTGTGTGGTGGTTGGAAGAGATGACTGGGTCCACCTGGGCTTGAACACTGGTGTGATTCATCTCAGAGACTGAGTTCTGTAACTGACCTCCGAGATGTAATTGCTTTGGAAAGGGATGTGTCTTAAGCAGGCTCTTGGCCCTGTTTGAGACTGTGGCTTAGATTATCAGCAACAGACAGATCTAAGAAAAGATCCCATGTGTGCATCCAAAACCAAAATGGCCAAAAGAGCAGTCGTTGTGGATGAAGTCTCTCGCCTTCCACTGTAAGGTTCTGAAAGAATAAAACAAATTGAAATTGAAACGTAAACAACCAGGTTTTGTAAAGTTTCCAATCTGCACTCAGAACCTAAAATTCCTGTGGCAGTTAAGACAATTCCTGAAACTGCCCATTAGATGTGTGTTGAAATCTTCCCTGACCACCTAGTTACTTAACAACCCCTTCCCAGAAACCGTGCAGCTCACCACGTATACATCTCAGGGCTTCAACCAATAAATTTAAACGTATATCCCTTCTCAGGGCTGACCAATCACTCCCTGCCTGACCTTTTCCCGCCAATGAATGTGCTAATCATGTTTAAGAGTTGTTATTTGATTTTCCCGTGGTACATGATGATTTCCTAAAGGAGGCAATGATGTATGTAAATCCCTGCTCTCTCTAAAGAATGTATATAAACTCTGCTCAAGTTGTTCTCGGGGCTCTTTGATCTTTGGTCCTCTGAAGTGAGCTCTGAGCCCCAGCATGCTGGACCCCCAATAAACCCTCTGCTGATGCATGAGAAAGCCCCTTTGTTGTCTTTTCCTCTGACGTTCGCCGCACCTATTTATCTGGAGGCCCCAGGTGAGATATCCGGCAGCGGTGGACAAAAGACCTCAAGGGACTCCTCTCGGGGTTAGTAAGGAGCCTCTTTCTGGTTTCGGATTTCAAGTCAGGGCATGGCAAAGTGGCTGTTGGTGAAGATCATTAGCTCTCTCCTATGGTGTGACAGACCTGTCACAGAGCCCAAGGTCACGTTTCTGGGAGACACTCCGGAAGACTAGGAAAATCAAAGCATAGTAGTTTCCTCATCTCAGTTACATTTTGCTTCAGGATTCGGTTTGCCAGCCCATCAGGTTTTGCCGGCTACTCAGTTTTGTTCATTGTCCCGAACTCATGTTGAGTTTACTGTCTGTATTTATTGCCTAACCCATCAAGATTTACCAGTTACTGAGTTCTAATCTTTGTCTTGGAGTCATGTTAAACATTTACTGTTTGTCTTTTTCTGTGTTGAGTTTGTGTCTTCACTGTCCCTGTTTGAGTAACTCCCATTATGGGACAAAGCACATCCTCTTCTCTGTCTCTGACCCTTGATCATTGGACTGATGTCTGCTCAAGGGCCCAGAATCTTTCTTTTCCAGTAAAACGCTGTACCTGGCAGACTCTCTGTGCTTCAGAATGGCCCATCCTCAAAGTTGGATGGCCCCCAGAAGGATCCTTCCTCTTTCCTCTAATCCGAAAAGTCAGAGATATTGTCTTTCAGCTTTGGCAACGTGGCCACCGAGATAAAGAGCCATATACCCCTTCCCCCACGATCCTATCATTCAAACCATCCGCTCCTCCCCATCTTCCTTCCATTCTCCCTGAGTCACAAGACTGGACACTCCTCCCCCTCCTTATCCTCTACTCTCCCTCCCCAACCCCCAACACAGTTCCTGATGATCCTCCCACCGCTGACTCAGCCTCTCCACTGCTAGAGGCAATTGGGCCAGACCCAAGCCCTCCAGGGGACTTCTCTGCAGCAGCAGCAGCCCCTCCTCCCCTGGAGGAAGCTGGGCAACCTAAAGGAACCCACCGGGGGCAGATAATAGAAAAATCAGAAGCCCCTGTGATACTCTCTTTCCATCCCTATGGGCCCATTAACCGACCCAACTGGGACCCCAACACCTTTGAAGGTAAGAAGCATCTGTCCACTTATCGCCGGGCTCTAATAGCGGGTCTCCGAGTGGCCGCCAGAGGGCTGACCAATTTGGCCAAGGTAAGAGAGATTATCCAAGGGCCTAATGAGTCTCGCTCTATGTTTCTGGAGAGAATTATGGAAGAATACAGGAAATATACTCCTTTTGATCCTCAGGCAGATCACCAAAATGCATCTGTTACAATGGCCTGTATTGAGCAGGCTGCCCAAGATATTAAGAGAAAGTTACAATGTCTAGATGGATTACAAGATACGACCTTAAGAGATTTAGTCAGAGAAGCTGAGAAAGTATATTATAAGAGAGAAACTGATGAGGAGAGGGAACAGAGGAGAGAGAAGGAAAGGGTACAAAAGGAGGATGAAAGGAGCAAAAGGCAGACTAAAACATTGGCTAAGGTTTTGTTCACAGCAGCAAATATGCCAGAAGTTAAAAAGCTTGGAGTCAGGAAGGGATACTTGGGCCCAGGCCAAAGGCTACCCCTGGCCTCAGATCAATGTGCCTACTGTAAAGAAAAAGGACACTGAGCCAAAGAGTGCACCCAAAAGAAGCAACCACGCCAGCCCACCATGGTGACTCGAGAAGAGGACTAGGAATGTTGGGGCTCGGATCTCCTCCCCGAGCTCAGGGTAACATTTGAAGTGGAGGGGACTCCAGTGAACTTTGGAGAGGATACAGGAGCAGTATTCTCAGCCCTTAAGACCCCACTGGGCTCCTATCAAATAAATGGTCCCTAGTTCAAGGGGATAATGGCAGTACATATCGGGCTTGGACAACTAAGAGGATTATGGATGTAGGAAAAGGAAAAGTCTACCACTCTTTCCTAGTAATCCCAGAGTGCCCAGCCCCATTGATGCACAGGGATCTGCTTACCAAACTCGGGCTAGAATAACTTTTAACCCTGATGTTCCCCAAGTGGATGTTCTAAAGCCTTCAGTGAAAACTCCCATAGTCTCAGCATTGACTATGTCCATTGAAGATGAACATCAACTCTTCGCACCCCCTAGGACTGATCAAAGAGGCAAACTACCTCAGAAATGGATAAAAGATTATCCTAATGCCTGGGCAGAAACTGCTGGGTTAGGTCTAGCAATAAAACTACCTCCAATAGAACTAGAATTAAAATCCTCTGCCTCTCCAATCAGTGTTAAACAATATCCTCTAAGCAAAGAAGCTAAAGATGGGATAAGTCCCCATATTCAGAAATAATTTTCCCTTGGGGTCCTAAGGCCCTGTCAATCAGCCTGGAATACCCTCCCTGCTACCAGTAAGAAAGCCAGGGACTAGGGACTACCGTACTCTTCAAGACCTAAGAGAGATTAAACAACAGAGTGCAGGACATTCACCGAACAATACCCAATCCATATAATTTGCTTAGCACTCTGAATCTGGAGCGGGAATGGTACACTGTGCTGGACTTAAAAGATGCTTACTTCTGCTTGCCCCTACATAAGGACAATCAGTTTCTGTTTGCTTTCGAGTGGATAGACCCAGAAACTTTAACATATGGCCAAGTAACCTGTACTAGACTCTCACAGGGGTTCAAAAACTACCCCACTATCTTTGATGAAGCCCTCCACAGGGCTTCAGAACTGCACACCCCGAAGTCACCCTACTCCAATATGTGGATGATCTGCTACTGGCAGCCAACACCAAGAACTATGAGTCTGGGACCCAAGCACTATCATCCGAGCTTGTTCGGCTTGGATATAGGGCTTCTGCAAAAATGACCAAATTTGTCAGCAAGAAGTAATCTTCCTGGATTATTCTCTTAGGGGTGGCAAACGATGGCTCAGTGAGCCCAAAAAACAAACCGTTGGGCAGATACCGCCCACATCGACTAAGAGACAATTCAGAGAGTTTCTTGGGACTGCCGGCTTTTGCAGGTTATGGATTCCTGGGTTCGCATCTCTGGCTTCCCCTTTATACCCGCTTATAAATGGGGATGCCCATTTCAAATGGACCCCTGAGCACCAACAAGCATTTGATAATGTCAAAAAAAGGCACTGCTATCTGCTCCGGCTTTAGCACTCCCAGAAGTAGAAAAACCCTTCACTCTCTACATCGAGGAAACGAAAGGAATAGCACTGGGAGTGTTCACACAGACTTTGGGACCTTTGAAAAGGCCGGTAGCATTCTTATCAAAAAAATTGGACCCAGTGGCTAGCGGGTGGCCACATTGCTTAAGAGCTATAGCAGCGGCAGCCCTTCTAAAAAAAGATGTTCATAAATGAACGTTGGGACAGAAGCTAACCATTATAGCTCCCCATGCCCTGGAGAGCATCATCTGTCAGCCTCCACAGAGGTGGCTATTAAACTCCAGAATAAACCACTACCAGAGCCTCTGGATTAGCAAAGACAGAATAACTCTGGGACCCCCTGCTCCACTCAACCTGGCTACACTGCTGCCAGAAAAATCATCAGAACCCATCACTCATGAGTGTCAACACATACTGGCCGAGGAAACCAGTATAGGATGAGACTTGAAAGATCCAGCCACTGCCTCACCCAGAAGTCGTATGGTTTACAGACGAGAGCAGCTTCCTCCAAGATGGTAAGCGGTGGGCTGGAGCAGCAGAAGTTAGCAAAACTAATGTCATCTGGTCCTCTGGTCTCCCAGAAGAGACATCAATCCAAAACGCAGAACTGATTGCCCTTCCGAAAGCATTGGAACTAGCAACAGGCAAAAGGGCCACCATATACACTGATAGCCGCTATCCATTTGCCAATGCTAATGTGCACAGGGCTATTTACCAGCAAAGGGGGGTATTAACCTCTGCTGGGAAAGAAATAAAGAACAAAGATGTGATCCTCCACCTTCTCTCAGCAGTGCAGAGCACTAAGGAACTAGGTATAGTGCACTGTCCATGGCACCAGAAGGGAAACGACCCCGTGGCGGTGGGAAACAGAAGGGCAGATGAGGAAGCTTAATTGGCAGCCCTAAACGGAGTGACTCTGGTAACTTTTTCCACACCGGGGGGAACAACAATCAGGAGATTTGGGCACACTGGAACATTCAGGCAACTTATCATCTGAGGAGACAGATACAGGACTCCGGGACCCTTCAGAGCCAAGTTTACGATTTCAAAAAGCCCACCTTTATGTCAAAGACGTACACCAACTCACCCACTTAGGCTCAAAAAAGTTATAGGCACTCCTAAAAGACTGGAGAAAGGACTTATTATTGACTGACTCACAGAGGAAAGAAATAGCTGACCAGGTGACTAGAGCTTGTCAAGTCTGCCAATTAGTTAATGCTTACCCATCCAAGCTTCCTGCAGGGAAGCGCTTACGAGGAACCAGAACAGGACAATTCTGGGAAGTGGACTTTACTGAAATTAAGCCAGCAAGGTATGGACTTAAATATCTCCTAGTCTTTGTAGATACTTTTTCAATATGGTTTGAAGCCTTCCCGATGAAGAAAGAAAAGGCTCAAAGGGTGGTCAAAAAGATTCTATAAGACATTTTTCCAAGGTTCAGCCTGCCTAAGGTAATAGGGTCTGATAATGGACTGTCATTCGTGGCCCAATTAAGTCAGGGATTCGCCAGGACCCTGGGGATTAATTGGAAGTTAAATCGTGCTTATAGACCCCAGAGCTTAGGACAGGTAGAAAGGATGAATAGAACCATCAAAGAGACCTTAACGAAATAAAGCTTGGAGACCGGCATAAAAAATTGAACTATGCTCCTACCTTAAGCACGGTTTCGTGCAAGAAAAACGCCCTCTGCCTCTTTGTGTAAACTCACCCCTTATGAAATTCTCTATGGTGCCCCTCCTCCAGTAAGGGACCTAACCCCAACTCTGAGACTTAATGATTCCTTTCACACACTCTTTCTTGACAGACTTAAAGCCCTTGAACAAACCCAGCACCCAGCGATACCTGTGGAAACAGTTGGCCACTGCTTATCAGCCTGGAGATGAGGAAACCCCACATCGATATCAAGTGGGAGACTTCATCTACATGAGATGGCATTAGGTGTCATCCCTGGAACCCCGCTGGAAAGGACCATACCAGGTGCTGCTTATAACACCCACAGTGGTGAAAGTGGATGGGATCACTTCCTGGATCAATGCTTCCCATCTCAAGCCTGCGCCCTGTTCAGACTCTGGCTGGAAACTGGAACAGACTGGTAACCGTCTCAAGTTGTGTGTCTATCATGTGGGTAGGGCTATGGATTCTTCCCCTGACCACCAGCAGTCCTAATCCCCATCAGCCTGTTCAGAAACAATGGCAAGTTATAAATCCTACTGGGCAAGTAGTGTGGTCTATTTCACATACAGCCACCATATGGACTTGGTGGCCATCTCTCCACCCGGACATTTGTCAGATTGCCATAGGCCTCTCTGACTGGGATATCCCTGACATAGAGGACCCCCACAGAAATCCCACTCAACCCCAAACCATGGCAACATAGACCACCTTACCCCATGACTTATGGATATCATCTCCACCAGCTCAGGTGTAAACTAGCCAATCTTGATTTTTATGTTTGCCCAGCTGATTTCCAAAGTCGCAAACAGGCCCAAACCTGTAGAGGACCCAGTGACTTTTATTGTAGTTCTTGGGGTTGTGAACAAACGGGAGCTGCATGGTGGAACCCAAACTCCTCCGACAGTACGATTCAGGAAGAAAGAAATGACACCTTGATTGATCCCAAGAAATGTGCTGCTAGCCAAGTGGTGTCAAAAACTCACTGTGGAAAGAATAGTCTATGTTACCCCCTCATTTTAACTTTCAATTCCAGAGGAAGGGGCTACCTTGGAACAACATGGCCTATGGGAAATACGTGGGGAATGCGATTCTATATATATGGCCCTCATTATGACTTTGGTCACTGATTCACCATCCAGCTTAAAAAGGAAGCAAATATCACAGCAATAGAGCCCAATCCCCTCAACCCAGGAATTAAGCCTCCTAAACCTCCCATGCCTAGATCTACCAGAACCCCTCTACCATCTCATACTTCCTCTGCCATCTCATACTTCCCGGTTTCCGTCTTTGCCTACTTCCCCAGTCCAGAGTACAGCTGACTCCTCCCCCTGGGAACTAATTAAAGGAACCTTGATTGTACTGAACTCCACACAGTCAGAACTCCGTGCATTTCAGCCCAGGTATTTGACAGCTCTGTAAATTAATGTGTAATGGTGCAGATACTCCCCAGGGTGCTCTATTATGATGTAGAATCATTTGAAGGTCTACTAGGGGGAGAAACAACCAGATTTTGTGGGGAGCCAGTGTCCCTTACTCCTGCCATCCTATTGGGGATAGGAGCTGCTGCAGGAGTGGGTACGGGAACAGCTGCTATGATACGTGGGTCACAACAAATGGCCCGATTAGAAAAAGCAATAGATAAAGACTTGAAGACGTTAGAGACCGCCATCACAGCGCTGCAGGAATCCTTAACTTCTCTCTCTGAAGTTGTTTTAAATAACAGGCGAGGATTAGACCACTTCTTCATGAGTGAGGGGGGCCTCTGTGCTGCACTGAGAGAAAAATGTTGTTTTTATGCTTACCATACTGGAGTTGTAAAAGAATCCATGAGTAAATTGAGAAAATGCCTTAAGAGCACCAGAGAGATAGGGAGATTCAACTAGGGTGGTTTGAGTTATGGTTTACCCAGTCCCCCTGGTTAACTACACTCCTATCAGACTTAGCTGGACCCCTGATCATCCTTATGGTGTTGCTGACTGTAGGACCTTGTTTGCTTAACCGCATAGTTTCCTTTCTCCAGGCTCAAATTGGGCAGGAAAAATTCATTGTAATCAGACAGAAATACGGTCCACTGGCAGAAATATAATGTGAGACCCCGCAATAATTATGATTTATTACGTTTAAGATTAAAAGTAGTAAGAAAAAGGAGTGGGAAATGAAAGAATAAAAGAAATTGAAATTGAAACATATAGAACCAGGTTTTGTAAAGTTTCCAAGCTGCACTCAGAACCTGAAATTCCTGTGGCAGTTAAGATAATTCCCGGAACTGCCAATTAGATGTGTGTTGAAATCTTCCCTGACCACCTAGTTACTTAACAACCCCTTCCCAGAAACCGTGCAGCTCACCATGTATACATCTCAGGGCTTCAACCAATCAGTTTAAACGTATACCCCTTCTCAGGGCTAACCAATCACCCCCTACCCGACCTCTTTCTGCCAATGAATGTGCTAATCATGTTTTAGAGTTGTTATTTGATTTTCCCGTGGTATATGTTGATTTCCTAATGGAGGCTATGATGTATGTAAAGTCCCTGCGCTCTCTAAAGAATGTATATAAACTCTGCTCAAGTTGTTCTTGGGGCTCTTTGTTCTTTGCTCCTCTGAAGTTAGCTCTGAGCCCCAGCATGCTGGACTCCCAATAAACCCTTTGCTGTGACATGAGACAGTCTCTTGATGGTCTTTTCCTCCGACTTTTGACTGACCTTTTCACCTATGAAGGACCTGAGAGAGCAAAAGTCAACTCCATGTCAACTTCCATGTCAAACAACCTGGTCAGAATAAAGTAATGTGTCTGAATCAGCCTCTCTCTTCTTAATGTAGATGAAATGGACCAAACCAGGCCTGTGTACAGAGCTTTTCCCGGGTGCCTATGGTTGATATACCATTCTAATTTGTGAATGTTTCATAGGAAGTAGGGGCAGCCTCCATCTCATGGGACCATTGGAAGCAACTGTTAGGACAAAGTGGTTTTCCAAGGCAGTGACCTCATTCAGTTGCTGAAGGAAGTCACCTACCACACTTCCTTGGTGAAGAAACTCTCTGAACTTGGGACCAGGAAGCCAGCCACCAAGAGCAAGTCCCAGTCCTAGTCCCAGTGGTCTCAATTGTTTGGATTTACCAAGGACAGAGTCAGTCTTTCTTGGTACCTACTTATGTAATGATGGCCAAATTCCAGGAGAGCTCTGAAGAGGGACTTTTCTTAGAAAGCAGGTAGTGGCTCAACCATGGCTCCTGACAACTTCAAAGAGTTGGCAAAGAAGACCAGATCTGAGACAAGACAAGCCATTTCAGGGGAACATAGTATGGCCCACCAGTCAGAGGACACTCAGGATAGTCACAGACATACTTGGGGAAAGGAGGTGCCGTTGTGGGTGTCGGTGTGAGTTTGTGGTTTTATCTCATGTTCTGAGAATAGGTAGGAAAGGCAGTTTGTAGGTTTGGACTGGAAAGTTTCTAGAAAGTCGTTTGACAACACGAGTGTTTCTATATCTGTGTATCCCACTGTATCCGTGTTGTAGACATTTGAAAAGCAAATGCATCAATGGTTGTGTCCTGTCTAGTAGAAAGTTTCCCAGCATTCATCCTACCCAATTTAAGAATGTAGAGCAGCTTGCCTTATGGATGGGGAACACCTACTATCTTCCTAAGTTCCTCTTTTCCTCCTGAATACTGGCCACTCTCCAGAATAGCCTTATGGTTTGGTGTCCAAGATATGTACCACCTCTAAGCTCTGTGACATGGCCATGTACTGGATAGCTGAAGGGAATGGGAGCATCTCAGAAAACTCAGATATCAGTGTGACCAGTAAAGTCTCAGTGGAGAAACCCTGCTTTGGGCCATTTGCTTACTTATGTTTCTATTACCCTGAATGGTAGGAAGGTCTTTGCCTCAGGCCACCCCTTTGTGATGCCTGAAGAAAACAGGTTTCAAATGGAAATGAATGGGCATCACCTGTGGCTCTTTGCTTAATTGCTTTTGAAAGGGATGTGTCTGAATCAGCCACTTGGCCCAGTGTGACAGCTGTGGCTTAGATTCTCAGCATCTGATGGATCTAAAGAAAGTTTCCAAGTGTGCATCCCAAACCAAAATGGCCAAAAGAGCAGTTATTGTGGATGAAGTCTCTCGCTTTCCTCTGTAAGCTTCCTGAGCTAAATCAAGTGAGAATAGGGATCTTTGGGTCAAGTCAGTTCTTCAAAGCCCTGCAGAGGCTAGCCGATAGGTTCTTGGGTTTTCTCATGAAACCAATTCACATAAAGAATCTATACCAGACAGTCATTAGGCCTCAAATTGGAGAAGCAGAGCAGTTATAGAGCAGGCCTATTTGATCACTCTTGGTTCACAGGAAGGGTGTAAAGGCCACCCTGACTTTAGGCAAATGAGGGGCAAGGCTGCTTATTTTGAACAGTGTATTTGGCTGTGCCCTTCACGGAAACATCCATCCAGAGTTCATGATGAGTGTCTATGTGGAAGAAGATGAGGGCCATGTGGGAGTGATTTAGTTTTAATTGTGGTCATTTGTGTGGTGGTTGTAAGAGATGCCTGAATCCACCTGGGCTTGAACTCTGGTGTGATTCCTCTTAGAGACTGCATTATGAAACTGACGTCAGAGAAGTATTGCCAAGAATTGTGTTGGGATTTAAGGAGGCCACGCATGAGAGTCGCCCTTGGAAACTGAGATCTAAGCCCAGAGTGGCTTTCCACAGAGCACTGGGAATCTCAGCCAGGATATCATATGATTTTACTCTGAAAAACTTGGCAGTCATAGTTGAGAGTCAAAACACACATGGAGCTCACATTGTAGACCTCAGTTGGCCTGGCTTCATGTGACCTTTTTGCCACTCTTTGGGAAGCCTTGCCTGTGAGAGTTCTCCAGAGTATTCCTTGAAATGTGCTTCCTCAAAATTTAATGGTTCCTTAATGAATTGAAACCCACAGTTTCTCCAACTTCATCTTAGGAAATGGCTAGATAAATACTCTGAAATTTTTGAAATTCCCATGACCACCTGCAACTGGAGAATATTTGGATGTCCTGTTGCTGATTATGAGTATACCAGAGAGTGCCTTGATTGACTGGGGTTTCATGAAAATGGTTTAGAACAGAGATGCCAGTATGTTGGGACCTGCTGAGTAGTGGGTCCAGAGCTGTTGTGTGCAGGTTTTTGATGAAACATCTGTGGTCGGGCCATGTGTATCTGCCATTGACTTCCAAATGACTTGTGGCTGACATGATGCAGACAGGAATCACTAATATGTCTGAAACCACTCCATTAAAGGCATCTTGTTATATGGAGATGTTTCAGGGCAATGTTCAGAATCCGGTTGCAATGGTCAAGGGGGTTAGCTATGTGGGATAGAAGCCTGGTTGGTGCATTCTCCTGCAGACCCTGACCCACCACAAGTGACAGGACTCCCTCCAGCACTGTGTCCCACTTGAACTCCTTGTATTTCTTATTTTTTAAAAAATTATTTTTTATTGTAGGTTGTTCAAAACATTACATAGTTCTTGATATATCATATTTCACACTTTGATTCAAGTGGGATATGAGCTCCCATTTTTACCCCATATAGAGATTGCAGAATCACATCAGTTGCAGAACCATTGATTTACATATTGTCATTCTGGTGTCTGTTGTATTCTGCTGCCTTTCCTATCCTCTACTATCCCCCCTCCCCCCTCCCCTCCCCTCTTCTCTCTCTACCACCTTTACTGTAATTCATTTCTCCCCCTTTTACTTTTCCTCCTTTTCCCTCACTTCCTCTTGTATGTAATTTTGTATACCCCTGAGGGTCTCCTTCCATTTACATGCAATTTCCCTTCTCTCTCCCTTTTCCTCCGACCTCTCATCCCTGTTTAATGTTAATCTTCTTCTCATGCTCTTTGTCCCTACTCTGTTCTTAGTTACTCTCCTTATATCAAAGAAGATATTTGGCATTTGTTTTTAAGGGATTGGCTTGCTTCACTTAGCGTAATCTGCTCTAATGATATCCATTTCCCTCCAAATTCTATGATTTTGTCTTTTCTTAATGCAGAGTAATACTCCATTGTGTATAAATGCCACTTTTTTTATCCATTTGTCTATTGAAGGGCATCTAGGTTGGTTCCACAGTCTTGCTATTGTGAATTGTGCTGCTATGAACATGGATGTAGCAGTGTCCCTATAGTGTGCTATTTTTAGGTCTTTAGGGAATAGACCGAGTAGGGGAATAGCTGGATTAAATGGTGGTTCCATTCCGAGCTTTCCAAGAAATCTCCATACTGCTTTCCAAATTGGCCGCACCAATTTGCAGTCCCACCAGCAATGTACAAGAGTACCCTTTTCCCCACATCTTCTCCAGCACTTGTTGCTGTTTGACTTCCTAATTTCTGCCAATCTTACTGGAGTGAGATGGTATCTTAGGTCGGTTTTGATTTGCATTTTTCTGACTGCTAGAGATGGTGAGCATTTTTTCATATACTTGTTGATTGATTGTATGTCCTCCTCTGAGAAATTTCTGTTCAGGTCCTTGGCCCATTTGTTGATTGGGTTATTCGTTATCTCATTGTCTATTTTTTTTAGTTCTTTGTATATTCTGGATATTAGGGCTCTATCTGAAGTGTGAGGACTAAAGATTTGTTCCCAGGACGTAGGCTCCCTATTTACCTCTCTTATTGTTTCTTTTGCTGAGAAAAAACTTTTTAGTTTGAGTAAGTCCCATTTGTTGATTCTAGTTATTAACTGTTGTGCTATGGGTGTCCTATTGAGGAATTTGGAGCCCGACCCCACAGTATGTAGATCATAGCCAACTTTTTCTTCTATCAGACGCCATGTCTCTGATTTGATCTCAAGTTACTTGATCCACTTTGAGTTAACTTTTGTGCATGGCGAGAGAAAGGGATTCAGTTTCATTTTGTTGCATATGGATTTCCACTTTTCCCAACACCATTTGTTGAAAATGCTATCCTTCTTCCATTGCATACTTTTAGCCCCTTTATTGAATATAAGATAGTTGTAGTTTTGTGGATTGGTTTCTGTGTCCTCTATTCTGTACCATTGGTCCACCCGCCTGTTTTGGTACCAGTACCATGCTGTTTAGAAGTCAGTTCGGTTTGAAGTCTGGTTGTGGAAGAACAGGTTGTAAAGTCATCTGGGGATGGGTTCTTCTATGAGAGAAACAAAAAACATGAGTTCTGAATAAATGTTGCAGCAGCTGGAACATGTCACTGTATAGAAGTTCCCTCACAAGCCTTTAATATCCCCAATTATCAGGACTGTCAACTTAATGTTTAACTTTTAGTGTTACAGTTGTCCCTCCCCATAAGGTACAGTTTAATAATTTAGTGTCATCTGATCTTGCAAAATCCTTTTAGTATGACCTCTGTGTCTAATAAAGAAACCTTTAATTCTCTTACTCATTGCTTGATAATCATACTAACAAATACCAAGCCTATGTGTTTAGGTTAAGAATATCTGTAGGCCTTAAACTTAAAACTTCTGCCTCTGGCAGATCCTTTTGATAGTCTCATTTTATAGTTATCAGGCATTCCTGTCTGAGAATCCTTCTTTGTAGCCTCCAGTCTTACTTATTTTGGGAGGCTAACATGAAGTGAATACCTTAATATATTATTGTTACTATTATTATATAAAATGCCCAGGAATGGCTGTATTTTGTTTTTAACTGTCTTTTCTAAGTGTTTACGATGAAGCAGTCAAACTGACTTTTGTTTCTATATATTGTGAACAGTCAGCTGAGCTTTTATGGGAGTCTTTCCTGGGGAAACTTGAGAGCAGCTTCTCAGTTCTGCTAGTGCCATTTGCGCTAGGTGGGTCCAGGTCTTCCTTGACCATGTGGCTTCCCTTAGAAGCATCAGGGATGCCTCCCTTCTCTGATGACTATCCTCTTTGTAGCAATGAACTGATTGGCTTTCTGTTCTCCAGTGGTCTTATTAATCTCCCTGATCAGGAGGTTATGTGGTTCAGAGTTGCAAAGCTCTTTAGAGAAGTCCGCTGTTCTCTGGATACAGACTGACTCAGAGGGCAAGAGCCAAATATTAGTTTTCTTGTCCCTTCTCATTTAACTTTAATTTTAAATCCTAATCTTAAACATCCATCAAATAAATTTTAACAGCCTTATATTAAGAGTACTGGGCTTTAATGTCTGTAATTGAAAATTATTTATCTTTTTATTATTTGGGATCTGTATTATTCTGTCTGTCTTGTAGGTGATGGCTTATTATCTTAAATCAACACATGCTGTGTTCTTAAAGCAACACTTCTGTAAAACACTAACAGGAAATCTTTATGTCACCTATAAGGAAATTACAAAATAAAATTAACAAGAGTAAACATACTCAGTTCTTGTAATAGCTACCCTGAATTTTTTGGCTGAGTTATAGATTGCATCCCCTGTTTGAGATGCTAGTGATCTTGACAGAAAACAACAACAACAACAACAACAACAAAACTTTTGAAAATAACTTTAAATGAAATAACATCTGACCTACTGCTTTCGTAGTCATTCTCACATATAGTAAGATGGGACACAGATCCTTATCTCAGGTAAGGCAGTGCTCTTTATAAATCTTAAGTGTTTTAGTTCTAAAGCTAATCTTTGTTTTGAAAATATCATTTTACAAAGTTTACATAAATTTTTTGAGGTCACATGAACATTAGTTAACACCATATGATATAACATTTAAAACATTAATTAAAGAAAGGCTGAAACTTTTTAACCTTTACATAGATTAGGCTCTCATTAACTTAAAAATACATATAAATTATTCCCCAATATAAAAAGTAACATAAAAGTTTACATATCTTACTGATAACAGGTAAATAAATCCCCAATATATTTTTTTACCATACAACTTCAGAACACCAGCTTGATGTAATGCTGTTTTAAAGTTTCTAACTTACAGACTTGTATACCTGGAAGATATAAGCACATTAATAGCATCACAATTGCATTGATGTTTCTACATTAACCAAGTTTAGCTTTTAAAAAAATGGCAGTACAGTGCTTTAAAATAACAGTTCTTATTTAATCAGTTGTTTAATTTTTATGGTTGCTAGCTCTAGAAAAAATAAAATTTAATAAACACAATGTTATGGGTAAACTTATGTTTAAGAAATTTTTGTCTCTTTAACACATGACTGATTTTTACAATCTTATACAGACTTTAGGACAAACTTATACAGACCTTAGTAAATCAACCAGATATCTAACAAAAGTACTCATGAATGAGTAATCCCATATCAAATTTACATTACTTATTTTTCAAAATATTAGACAAATGTATTGAAAAGTGTAAGCCATTATTTTTGTTGAAGGAAAAGTCCTAGAACCAAGGCATATTAGACCTTTTGTCGGCATTAATATTTTATTAGATTTTTGAACACCTAGAAAAACTTGTAAGCTTAAATTTAAAGACATTTATTTTTATCTGTTTATCCAATTTAAATTGAACCAATTTAATCAGGTGAATAAAAGATCTTTGAATCCACTTTTTAAAATTTGTTTTTATGAGTGCTTTTTTTAAGAGTGTTCCTTATATATGTTAATTTGTATATCATCATTATGATATATGGATATATGTATATATAGACATACAACACATAACAAATGTGTGCACACATAATAATAGTAAAGGCCTTGTAGCTTTTTGCAGGTGAAATCTCCATTAAAATGTTTCAAAAACTCCACTGTTGGTGAAAGATAGAAATGATCAGAAAAACATTAACCTAGGTCTGTATGATCAAAATCATGAGCTCAAAAAAATACAGAATCTAAGGAAAAAAATTAGAGTCCTGGAAAAAATGCCTGGCCAGTAATTAGTAAATACCATACAATTCAACTTTTTCCCCCCCTTAGGCCTCAGATCAGTCTCCTACTGAGCTTGCAGGCTTCTTTCATTTGCATTTCAACATAAGTCCTGGCTGAGGTCTGGAAGGAGGAGGGAAAAACTGCTATTCTGAGCAGACACCTCAGGCCTAAGGCATTTTAACCATAATTTTCAGACTCGGATGTTGAAAATTTGATACAATTTTAAGATAAAATTCGCAAAATTTTATATCTTTACATCTTGTTTTGTCAACAGATACCTTACTATGATTTACTATCCTTGTCCAAATGAATGCACTGGTACACACTGTGACATTTTCCCAGTCTACCCAATTCAAAATTATTGAAAAACAAAACTGAATGTTTGGGAAGTTACTTGCCAAATGGAAGTAGAGTTCTTTAGTTTTCCATTGTAAGAATTTAATTATCTGGCATGAATTATCTGAAATCATAAACTAAACAATTACCTAAACCCGACTTTTAACTGCAAGATTGAGCAATGCTTCAAAAACCCATTCAGATACCAGATTGTTACAATAAAACATCATCATTTAAACACACATTGAGCTAAGATCATTCCCAAGAAACTATTTATAATATCAGCACATTATTCCACATGTCTTAAAGGGCCAGAAACAAAGACACAAGACAGACAGAAAGGAGCTCCAGACTATGGCTGACAGACAGAAGCCTTAAAAACAGAGCAGATAAGAGAAAAATCTCCTACACCAGTGGCAGGATAGATGTCCCCACAAGAGGATCAGATGTTTTCACAGAGTGGCAACCTGAAATGTAATATCAAGTGTCTCCATTGTGACATTACTGCATTTAGTGTCCCTTTTACTTTTTCTGTTTTTTAAGAAGACAGGGGTGGCATAATTTTTACAGTGCAGGGAAGTAAAGAGGGAATTCCCTGAAGCAACAGGGCTTTGGCAACTGCTGGGAGTCCCTCAGTCCCTCCTTTTACTTACAAGATTAGCTCCTCTGGTTTGGTTCCACCCCAAGCACGCTACATCTCCTAACATTTCAATAGTCAGCTTTCAAAAAGTTCCTGGGCGTTGGGGGGGTTTATAAAAATTTGTAACTTAAAGTTCGGTTCCTGACCTTGAAGCGAATTAATACCTATTTAATAATGAGGACAGGGTTTGAGAAAAATAAAAAGGGAGGTTTACTGCTTTGCTATCAAAGCAGAAACACAGGGAACTCTGCCCAAAAGTTGTGACTCTCTTGATCTGGAGCGACAAGGGGTTTTAAAAAAGTTTCCATTGTAAACCTGGGAGATACTCTGTTTTTAGGTCACCAGCAGGCATTGCCCTGTGCAGTGGGTGTGCTCCAGGCAGCCAGCTAGGGGCTTCTCTTATCCTGCTTAACAAAGGGGTGTAAACTTTATCACAGTTCCTTAGAACACAGTCCAAAGGGGTGTCAGGCTTTCTTGCTTTATTATCCATTTTTACATCCAATATCCTTAAGTTTCTAACCACAGAAATCACACAACAAGATGCACAAAAACAAACAAACAAAAACATATAAAACACAGAACAAAACACAAAGAAACACAAACCTGGCGAAGATACAGAAAAACAGAGGAGCAATGCAACGTCTTGCTGAAGCTCCAGGGTAGGAGCTCCTGCGTGCCTGGCTGCACCTTTCTCCTCTTTCAGAGAAATTCCCTACAGAACAGAACAGAGGACAGGACAATTCTTGTTACTGTCCAGGACAGGAGTATATGTGAGCCTCCCCAGGCCACCTCTCTATCATCAGAAGACATCTCACTTAACCGGATATCAGATGTTATAATGGCACCACTTACCTATGGAGGCTTCCTCCACCAGGTGCTTGCTAATAGTTTTAGTGTGATGGTTCAGTGCAGTGCTCCCCGGACCAAAGGCTCACTCCAAGGCTTGGAACTTGGCTCTCCAGATCTGAGCCCTGGGGGAAAGGCCAGCTTCAGAATTTCCAGCAGTCTGGTCTTGTGATCTGGTTGGGTCATCTCGCTGGGGAACTCCAAAATGTTAGACCAGGACGCAAGAAAAAACCACTGACCCCAATTAAAATCAAATTAAGGCAAGCTTATTAGTTCAACCAGCCGGGCTGACTCTCCTTCTCAAAACGGTGGAAAAAAGACAGCATCCCCACCTTTCCTACAGCCCAGCTTTATAGCCCAAAAAGTTACACAAAAAGGAAGTTTCAGAAAACAGAACTTTGACAAGCATCACACTAATTGTAGTTTACATTTTTTTTTTTGCTGCCCCAGCATCAGAAATTATGAAGACCATTAGAGCCTCAGAGAGGGTCATTGTCTGGCCAGGGAAGGCCAATATTTATGAGGTGTCACTAAAGTTTCAGAAAGGGCTGCGATATGGTCAGAACTCCAGGCATGGGTGAGTTCAAGGAATGGGCAGGCATTCCAAGCAGGTTCAGAATTTGCAGTAATTTATAGTAAAGCAAAAATTATCTTTCCATGGCTTTGTGGCAAGATGGCTCCCAATATTAACGAAAGATCAGGTTGGGTGATCACCCCTGTTTCTTACTTTTGGAAACTCCTCTACCACCTCCAAGGTTGTGAACTCCTGAGCATTTTCCATTCCAGATATGTATTCACAGAATTTCTAACTCTTGTCCTCTAATTGGGTCTTTCTTGGGGCAAAGGTAATGTCAAGGCATTGTTCTGGATGAGAGTGGGAAGATTATTGAATACCACATATTTGCATACACATTGGATTCATTTTCCAATTTTCCATTCAAAATACTTTATCCCTGACAATAACCCATACCCTACCAGACTCAAACTACTAATACTAATATGATGGAGAAAAATAACCCAAACAGAATTGAAATACATGTAGTTCAGAGGAGGCATGGTGTATATTGGACTTGCCTTTTGCAAGATAATTGGTAGGTGTTATAAATCTAGTCAACTTTTAATTGAAATAGTTCTCCATGTGTTTTTAAAGTTAATAAATATATGAATTCCTGTCTCGCTTTCTCTGTAGCCTATTCAGCACATGTATTTTTATATGCACATATAGAATCCTACCTGATAACATGCGTATATTTTTGTGAGGTGCCTTACTTGGCAGATACAAATGGTGAGAAGAGATCACTCCTCCTAAACGCTTTTGGAACTGAAAATTCAAGCTATGGGTGAGCTTCCTAGTTGAACAACATTTTACATAAATCCATGTTCAGTAAAATGAATGTTTTTGGATCTGTGAATGATATAAATTTCATGGTGAATTTTGATTGACATATATATTGCTACTTTTTAATGTCTGTCTTTGTTTGTATATATATATATATATATATATATATATATATATATATATATATATATATATACACACTCTCCAGATTTTTCAAAATATGAAATTTATGAGTCTTATATACACTCCCAAAATTCATTCATGTTCATGTATGTGGATTAATAATCAACTTTTCACAAGATTATTCTCAGAAATATTCATCAACCTGAAATACATATTTGTTTCCTAGTACTGAAAACTATCTTCAGTGAAAGGTGCATACAAATTCTAATATTTCTACAGTAACTGACCTAGTTTAACATCAATGCAAGTAGATTCCTATGGGATATGATGTGTATTTTGACGTTCATTTTTATTCAACACTGGTACATTACTATTTCTTCAGTTTTTGCAAATCATAGGATATATATTTCATCCACTATTTAGCAAATTTATAGGTCTTTGTTTCACTTTCAATCACTTCCTTCTCAAGTATTTCTCTATGTTTCTTGACTGATCTTTTCATGAGACTTCTTTCCAAACACATTACTTTTGATTTCCATAATCACTTTTGAAACAAAACTCAAACACCCTCATGATAAACCATAACCCTAAGATGAACATTAGATATATAACTGGTTGGAATGAATGATATTATATCAATATAACATTTCTTATGTATTTTCAGATATCACTTCAATCAATTATTTAAAGTGGATCCAGTTATACTATTTATTCACAGTATGGTCTATTCATGCATTAACTCTATATTCATAAATACAGGGTACACCTATTTGTACCCCCATACTAATTTATACGTCTTCAAAATATTTCTCCTAGAAATGGTGAAAGAAATACTCATGACACCTGATCTACATATACATTATATCACAAAATATTCTGGACAAAAAAAGCAAAGGTCACACTTATGATTGTACCAAAGCCTAAATGGAAAGTGAACATGGATTACTAAATACATCCATGTCCAGGTTGCCTAATGCTCTCAAATGTCAATCCAATTGATGACTACATATTTGTTTCTTCTTAAGATTATATGTTCAACCTCAAGCCTGTTGAAAATGTCTAATCCTATCACTCTCTTTATACTTTGCTTGATTTCCTAATGTCTCTATTGATATCTGCTTTCCTACATGTTATTCCCAGTTCGTCATTTTGACTGACTCTTCACATGTGCTCACATTTACATTCACTCTCTACCCAAAACCCTTTTGCTAAAGAACTTTTGTTTCAAATTCTATACTCACTCTTCTTTCTAAGCCTACCGACTATGTTCCTAATCCTACCGACTATCTCTTTTTGACTGGATGTTCTCTTCAACATTCAATCATCCAAGGTACAAGGTCCTATGCCATTGTATATTGATTTATCTGAGACAAATGTGCAGCACATAATTCAAAGCTAATTATCCCACTAAAGGGCAGAATGCCTTTTTGGGTTTCAAATCTTACCTAAATTTTTGATTTCATACTTAGATGTCACCTATATACTCTTGGAAATATCGCAGGTTGCCAATAACATTATTCATCCCACAGAATGATTCCTAACCCAAATCAAAGCTGTTATTACACATAACCATAAACTCTACCCTTAATATAACATACCGAAGAGCTGGGAGAGAGTTGGTCTTACAATATAGGAATATAGGTTACCTTCCACCTGATGAGAACCTCAAAGATCCATGGAGAAATGATACTTGGAGAAGATGTAGGCAGCTATGTAGGACCTGAGGGAGCAATAGTCATCTTCCATGGCAAACAACCCGGTCAGGATGAATTGATGTGTCTGAATCAGCCTCTCTCTTTTTATTGTAGAGAAGATAGACCAAACCAGGCCTGTGTGCATAGCAGTTCCCGATTTCCTATGGTTGATATAGAATTCTAACTTCTGAATATGTTACAGTATGTAGGGGCAGCCGCCATCTCATGGGAACCTTGGACTCAACTGTTAGGACAAAGTGGTTACCAAAGCAGTGACCTCATTCAGTTCCTGAAGGAAGTGACCTTACCTTACTTCCTTGGTGATAGAATTCTCTGAACTTGGGATCCAGGAAGCCATGCACCCAGAGCCAGTCCCAGTCCAAGTGCCAGTGGGCTAACTTGTTTGCTTTTCCCAAGGACAGAGTCAGTCTTCCTTGGTACCTACTGATGTGAGGATGGACAAATGCCAGCAGAGCTCTGAAGAGAGGCCTATCCTGAGAAAGCAGGTAGTGGCTCACCGCTGGCACCTGACAACTTCACAGAGTTGGCCAAGGAGACCAAATCTGAGACAGGACAGGCCATTTCGGGGGAACATTATATGGTCAGAAGACACTCTGGATCGTCACAGACCTACTTGGGCGAAGGAGGTGCCTTTGCTGTTGTGGGTGTGAGTTTGTGGCGTTTTCTCATGTTCTGAGAATAGGTAGGAAACACGGTTTGTTTGGTTTGGAGTGGACTGTTCTAGAAAGTCTTTTGACATGGTGAGTGTTTCTATATCTGTGTATCCCACTGTATCCGTGGTTGCAGACATTAGAAAAGAGAATGCATTAATGGATGTGTTGTCTCTAGTAGAAAGCTTCCCAGCATTCATCTTGCCCACTTGATGAATGGACTGCAGCTTGCATTATGGATGGGCAAAACCTACTATCTCCCTGAGTTCCTGTTTTCCTCATGAATTCTGGCCACTCTCCAGAATAGGCTCATGTATCACCAGAAGGCTCTGTGACATGGCCATGTGCTGGATAGCTGAAGGAATGGGAGCATCTCAGAACACTCAGATATCAGTGGGACCAGTAAATTCTCAGTGGAGAAACCCTGCTTTGGGCCATTTGCTTACTTTTGTTTCCATTAACCTAAATTTCAGGAAGGTCTTTGCCTCAGGCCACACATTTGTGAAGCCTGATGAAAACTGTTTTCATATGGAAAAGAATGAGCATCACCTGTGGCTCTTTGCTTAATTGCTTTGGAATAGGATGTGTCTGAATCAGCCTCTTGTCCTTGTGTGAGGTTGTGGCTTAGATTCTCAGCACCTGATGGATCTAAAGAAAAATCCCATGTTTTTCCAAAACCAAAATGGCCAAAAGAGCAGTCATTGTGAATGATTTTTTTTTGCCTTCTTGTGTTAGGTTCCTGACCTTCATCAAGTGAGAATAGGAATCATTTGGGTCAAATGAGTTCTTCAAATCCCTGAAGAGGCTAGCCCATAGGTGCTTTGGTTTTCTCATGACTCCAAATCAGAAAAAAGAATATATACCTGACAGCCAGTAGGACTCAAATTGGAGAAGCGGAACACTTTAACACCAGGAATATTTCATCACTCCTGATTCACAGGAAAAGTGCCCAGGCCACCCTGATTTTAAGCAAATGAGGGGCAATTGAGCTTATTTTGGACACTTTCTTGGGCTGTGACGATCATAGTAACCTTCAGCCAGACATAATGATGAGTGTCTATATGGAAGAAGATCAGGGCTATGTGGGAGTGTTTTGGATTTAATTGTGGTTATTTTTGTGGCGGTTGGAATGAATGACTGGGTTCACCTGGGAACAAACTCTGGTGTGATTCTCCTTAGAGACTGAGTTCTGGAACTGAATTCAGAGAAGTATTTCCATGAAATGTGTTGGGATTTTAAAAGGTCATTCATGAGAGTCGCCCTTGGAAACTGAGATCAAGGCCCAGGGTGGCTTTCCACAGACCACTGGAAATCTCAGCTAGCATATCACATGATTTTATTTTGAAAGACTTGGCAGCCATAGTTGAGAGTTAAAACACACATGGACCTCACATTGTAGATCTCAATTGGCCTGGCTTCATGTGGCATTTTGGTCACTCTTTGGGAAGCCTTGCCTGTGGGAGTTCTCCAGAGCTTTCATTGAAATGAGCTTTCTCAAAACTTAATGGTTTCTGAATGAATTGAAACCCACAGTGCCTCCAACTTCATCCTTGAAAAATGTCTAGATAAATACCATGAAATTTTGGAAATTCCCATGACAAGGTGGCACTGGAGAAACTTTGGATGTCCTGTTGCTGATCATGAGTATACCTGACAATGCCTTGTTTGACTGGGTTTCATGAAAATGGTGTAGAACAGAGATGCCAGTAATTTGGGGCATGCCGAGTAGTCGGCCTAGAGCAGGGGTGGGCAGGTGTGTGATAAAACATCATGGTGGGGCCATGTGGATCTGCCATTGGCTTCCAAATGGCTTGTGACTGACATGGTGCAGCCCGCAGACCCTTATATGTAAAGGCATCTTGTTATATGGAAAGCTTTCTGGGCAATGTTCAGAATCAGGTTGCTATGGTTATTGGTGCAATTTATGTGGGAAAGAAGCCTGGTTGGTGTATTCTCCTGCAGACCCTCACCCACCACACGTGACAGAACTCCCTCCAGCACTGTGTCCCAGTTAGCTCCTTGCATTTTGTGAAGCAAATACCAAACTCCCAGTGCAGCAGCAAAAATACCACAAAAAGTGGAGGATGACCAAATGGCTTAACAGTCCACACAGGGAGACACTTAGCCCACAGTGACCACAGTTTAACTACAAAGAGAGGATTCAGCACTGCTGCCTCATGTTCATTGGAAAATAAGAAACCATGTCCTTCAGGTCACATAGATGCAGAACCAGCTTTGATGGTCTCACTACAAAGGAAGCCAAATCTTCTGACAACAACATATATTTCAAGTGCCCAAACTCAGAGGCAGTTTTTCAAATAGTTTTTAGGCTCTCAGAGCTCCATGTTTGTGGAATGTTTACACTGTCCCTTACTTTTGGAAACTCCTCTACCACCTCCAAGTATGTGAACTCCCGAGCATTTTCCATTCCAGATATGTATTCACAGATTTTCACACTTTTCTACTCTAATTGTGTCTAACTTGGGGCGAGGGTAATGTCAAGGCATTGTTCTGGATGTGAGTGGGAAGATTTTTGTGTAGCACATATTTACATACACATTGAATTCATTTTCCAATTTTCCATTTGACATACTGAATTCCTGACACTAACCCATACCCTACTAGACTCTGACTTATAATCCTAATATGATGGTAAAAAATAACCCAAACAGAATAGAAATACAAGCCGTTCAGAGGAGGCATGGTGTGTAGTTGGAATTGCTTTTTGCATTATATAGTATAGGAGTTATAAATCTAGTCAATTTTTTGTTGAAATAATTAAACATGTGTTTTTAAAGTTAACAAATTTGGGAATCCTGTCTCCCTTTCTCTGTAGCCTATTCAGCACATGTATTTTTAAATGCACATAGAGAGTCCTACTGGGTATCACACGTACATACTTGTGAGGTAGATGAATTGGCAGATAAAAATTTTGAGAAGAGATCACTCCTCCTAAACGCTGTTGGAACTGAAAATTCAACCTATGGGTGAGCTTCCTAGTTGAATAACATTATACATGAATCCATGTTCAGTAAAATGAGTATTTTTGCATCTGTGGATTTTATATATTTCATGATGAATTTCGATTGGAATATATATTGCTACTTTCTTTTTCTTTTTTTTTTGGTTGCTCAAAACATTACAAAGCTCTTGACATATCATATTTCATACATTGGATTCAAGTGGGTTATGAACTCCCATTTTTACTTCAATTATAGATTGCAGAATCACATTGGTTACACATTCACATTTTTACATAATGCCCTATTAGTTACTGTTGAATTCTGATACCTTTCCTATACTCTACTATCCCCCCTCCCTTCCCCTCCCATCTTCTCTCTCTACCACATATACTGTAATTCTTTTCTCTCCTTGTTTATTTTCCCATTCCCCTCAAAACCTCTTATATGTAATTTTGTGTAACAATGAGGGTCTCCCTCCATTACCATGCAATTTCCCTTTTCTCTTCGTTTCCCTCCCACCTCATGTCTCTATTTAATGTTAATCTTTTCTTCCTGCTCTTCCTCCCTGTTCTGTTCTTCGTTGCTCTCATTATATCCAAGAAGACATTTGGTATTTGATTTTTAGGGATTGGCTAGCTTCACGTTGCATTATCTGCTCTAGTACCATCCATTTCCCTGAAAATTCCATGATTTTGTCATATTTTAGTGCTACATAATACTCAATGGTGTATAAATGCCACATTTTTGTTATGCATTCATCTATTAGAGGGCATCGGGGTTGGGTCCACAGTGTAGCAATTGTGAATTGTACTGCTATGAACATCGATGTGGCAGTATCCCTGTGGTTCACTCTTTTAAGGTCTTCAGGGAATAGTCCAAAAAGGGCAATAGCTGGGTCAAATTGTGGTTCCATTCCCAGCTTTCCCAAGAATCTCCATACTGCTTTTCAAATTGGCTGCACCAGTTTGTGGGAACAGCTCTCCACATAGGCCTGGTTTGGTCCATCTTCTCGACATTAAGAAGAGAGAGGCTTACTCAGACACACCCCTTCATCCTGACCAGGTTGTTTGCCATAGAAGATGACTTTTGGTCGCTCAGGTCCTTCATAGCTGCCTACATCTTTTCCAAGGATCAAATCTGCAAGGACCTTTGAGGTTCTCAGAAGGTGGAAGATCCCCTACATTGCTGAAATGCAAGACGAACTCTGTCCATGCTCTTCTGTAAAGTTAGATTGAGGGAACAGTGTATGGTTAGGGTTAATAACATGTTCGATTTGGGTTAGGAATCATTCTGCTTGATGAATAATGGTATTGGGAACCTGCGATATTTATAAGACTTCAGAGGTGAAATATAAGTATGAAAACAGAAATCTAGGTAAGATTTTTAGCCCAGAAGGGCATTAGGCCCTTGATTGGGATTCTTAGCTTTTAATTGTTTTCTGCACGTTTGTCTCAGATAAATTGATAATCAAAGGCATAGGACCTTGTACCTTGGATGATTGATTGTAGAAGAGAACATCCACTCAAATTGAGATAGTCGGTAGGATTAGGAAGACAGTCGTAGGTTTAGGAAAAAGAGTGAGTATAAAATTTGGATCAAATGTTCTTTAGCAATAGGGTTTCATTTATAGAGTGAATGTAAATGTCAGCATATGCGAAGAGTCAGTCACAATGATGAACTGGGGAAAATATAGAAAAGAAAATATCAATAGAGACATTACAAAATCAGGCAATTATAAAGTGAGTGATAGGTTTAGACATTTTCAACAGGATTGCGATTGAATACATAATCTTAGGAAGAAACAAATATGTAGTCACCAATAGAAATGACATTTGAAAGCATTAGGCTACCTGGACATGGATGTTTTTAGTAATCCATGTTCAATTTTCATTTAGGATTTGGTACAAACATAAGTGTGACCTTTGCATTTTGTGCCCAGAAAATTATTGTGATAAAATATATATGTAGATTATGTGACATGAGAATTTCTTTCACCATTTCTGTGAGCAATATTTGAAGACATATAAATTAGTATTGGGGGTACAAAGTGGTGTACCCTGTGTCTATAAATATAGAGATAATGCATGAATAGAACATACTGTGAATAAATAATATAACTGGTTCCACTTTAAATAATGGATTGAATTGATATCCGAATGTATATATAAGAAATCATATATTGACATACAATCATTCATTCCAACCAGTTATATATCTAATTGTAATCTTAGGGTTATTGTTTATCATGAAATGTGAGTGAGTTTTGCTTCAAAAGTGATTATGGAAATTGAAAATAATGTGTTTGGAAAGAAGTCTCATAAAATTACCAGTCAAGAAATATGGAGAAAGACATGTATTCTGAATCAGGAAGTGATTGAAAATGAAACAAATGCCTATAAATTTGCTAAATTGTGGATGAAATATATATCCTTTAATGTGCATAAACTGATGAAATTGTAATGTACCAGTGTTCAATAAAAATAAACGTCAAAATACACATCATGTACCATAGGAATCTACTTGCATTGATATTAAACTGGGTCAGTTACTGTAGAAATATTAGGATTAGCGTGCATCATTCACCGAAGTTAGTTTCCTTTCTTTTAAATTTTTATTTATGCTTTTTCAAAACATTACATAGTTCTTGATATATCATATTTCTCACTTTGATTCAAGTGCATTATGAACTCTCATTTTTACCCCGTATACAGATTGCAGAATCACATCACTTACACATCCATTGATTCACATATTTCCATACTAGTGTCTGTTGTATTCTGCTGCCTTTCCTATCCTCTACTATCCCCCTCCCCTCCCCTCTCCTCCCCTCTTCTCTCTCTACCCTCTCTACTGTAATAAATTTCTCTCCCTTGTATTATTTTTTCCTTTCTTCTCACTTCCTCTTGTATGTAATTTTGTATAACCCTGAGGGTCTACTTCCATTTTCATGCAATTTCCCTTCTCTCTCCCTTTCCTTCCCACCTCTCATCCTTGTTTTAATGTTAATCGTCTTCTCATCCTCTTCCTCCCTTCTCTGTTCTTAGTTACTCTCCTTATATCAAAGAAGACATTTGGCATTTGTTTTTTAGGGATTGGCTAGTTTCACTTAGCATAATCTGCTCTAGTGCCATCCATTTCCTTGCAAATTCCATGATTTTGTCATTTTTTAATGCAGAGTAATACTCCATTGTGTATAAATGCCACATTTTTTTTATCCATTCATCTATTGAAGTGCATCTAGGTTGGCTCCACAGTCTTGCTATTGTGAATTCTGCTGCTATGAACATTGATGTAGCAGTGTCCCTGTAGCACGCTATTTTTAGGTCTTTAGGGAATTGACCGAGAAAGGGAATAGCTGGGTTAAATGGTGGTTCCATTCCCCGCTTTCCAAGGAATCTCCATACTGCTTTCCAAATTGGCTGCACCAATTTGCAGTCCCTCCACCAATGTACAAGTGTATCTGTTTCCCCACAACCTCGCCAGCACTTGTTGTTTGACTTCATAATTGCTGCCAATCTTCCTGGAGTGAGATGGTATCTTAGGGTGGTTTTGATTCACCTTTCTCTGACTGCTGGAGATGGTGAGGATTTTTTCATGTATTTGTTAATTGATTGTATGTCCTCCTCTGAGAAGTGTCTGTTGAGGTCCTTGGCCCATTTGTTGATTGGGTTATTTGTTATCTTATTGTTTAATTTTTTGAGTTCTTTGTATACTCTGGATATTAGGGCTCTATCTGAAGTGTGAGGAGTAAGATTTGTTCCCAGGATGTAGAGTCCATATTTACCTCTCTTATTGTTTCTTTTGCTGAGAAAAAAACTTTTTACTTTGAGTAAGTCCCATGTGTTGATACAAGTTATTAACTCTTGTGCTATGGGTGTCCTATTGAGGAATTTGGAGCCCGACCCCACAGTATGTAGATCGTAGCCAACTTTTTCTTCTATCAGATGCCATGTCTCTGATTTGATATCAAGGTCCTTGATCCATTTTGAGTTAACTTTTGTGCATGCGAGAGAAACGGATTCAGTTTCATTTTGTTACGTATGGATTTCCAGTTTTCCCAGCACCATTTGTTGAAGATGCTATCCTTCCTCCATTGCATGCTTTTAACTCCTTTATCAAATATAAGATTGTTGTAGCATTGTGGATTAATCTCTGTGTCCTACATTCTGTACCATTGGTCCACCCGCCTGTTTTGGTACCAGTACCATGCTGTCTTTGTTACTATTGCTCTGAAATTTAGTTTGAAATCTGGTATCGCTATACCGCCTTATTCACACTTCCTGGTTAGAATTTCTTTTGCTTTTCTGGGTCTTTTATTTTTCCATATGAATTTCATGATTGCTTTCTCTATTTCTACAAGAAATGCCGTTGGGATTTTGATTGGCATTGCGTTAAACCTATAGAGAGCTTTTGGTAATATCACCATTTTGATGATGTTAGTTCTCCCTATCCATGAACAGTGTATATTTTTCCATCTTCTAAGATCTTATTCTACTTCTCTTTATTGGGTTCTGTAGTAAGCATTGTATAAATCTTTCACTTCTTTTGTTAGGTTGATTCCCAAAGATTTTATTTTTATTTTTTGAGGATATTGTGAATGGAGTGTTTTTTTTTCTCATTTCTGTTTCAGAAGTTTTGTCGCTGATATACAGAAATGCCTTTGATTTATGCATGTTGATTTTATATCCTGCCACATTGCTGAAATCATTTATTAATTCTAGTAGTTTTCTTGTAGACACTTTTGGGTCTTCTATATATAGAATCATGTCAGCTGCAAATAGTGATAATTTAAGTTATTTTCCTATTTTAATGCCTTTAATTTCTTTCATCTGTCTAATTGCTCTGGCCAGTGTTTTGAGAACTATATTAAATAGAAGTGGTGGTAGAGGACATCCCTGTCTTGTTCCAGATATTAGAGGGAATGCTTCAATTTTTCTCCATTCAGAATGATGCTAGCCTGAGGCTTAACATAGATAGCTTTTACAATGTCGAGGTAAGTTCCTGTTATCCCTAGTTTTTCTCATGTTTAGAACATAAAGGGATGCTAAGGGTCTATCGATCTTATTTATTTTTTGAAGAACCAAGCTTTACTTTTGTTAATTTTTTCAATAGTTTCTTTTGTTTCAATTTCGTTGTTTTCCGCTCTGATTTTAATCATTTCTTGCCTTCTGCTACATTTGTTTTTGTTTTGCTCTTCCTTTTCTAGGGCTTTGAGATGAAGTGTTAGCTCATCTATTTGTTGTTCTTTCCTTTTTTTGAGGAATGACGTCCATGTGATGAATTTCCCTGTTAAAACTGCTTTCATTGTGTCCCATAGATTTCGATATGTTGTGTCGGTATTTTCATTTATCTCTAAGAATTTTTTGATTTCCTCATTTATGTCTTCTGTAACCCTTTGATCATTCAGTAACATATTGTTCATTTTCCATGTGATGTAGGATTTTTCCTTCCTTCTTTTTCATTGATTTCCAGTTTCATTCCATTATGATCAGATAAAATTCATGGTATTAAGTCCACCCCTTTATATTTACTGAGGGTTGCCCTATGGCATAATATATAGTATATTTTTGAGAAGGATCCATGTGCTGCTGAGAAAAAAGTATATCCACTTGATGATGGTTGGTATATTCTATATATGTCAGTTAAGTCTAGGTTATTGATTGTGATATTGAGTTCTATAGTTTCTTTATTCAACTATTGTTTGGAGGATCTGTCCAATGATGAGAGAGGTGTGTTGATGTCACCCATAATTATTGTGTTGTGGTCTATTTGATTCTTGAACTTGAGGAGAATTTTTTTTATGAACGTCGCAGCACCATTAAATGGTAAGTAAATATTGATAATTTTTATGTCTTGTTGGTGAATGGTTCCTTTTAACAGTATATAATGTCCTTCCTTATCCCTTTTGATTAAATTAGTCTTGAAGTCGATTTTATTCGATATGAGGATGGTCACCCCTGCTTGCTTATGAGAACCGTGTGCATGGTATATTTTTTCCCAACCTTTCACCTTCAGCCTGTGTATGCCTTTTCCATTCAGATGTGTCTGCTGGAGGCAACATATTGTTGGATTTGTTTTTTCAATCCAAGCTACAAGCCTATGTTGCTTTATTGGAGAGTTTAAGCCATTAATGTTTAGAGTTACTATTGATATATGGTTTGTACTGCCAGCCATGTTTGAATATTTATCTTTTTTTTTTAAATTTAGTTTGTTTCTCCATGATTAGCTTTTCCCTGGCCTCTGTCATTACTGAGGCACTTCCCACTGATGGTTTTGGTTGGTGTTTTTTTTTTTTCCTCGTATAGTGTTTTGCTCAAGACACTTTGCAATGCTGGTTTTCTGACTGAAAATTTTTTTAGCCTTTGTTTATCATGAAAGATTTTTATTTTGTTGGCATACCTGAAGCTTAATTTTGCTGGATACAGAATTCTTGGTTGGCATCAATTGTCTTTCAGTGTTTGAAATACACTGTTCCAGGATCTTCTCACTTTCAATGTCTGTGATGAAAAATCCGTTGTTAACATTTTTGGTTATCCCTGAATGTAATCTGCCTCTTTTCTCTTTAAGCTTTTAATATTTTCTCTTTGTTCTGTATATTGGATATCTTCATAACAATGTGTCTTGGCTTTGGTCTACTGTAATTTTGTGTGCTCTGTGTCCTGTAAGCATCTACAATTTGTATATCCGTTTCCTTTTTTATTTCTGGAAAGTTTTCTGTAATTATTTCATTCAGCAGGTTACTCAATCCCTTGGTTTGAATCTCTGTACCTTCCTCTATCCAGATGACTCATCAGTTGGTTTTTTTATGTTATCCCATATCTCTTGGATGTTTTTCTCGTGATTTTTTACCAGCCTTTCTGTGTTGGCTAGACTCTTTTCAAGATGATATATTTTGTCTTCATTATGTGACATTCCGTATTCTACTTGCTCCACTCTGTTAGTGATTCTCTCAATTGAGTTTTTAATTTGGTTTATCATTTCCTTCATTTCTGGAATTATTGTTTGATTTTTTTATAATCTCTATCCCTTATAAAGATGCTTAACTTCTTCTTTTATCTGTTTATGTAATTCATTTTCAATGTGTTCTTTCACTGTATGGATTTGCTGTCTCATATCCTCTTTAAGGTTCCATTCCATCTCTCTAAGGTATTCCTTGAGTTCTTTATATGACAATTTTTCTGATGATTCTAGGTCCTCCTGAAAATTTAGGTTGTCCTTCATTGTTTGTACTCCTTTTTTTTCTTGCCTTTTTATGCTGCTCATGTTACTTCTTGTTCTGTTTGAGTGCTGAGTTACTGCTTACTCTTATAAATTTATTTGAAGCTTGGGAGGAAAGATATCAGAAGGGATGCGAAGAAGTCACTAAAGAGAATGAGAATAGGTAGGTAGAATACAAGGAAGAGGGAATAAGAAAATTGAAAAGAAATAAAAAGGCAAAAGAAAAAAATAGAAAATAAAGAAAAAATAAATTTGTAAATAATAATGATAATTTAAAAAATGAAAATTAAAATTTAAAATAGTAATAATAATAATAAAATTTTAAAAATAAAAACATTAAAATAAGCAAAGAACAACAACAAAAAAATGAAAATGAAAGAAAAAGAAAAAAAACTAAAAAGAAAAAAAATAATAAAAATACATGAAGTCATAGAGTTCAATTAACTTCTCTTTCAGCAGGTGGAGCTGTACTCACTGGGCCAAGCTTCTCCTCTCAATAGGTGGGAACCAATCACTGTGCAGCAGCTCTTCTCCCAGATTGGGTGGGTCTCTAATCCTGAGTGCCTAGGGCCTTCTTTTGTGTTTCCTCAAGCCAGGCTCCACTCAACTGTGACGCTCACCACAATACTGGCTACATGTCAGGTCTCTGCTCCTGGTAGCCCTGTTTTCATGAACGCCTGGCACACTCTCCCTGTTTGCCCTCCTCAGACCCTAAGTTTGTAGAGCTTTGGGCTGACAGCCCCCAGCAAATTTGCTTACCCTCCTGTAGCCATGCCCCCATTAGCTGGTGCTGGTTGTCAGCACTGGTGGGAGCGGTAGCTGGGAATTCCGTTCCACGAGTCTCGCGCCACACCTGATTCCCTTGGTCTGGCTATCTTGCTCATGGGAGAGCTGGGAGGGTCCCTTAAGGGAGAGCTAGGAGAGGCCCTTAAGGTTTCCCAGCTGTGTGGAGAGAGATGGATAGGGGATTACACACCTGTCGTGCTGATTTCAATAAAGTTATCTCCTCTGCCCATGACGTCAGTTCTCTGCCATGGTGTTATCCCATGCAAATTGTGACCGTTCATTCCTTTTGCCAGGTGACCAATGTAACGGTTGGTCCTAACTGTCTCTCCCAAGCCCCATTTCAATCCAGGGGCCACTGCCTATGAAGGCTCAGTTTGCTTTTACCTCTGGAAATTCAGAAGGGCCGACCAGTTATTTCAGCGGGAACGTTAGTTCTGAGTCATGAGAAGCAGGCAAATCTGAGCTTGTATGCAGCTGATCCGGGCTCTGTGTGTGTTCTGTAGGACCCAGACTGTTCGCCCCAGATCGACGTCAGGTCAGCATTGCCTAGTGATTCTGAGCAAACAGCATTTAGACAGTTTACGACTCCCTATGCCCGCGCAGCTTAAGTGGTCAGAGACTTGATTTCTCCATGCCCGCCGCCATGTTGGATCTTCTATATTGTTACTTTTTAATGTCTGTGCGTGTGAGTGTGTATATATGAAATATATGTGTCTTATTATACACTCCCTAAATTCATTCATATTCATATATGTGGATTTATAACAAACTTTCCACAAGATTATTCTCAGAAATAATCATCCACCTGAAATACATATTTGTTTCCTAGTACTGAAACTAACTTCAGTGAATGGTGCATACAAACTCTAATATTTTTACAGTTACTGTCCCAGTTAGCATCAATGCAAGTAGATTCTTAGGGGACATGATGTGTATTTTGCGGTTCATTTTTATTCAACACTGGTACATTACTATTTCTTCAGTTTATGCACATCATAGGATATATATTTCATCCACAAGTTAGAAAACTTATAGGCATTTTTTTCATGATCAACCACTTCCTGCTTCAGAACACATGTATTCCTCCATGTTTCTTGAATGGTCTTTTCATAAGACTTTTTTCCAATCACAATATTTTCGTTTTTTATAATCACTTATGAAGCAAAACTCAAACACCCTTCATGATAAACCATAATGCTAGTATTACCATTAGATGTATAACTGGTTGGAATGAATGATTGTATATCAACATAAGATTTTCTGTATAGTTTCAGATGTCAATTCCATTATTTAAAGTGGAACCAGTTACATGATTTATTCACAGGATGGTCTACTCATGCATTATCTCTATATTCATAGACACAGGGTACACCTCTTTTTACCCCTAACACTACTGTATATGTCTTCAAAATATTGCTCCCAGAAATGGTGGAAGAAATACTCATGTCACCTGATCCACATATACATTTTATCACAGTAAAATTCTGAACAAAAAATGTAAAGGTCACACTTATGATTGTACCAAAGCCTAAAAGAAAAGTGAACATGAATAACTAAAAAAATCCATGTCCAGGTTGCCTAATGCTCTCAAATGTCAATCCTATTGGTGACATCATATTTGTTTCTTCCAATGATTATATATTCAAACTCAGCCCTCTTGAAAATGTCTAATCCTATCACTCACTGTATATTTTGCCTGATTTCATATTGTCTCTATTGATGCCTGATTTCCTACATATTTTCCCCAGTTCATCATTGTGACTGACTCTTCACATATGCCGACATTTTCATTCACTCTCTAACCGAAACCCTATTGCTAAAGAACTTTTGGTCCAAATCCTATACTCACTCTTCTTCCTAAACCTACCGACTATCTTCCTAATCCTACCTACTATCGCTTTTTGACTAGATGTTCTCTTCTACATTCAATCTACCCAGGTACAAGGTCCTGTGACATTGTATATCGAATAATCTGAGACATGGTTACAGAACATAATTCAAAGCTAAGTATCCCAATCAAGGTCTCAATGCCATTCTGGGCTTAAAATCATACCTAGATTTCTGTTTCCATACTTATATTTCACCTCAATGTTTTTGTAAATATCGCAGGTTCCCAATACCATTATTTATCACACAGATTGATTCCTAACCCAAATCGAACCTGTTATTAATCCTAAACATACACTGTTCCCTCGATCTCACTTTACAGAAGAGCAGGGACAGAGTTGTTCTTAAAATACAGGAAAGTAGGGGACCTTCCACCTGCTGAAAACCTCAAAGGTCCATGTAGAAATGATACCTGGAGAAGTTGTAGGGAGGTATGAAGGACCTTAGAGAACAAAAGTCATCTTCCATGGAAAACAACCTGGTCAGGATGAAGGGATGTGTCATAATCAGCCTCTCTCTCCTAATTGTAGAGAAGATGGACCAAACCAGGCCTGTGGGAGAACTGTTCCCGGGTGCCTATGGATGATATACCATTCTAACTTGTGAAAGTGTCACAGGAAGTAGGGGCAGCCTCCATCTCATGGGACCCTTGGAAGCAACTGGTAGGACAAAGGGGTTGCCAAGGCAGTGGCCTCATTCAGTTCCAAAGAATGTGACATACTTCATTTACTTGGTGATGGAACTCTCTGAACATGCTATCCAAGAAGCCAGACACCGAGAGGCAATCCCAGTCCCAGTCCCACTGGGCTCACTTGTTTGGATTTTCCAAGGACAGAGTCAGTCTTTCTCGGTACCTACTGAGTTGAGTATGGCCAAATGCCAGGAGAGCTCTGAAGAGGGACTTTTCCTGAGAAAGTAGGTAGTGGCTCATCACTTTTTCCTGACAACTTCACAGAGTTGGCCAAGGAAACCAGATCTGAGAGAGGACAGGCCATTTTGGGGGAACATAGTATGGCCCACCACTCAGAGTAAACTCCAGAGAGTCACACACATACTTGAGGGAAGAAGGTGCCTTTGTGAGTGTGGGTTTGTGGTTTTGTCTCATGTTCTGATAATAGGTAGGAAAGGTGGTTTGTTTGGTTTGAAGTGAACTGTTTCTAGTAAGTCGTTTGACAAGATGAGTGTTTCTATGTCTGTGTATCCCACTCTGTCCGTGGTTGTAGACATGAGAAAAGAGAATGCAATAATGGATGTGTCCTGTCTAGTAGAAAGCTTCCCAGTATTTTTCCTGCCCAATTTATGAATGGAGTGTGGCTTGCCTTATGGATGGGCAATACCTACTACCTTCCTAAGTCCCTGTTTTCTTCCTGAATTCTGGCCACTCTCCAGAATTGGCTCATGGTTTTGTGTCCAAGATATGTACCACCTCCAAGGTCTTTGACATGGCCATGTACAGGATAGCTGAAGGGAATGGCCAGCATCTCAAAAAACTCAGATATCAGTGTGACCAGGAAAGTCTCAGTGGACATACCCTGCTTTGGGCCTTTTGCTTACCTATTTTTCTCTTGCCCAGAATGTCAGGAAGGACTTTGACTCAGGCCACCCCTTTGTGAAGCCTGAAGAATACAGTTTTCAAATGGAAATGAATGGGCATCACCTGTGGCTCTTTGCTTAATTGCTTTGGAAAGCGATGTGTCTGATTTAGCCTCTTGGCCTTGTATGTGGCTGTGACTTTGATTCTCAGCACCTGATGGATCTAAAGAATGATCCCATGTCTGCATCCAAAACCATAATTGCCAAAATATCAGTCATTGTGGATGAAGTCTCTCGCCTTCCTCTGTTAGGTTCCTGACCTCCATCAAGTGAGAATAGGTATTCTTTGGGTCAAATGAGTTCTTCAAAGCCCTGCAGAGGTGCTTGGGTTTTCACATGACTTCAAATCACATAAAGAATCTATACCTGAAAGTCAGTAGGCCTCAAATTGGAGAAACAGAGCAGTATTAATGGGAGGCTTAATTGATTACTCCTGGTTCATGGAAAGGGTGTCCAGGCCACCGTGACATTAGGCAAGATAGGGGCAAGGGAGCCTATTTTGAACACTGTCTTTGGCTGAGACCTCATGGAATCCTCCAGGCAGAGGTTACCAGAGTGACTATATGGAAGAAGATAAGGGCCATGTGGGAGTGTTTTGGTTTTAATTGTGGTCATTTGTGTGGCAGTTGGAAGAAAGGTCTGGGTCCACCTGGGCTTGAACTCTGGTGTGATTCCCCTTAGCGACTGTGTTGTGGAACTGACCTCAGAGAAGTATTTCCATGAATTGTGATGGGACTTCAGGAGGCCACGCATGAGAGTCGCCCTTGGAAACTGAGAACTAGGCTCAGGGTTGCTTTCCACAGAGCACTGGGAATCTCAGCCAAGATATCATTTGATTTTATTGTGAAAGACTTGGCAGCCATAGTTGAAGGTCAAAACACACATAGACCTAACATTGTAGACCTCAATAGGCCTGGCTTCATGTGACCTTTTGGCCTCTCTTTGGTAAGCCTTGCCTGTGAGAGTTCTCCAGAACTTTCATTGAAATGAGCTTCCTCAACATTTAATGGTTCTTGAATGAAGTGAAACCCACAGTGCCTCCAACTTCATCCTTAAAAAATGTCTAGAAGAACACCATGTAATTATTTAAATTCCCATGACCAGGTGGCACTGGAGAACCTTTGAATGTCCTGTTGCTGATCATGAGTATACAAGACAGTGCCTGATTGACTGGGTTTCATGAAAATGTGTAGAACAGAGATGCCAGTACGTTGGAGTCTGCTGAGTATTGGGCCTAGAACATTGGTGGGCAGGTGTGTGTTAAAACATTCGTGGTAGGGCCATGAGGATCTACCATTGGATTCCAAATGGCTTATGACTGACGTGGTGCAGCCAGCAGATCCTTATATGTAATGTCATCTTGTTATATGGAGAGGTTTCAGGGCAATATTCAGAATCAGGTTGATATGGACAAGGGGGCAATGGGGCAAGCTATGAGGGATAGAAGCCTGGTTGGTGCATTCTCCTGCAGACCCTGACCCACCACACGTGACAGAACTCCCTCCAGCACTGTGTCCCAGTTGGACTCTTTGTATTTCATGAAGCGAATACCAAACTCCCAGTGCAGCAGGAACAACACCACAAAAAGTGGAGGAGGACCAAATGGCTTCACAGTTCACTCAGAGAGACACTAAGTCACCAGTGGTCACAGTTTACCTACAAAGAGATGATTCAGGCCTGCTGCCTCATGTTCATTGGAAAATAAGAAACCAGGTCCTTCAGGTCAAAGAGATGGAGACCCAGCTTTGATGGTCTCACTACAAAAGAAGCTAAAGCTCCTGAGAACAACAACCTATATTTCAAGTGCCCAACCTCAGAGGCAGATTCTCAAAAAGTCTTTAGGCCAGCAGAGCTCCATGTTTGTGCAGTGTTTACCCTGTGCCTTACTTTTAGAAACTCCTCTACATCCATCAAAGATGTGAAATCTGGAGCATTTTCCATTCCAGATAGGAATTCACAGATTTTCTAACTCTTCTCCTCTAATTGTGTCTCACTTGAGGCGAAGGTAATATTAAAGCATTGTTCTGGATGAGAGTGGGAAGATTTTTGTGTAGCATATATTTGCATACACATTGGATTCAATTTCCTATTTTCCATTTGAAATACTGAATCCCTGACACTGATACATACCCGACCAGACTCTGACTACTAATCCTAATAGGATGGAGAAATATAACCCAAACAGAATAGAAATACAAGCAGTTCAGAGGAGGCATGGTGTATATTTGGACTTGCCTATGCATGATGCAGAGTAGGAGTTAAATCTAGTCAATTTTTTATTGAAATAATTCTCCATGTGTTTTTAAAGTTAACAAATATGTGAATTCCTATCTCCCTTTCTCTGTAGCCTATTCAGCACATGTATTTTTATATGCATATAAAGAATCCTACCTGGTACCACAAATACATTCTTGTGAGGTGGATGACTTGGCAGGTACAAATTGTGAGAAGAGATCACTCCTACTAAACCGTGTTGGAACTGAATATTCAACCTATGGGTGAGCTTCCTAGTTGAACAAAATTATACATAAATCCATGATCAGTAAAATGAATATTTTTGGATCTGTGGATAATATATATTTAATGATGAATTTTGATTGACGTATATATTGCTATTTTTTTTTTCTGTGTGTGTGTGTTTTGTGTCACTCGCCTGTTCTGTAAAACAACTTCAGAGAGAGAGGTTAAAGATTCATGCAAAGCTCTGATGGAGGTATCTAATATCTTTGTTTTGGTCTATTGCTGCTTCAAATTGGGTCATTTGTTTTGTCCCATGGACCAGTGCAGTGGTTCCTGTGCCCACCCCTGCAGCAACTCCTATTCCTAATAGGATGGCTAAAGTGAGGGTTATATGTTCCTAGTGGAAACGGGTTGTATGCCCCCCTATTTGATCTTCCAATGAATCTGCATCATGTTAGAGCACTCTGGGAAACATCTGCACCATTACACAATTAATCACATCTGTTGTCCATTTCTTTAAAACATAAACAATGTTTAATTATATAGAATTAGGCTGTTGTAGGCAAGGCTCCTAAGATAGCACCGAAGACAGGAAAACCGTCCTATTTGGTTGCAACCAGATTTAGAGGGCATTGCTTCTGTTGTAATCAATTAATCCACTGAAACTCAAGTTTAGGTAATTTCAGAATTTTGTACCCAACATGTAAGGGAAGGGGCTCAGAAGTTCACAGTCTGCAGATGTTCAAAAAACCAGTTTTTGTTTCTGTTTTTTCCTCTGTTCTGGGCAAGTTAACTTTTCAAGGACATGTGGAAGGGGGAGAGCTTTTTCTTACCTTTCTTATTTTTTCCCCCTGCAAGGTGTTACCACGGAGCCCAGTTGGTAACTTCTTTATCTTAGAAATGTAGCCATCTCAGTAAAGCCCCAGCTCACGGGCAGAGGTCTTGTTCACATATTTTGTGGACAACAAGTAAGGGGGTGTCTAGCATAGGAGTGCTGATTTTTTTAGCCAGTGGCCAAGTAGAACAAGGCAAGAATAAAAGAGGAAGTTTATCTACATTGAATTCTTTCATAGGGACTCTTTTGCTGAAAGTCCTAAAGTCAGCCATGGTGAAGACTTCTGTAGAAAGTCAATTAAGACTTTTCTGTGGGCCTGGTACAGAAGGGGAAGACAGGAAAGGTGGGGCTGACAGCAGCTCCGAGGATCTGAGAATGAGGAAGGAGAGATGTAAAAGAATAATGGGAAAGGGGTTTGGGATTTTCCTAGCAACAAAAACTTGAGCAGTAGAACAGGTAGAGCAGAGGGGAAGACAAGAGTGAGTATCCCAAAACTCATGTGAGGGACTTTAAATTGTTAGTAAACCCTTTTCAGTGATGACAAAGCAACATTAAAGGCCATTTTCATTACATCTTGGATAGGGGTCTGAGGGCACTCCTCAGGTGGTTTGAGCTTTGGGTTAGCTGGTAAGAGGACCTGGTGGGACCTGGTGTGGGCATTGACAGGAGAAGAGAGGAGTGAGTGGGTGGAGGGGTACCTCAGTACCTGCTACCTCAGCAAGGGGAAAATGGTCTGAAAACCAGCGGAGGTTTGGGTTTTTGATCTAATAATTGGAGGGGAGAAATCTGGTTGCTGAGTTGGGAGTGACAGCAGAGACTCTGGAGCAGAATGCTGAAGGTGAGGATCTATTGTATAAGCATAGTTCATGATGTGAGCGAAGGATTGAAAAGTCCTGCACATAGGGAAACCTCCTTTCACCCTTTAGAGCACTTGCAGAAGTTAAAAAGGTCACGCGGGGCTGGGGATGTGGCTCAACCGGTAGCGCGCTCGCCTGGCATGCGTGTGGCCCGGGTTCGATCTTTAGAATCACATACAAAGATGTAGTGTCCGCCAAAAACTAAAAAATAAATATTAAAAATTCTCTCTGTCTCTCTCTCTCACTCTCTCTTCAAAAAAAAAAAATGTCACACAGAATTTGAGGATCTAGAGACCCCTCTGCGGGCCATCGGTTTTGGTTATCTAATTGGTAGTATGGCCAATGCTCTGTACTGAATTAGATGAGGAGTTTGGGTTTCATCAGGCAGCCCCTGTATGCTCACATCCCCATGACTTACAGAAAAAGTCGGCTTTTCCCCCACACAGCCGTGACTATTTGTGGCTTTGATAGTCTGCCAGGCAAACAAAGTAATCTAGGCTAGCCAACCTGCATCTGGCTCACGTGTCCCCACATCCATTATGTTTGTTTCCATTACCTATGGTACAGAGGGGATTTAATGGTATTTTAGTGGGATCCTCTTCATCAGGGATATCCCAATAGGAAAGACCTATAGCCAGCTGACAAATGTCTGGGTGGAGAGATGGCCACCAGGTCCCTAAGGTGGCTGTATGCAAGATAAATTATACTTTTTTTCCAGTAGGATTTGTGATCAGCCATCGCTGCTGAACGGGCTGATGAGGGTTAGGACTATTTGTGGCCAAGGGGTCAGTCTATAGCCTTATCCACATGGCGAATACGCAATTTGAAAGTGTTACTAGTCTTTTACAGTTTGCAGAAAGGGTCTGGACGGGGCGCAGGGTTGAGATGAGAGGCATGGATTCAGGAAGTGATTCCGTCTACCTTTACCACTGTAGGTGTTATAAGTAGCACCTGGTATGGTCCTTTCAAGCGGGGTTCCAGGGATGACACCTGATGGTGTCTTACATAGATGAAGTCTCTTAATTGATATCGATGTGGAGTCCCCTCGTCCCCAGTTTGGTAGGCAGTGGCCAGCTGTTTTTACAGGTATCACTGAGTTCTTTCAAGAGCTTTTAGTCTGTCAAGAAAGGGGGTGTGGAAGGGATCGTTAGGTCTTAGAGTTGGGGTTAGGTCCCTTACTGGTGGAGGGGCCCCGTTGAGAATTTCACAGGGGGTGAGGTTACTCAAGAAACAGAGGGAGTATTTCTTGCAGGAAAATTTGCATAAGGCACGAGCATAGTCCAATCTTTTATGCTGGTCGCTAAGCTGAATTTCGTTAAGGTCTCTTTAATGGTTCTATTCATTCTTTCACCCTGTCCTGAATTCTGCGGTCTATAAGCACAATATAACTTCCAGTTAACCCCCAGGTTCCTGGCTCACCCCTGACTTACCTGGGCCATGAACCCCTGTGCATTATCAGACCCTGTTACCTTAGGCAGGACGTATCTTGAAAAAATATCTTCCACTATCTTCTTGAGCATCATTTGCGCTGTTTCTTTTCTTCTTTTTTCTTTTTGTGGGGAGGGCTTCAATCCATCCTGAAAATGTATCTACAAAGACTAGGAGATATTTATGTCCATACCTTGCTGGCTTGATTTCAGTAAAGTCCACTTCCCAGAATTGTCCTGTTCTGGTTCCTCGTAGGTGCTTTCCTGCAGGAAGCTTGAAAGGGTAAGCATTAACCAATTGATGGAAGCAACAGGGTTTTTATACCCATTCAGTTATTTCCTTTTGCTGTGAGTCTGTTAGTGTAAAACTCTGTTCTTGATACTTCAGAAATACCTGCAGTTTCTTTGAACCAAGGTGAGTGAGTTGATGTGCATTTTCTACTGACATAGTTAGAGCCATGACTATAGGAGTTTTTAATGGAGGATTTAGAAATTCCACTTGGGGGCCTTCAGGGTTAAAACTTATTTTGGTCTGGAGCTTGGTGAGCAGATCTCTGCCCATCAATGGGGCCAGGCATTCAGGGATTTCTAACAAGGAGTGATGGATTTTTCCTTTCCCCAGGTCCATGGTCCTCTTAGTTGTCCAAGCCCGACATTTACATCCATTAGCCCCTTGACCTAGAGACCTTTTATTTGATAGAGGGCCCAATGGGGCCATAAGGGCTGAGTTTATTGCCCCTGTATCCACTTCAAAGTTTACTGGGGTCCCCTCCACTTCAAAAGTTACGCTGACTTTGGGGAGGGGGTCTGAGCCCCAACTTTCGTAGTCATCCTCAAGAGTCAGAATGGCTGCCTGCCGTGGCTGTCTTTTTCTAGGGCACTCTTGAACCCAGTGTCCTCTTTCTTTACAGTAGGCACATTGATCTAAGGTCAGGGGGGCCTCTGGAGTGGGACCAGGTATCCCTTCCAGTCTCCCCGTTTCTTATTTTCTGGCCCTTTGGTTGTTGTGTCCGGGACCTTAGTCAACTCATTAGTCTGTCTTTTGTTTCTTTTATCCTCCCTTTGTTCCCTTCTCTTCCTCAGTTTCTCTTTTATAGTATACTTTCTCGGCTTCTCTGACTAAATCTCTCAAAGTCATATCTTGTAATCCATCTAAGCATTGTAACTTTCTTTAAATATTTAGGGCAGCATGCCCAATAAAGGCTATTGTGACAGATGCCTTTTGATCTTCTGCATGAGTATTGAAAGGAGTATATATCCTATGCCTCCATAATTCTCTCTAGAAAGATAGAGGGAGATTTATCAGGCCGTTAAATAATCTCTATTACCTTGGCCAAATTAGTTGGTCACCTAGCGGCCGCTCGGATGCCCACTATTAGAACCCGGTGATAAGTGGACAGATGCTTTCTACCTTCAAAGTTTTGGGGAGCCAGTTGGGTTGATTCTAGGGAAAGCCGGCTTTGATTATGTTGGGAAAATGTGTCAGTCTCCCATCTGGTCTTAGGATTTTTTTTCTAGCTTCCAGGAGGATTCTCTTTTGTTCCTCTGTCATAAAGAGAGTTTCTAGGAGTTGTTGAAAGTCATCCCAAGTAGGCGGCTCTGAAAACATCAATGACTCAACCAGACATGTGAGCCGGGTAGAATCCTCGGAAAAATGGGGATTGTTATTTTTCCAGTTATATAGGTCTGAGGAGGAGAAAGGCCAATATTGGTAGGGTTGCATTTTCCCCCCATTGCCTTTGTCAATCATTGGCCCGTAGGGACATAGGGGGATCATCACAGGAGTTCCAGGGTTTTCAAACATTCGCCGCCAGCGCGTTCCCTTAGCCAGGCCAGCTTCCTCCTGGGGAGGAGGGGCTGTGTGTGCCGCGGATGAGTTATCTGGAGGGCGCTGGGCTAGCTTAGCTTCGTCCAACGGTGGAGAGGCTGAGTCAGCTGCAGGGGAATCACTTAGAGGGTGTTGGTGGTTGCGGGACGAGGGCAGGGAATAAGGAGGGGAGGGGAGTCCAGTAGAGTCAAATCTTGTGACTCAGAGAGAACAGAGGGTGGAGGAGGAGGAGGAGAAAAGGGTTTGAGAGATCGTGGGGGAAGGAGTAGGAGTGGGGGCAGGGGCAAGGAAATGCTTCACCCATGGAGGAGGAGATTTGCAGAGGTCCTGACAAGTTAAGATATATGGCTGTTCATCCGGATGGCTATGTGTGCCCAGTTGAAAGACAATATCTCTGTCTTATTAAATTAGTGGGAAGCAGAAAGATCCTTCTAGAGGCCATCCAAGTCCAAAGGTGGGCCATTCTGAGGCACAGAGAGTCTGGCAGGTCCAGCGTTTTACTGAAAAAGGAAAGATTCTGAGCCCTTAAGTGAAATTTGGTCCAGTGATCAAGGGTCAGGGACATGAGTATTGAAGTACTGTGTCCCATAATGAAAGATACACAAAGAGTGAATGCAAGGACACACGACACAGACAAAACAAGTCAATAAAGACATTCAATGGACATCCAAAACTGAGACCAGGACTGAGTAGCCACCAAAAACCAAATGGGCTGGCAATACCGAATCCGATACAAAATATCACTGAGTCGAGGAGACTATTGTTCCTCGATTTTCCGAGTCCTTTGGGGCGTCCCCCAGGGACGTGGCCTGTGGCTCTGTGACATGTCTGTCAGCCACCATCGGAGAGAGCTCAAGCTCTTCATTGACAGCTATTTTTCCAAGCCCTAAGATTAACACTGAAACCAGAAAGAGGCGCCTTACTTAACCCAAGAGGAGCCATTTAGGGTCTCTTGTCTGCCGCTGCCTGAACTCGGTGGAATCTCCATATGTAAAGGTCGGGCGAGCATTGAAGGAAGAGACCACCAAGAGACTGTCTTATCCAACAGCAAAGGGTTTATTGGGGGTCCAGCATGCTGGGGCTCAGAGCTCACTTGAATATAGCAGAGAGCCCTGAGAGCAGTTTAAGCAGAACATATATACTTTCCTTGGAGAGGGCAGGGAGGGAAGTTTACTGATGGGTCTTGGCGAGTGGTCGGTTTGCATGCAACTGGATGAGGGAGTACATTCTACACTTTGGCTGTTGGGAACAGCACATTCTGGGAACAAGATAAGCAAACAGTTCTCAAGATTTCAACAGTGTTTTGTTAAGCATAAGGAAAAACAGGAAGTGACAAGTACCTATTTTATTAACCTTTCACTACCGACTATCCTTTCTGACTGGATGTTCTCTTCTACATTCTATTATCCAAGGTACAAGGTCCTATGCCATTGTATATCGATTTATTCAAAGCTAAATATCCCAATCAAGGCCCCAGTGCCCTTCTGGGCTTCAAATGTTAGTTAGATTTCTGTTTTTATACATATATTTTACCTATATATTTTTATACATATTGCAGGTTCCCAATACCATTATTCATTCAGCAGAATGATTCCTAACCCAAATCAAACATGTTATTAACCCTAAACATACACTGTTCCCTCAATCTAACATTACAGAAGAGCAGGAACAGTGTTGGTCTTACAATACAGGAATGTAGGGGATCTTTTAGGTCAAATGATCCTTTAGGTCAAATGAGTTCTTCAAATCCCTGCAGAGGCTAGCACATAGGTGCTTGGGTTTTCTCATGACTCCAATTCACATAAAGAATCTAAACCCCACAGTCAGTAGGTCTCAAATTTGAGAAGTGGATCAGTATTAATGGCAGTCCTATTTGATCACTCCTGGTTCAAAGGAAGGGTGTCCAGGTCACTCAGAATTTAGGTAAATGAAGAGCAAGGGAGCGTATTTTGGACACTGTCTTGGGCTGCATTCCTCATGTAAATCTCCAGCCAGAGGATATGATGAGTGTCTATATGGAAGAAGATGAGGGCCATGTGGGAGTGTTTTGGTTTTAATTGTGGTCATTTTTGTGGCAGTTGGAATGGATGACTGAGTCCACCTGGGTTTGAACTGTGGTGTGATTCCCCTTAGAGACTGAGTACAGGAATAGAACTTAGAGAAGTATTGCCATGAATTGTGTTGGGATTTTAGGAGGCCAAGTATGAGAGTCACCCTTGGAACCTGACATCTAGGCCCAGGGTGGCTTTCCAGAGATCCCTGGGAATCTCAGGCTGGATATCACATGATTTTATTCTGAAAGACTTGGCAGGCTTAGTTGAGAGTCATAAAACACATGGACCTCACATTGTAGACCTCAATGGGCCTGGATTTATGTGACCTTTTGGACAATCTTTGGGAAACCTTGCCTGTGAGAGTTCTCCAGAACTTTCTTTGAAATGAACTTCCAAAACACTTAATGGTCACTGAATGAATTGAAACCCACATGCTGCCAAATTCATCCTTGAAAAATTGCTAGATAAATATCATGAAATTTTTGAAATTGCCATGACCAGATGGCACTGGAGAAACTTTGGATGTCCTGTTGCTGATCATGAATATGCAGGACAGTGACATGATTGACTGAGTTTCATGAAAATGGTGTAGAACAGATTCCAGGAAGTTGGACCCTGCTGAGTAGTGGGCCTAGTGCAGTGATGGGCAGGTGTGTGATAAAAAAAAAAAAAAAAAAAAAAAAAAACATCTGTGGTGGGGCCATGTGGATCTGCCATTGGCTTCCAATTGGCTTGTGACTGACATGGTGCAGCCAGCAGACGCTTCTATGTAAAGGCATCTTGTTATTTGGAGAGGTTTCAGGCCAATGTTTAGAATCAGGTTGCTATGGTTAAGGAGGCAAGGTATGTGGGATAGAAGCCTGGTTGGTGCATTCTCCTGCAGACCCTGACCCACCACACGTGACAGAACTCCCTCCAGCACTGTGTCCCAGTTGAATTCCTTGTATTTTGTGAAGCAAATACCAAATTCCCAGTGCAGCAGCAAGAAACACCAGGAAAACTGAAGGATGACCAAATGGCTTAAGAGTTCAAAAGGGTAGACAATTAGCCCCCAGTGGCCACAGTTTACCTACAAAGAGAGAATTAAGGACTGCTTCCTAATGTTTTTTTGGAAAATAAGAAATCATGTATTCCAGGTCACATAGAATCATACCCAGATTTGATGGTCTCACTACAAAGGAAGCTAAATCTCCTGACTACAACATATATTTCAAGTGCCCAACCTCAGAGGCAGTTACTCAAGAAGTTTTTAGTCCAGCAGAGCTCCATGTTTGTGGAGATTTTTCCCTTTCCCTTACTTTTGGAATCTTCTCTACCACCTCCAAGTTTGTGAACTCCTGAGCATTTCGATTCCAGGTAAGTATTCACAGATTTTCTAACTCTTCCACTCTAATTGTGTTTTACTTGGAATGAAGGTAAAGTCAAGGCATTGTTCTGGATGAGAGTGGGAAGATATTTTTGTAGCACATATTTGCATAAACATTGGAATAGTTTTTCAAATTTCCATTTGAAATACTGAATCCCTGACACTAACACATGCCCAACTAGACTCTGACTACTAATCCTAATATGATGGGGAAAATTAACCCAAAAAGAATAGAAATACAAGCAGTTCAGAGGACGAATGGTGTATCATTGGAATTGCCTTTTGCATTATATAGGGTAGAAGTTATAAATCTAGTCAATTTTTTGTTGAAATGGTTCTCCATGTGTTTTTAAAGTTAACGAATATGTGAATTCCTGTCTCCCTTTTTCTGTAGCCAATTCAGTACATGTATTTTAATATGCACATATAGAATCCTACCTGGTACCACACGTACATTCTTGTGAGGTGGCTGACTTGGAAGATACAAATTGTGAGAAGAGATCACTCCTCCTAAATGCTGTTGGAACTGAAAATTCAAACTATTGGTGATCTTCCTAGTACAACAATATTATACATGAATCCATGTTCAGTAAAACGAATATATTTGGATCTGTGGATGACATATATTTCATGGTGAATTTCAATTGGCATATATTGCTACTTTTTAATGTCTGTGTGTGTGTGTGTGTTTATGTATATACACACACACTCTAGATTTTTCAAAATGTGAAATATATGTGTCTTACTATACACTCCGTAAATTCATTCATTTTCATGTATGTGGATTTATAATCAACTTTTCACAAAATTATTCTGAGAAATATTCATCCACCTGAATTACATATTTGATTCCTAGTACTGAAAACTAACTTCAGTAAATGGTGCATACAAATCCTAATATTTCTGCAGTAACTGACCCAGTTTAATATCAATGCAAGTAGATTTCTATGGGACATGATGTGTATTTTGTCATTCATTTTTATTCAATACTGGTAGATTTCTATTTCTTCAGTTAATACACATGATAGGGTATATATTTCATCAACAAGTTAAGAAATTAATAGGCATTTTGTTTTACATTCCATCACTTCCTAATTCAGAATACATGTTTTCCCTGAGGTTTCTTCACTGGTCTTTTCATGTGACTTCTTTCACAAAATGCAAATGTCACACTAATGTTTGTACCGAAGTCTAAATGGAAAGTGAGTATGAATTACTAAAAACATCAATGTCCAGGTTGCCTACTACTATCAAATGTCAATCCTATTGGTGACTAAATATTTGTTTCTTCCTAAGATTATATATTCAACCTCAAGACTGTTGAAAATGTCTGATCTTATCACTTACTATTGTATATTGATTTATCTGGGACATCTGTGCAGAATATAATTCAAAGCTAAGTATCCCAATCAAGGGCCCAATGCACTTCTGGGCTTCAAATAATATCTAGATTTCTGTTTTCATACTTATATTTCACCTATATATTCTTGTAAATATCACAGGTTCCCAATACCATTATGCATCCCTCAGAATGATTCCTAACCAAAATCGAACCTGTTATTAACCCTAAGCATACACTGTTCCCTCAATCTAACTTTACAATAGAGCAGGGACAGAGTTGGTCTTACAATAAAGGAATGTAGGGGATCTTCCACCTGCTGAGAACCTCAAAGGTTCATGCAGAAATGTTCCCTGGAGAAGACTTAGGCAGCTCTGAAGGACCTGAAAGAGCAAAATCATCTTCCATGGCAAAAAACCCGGTCAGTATAAAGTATTCTGTCTGAATCAGCCACTCTGTTCTTAATGTAGAAAAGATGGACCAAAACAGGCCTGTGTGGAGAGCTGTTCCCTGGTGCCTATGGTTGATATACCATTCTAACTAATGAATGTGTCAGAGGAAGTAGGAAGCCTCCATCTCATGGGACCCTTGTAAACAACTGTTAGGACAAAGTGGTTGCCAAGGTATTGACCTCATTCAATTCCTGAAGGAAGTGACCTACCTCACTTCCTTGGTGATGGAACTCTCTGAACTTGGGATCCAAGAAGCCAGGCACCCAGAGTCAGTCCCAGTCCCAGTCCCAGTGGGCACACTTGTTTGAATTTTCCAAGGACAGAGTCAGTCTTTCTTGTTACCTCCTGATGTGAGGATGGCCAAATGCCAAGAGAACTCTGAAGAGGGGCCTTCCTGAGAAAGCTGCTGGCTCCTGACAACTTAACAGAGTTGGCAAAGAAGGCCTGATCTGATACAAGACAGGCCATTTTGGAAGAACATAATATGGTCCACCAGTCAGAGGACACTACAGATAGTCACAGACCTACTTGTGGGAAGGAGGTGCCTTTTTGGGTGTGGGTGTGAGTTCATGGTTTTGTCTCATGTTCTGAGAATAGGTAGGAAAGGTGGTTTGTTTGGTTTGGAGTCGACTGTTTCTAGTAAGTCATTTGACAAGGCGAGTTTTTCTATGTGTGTATATCCACTGTGTCCGTTGTTGTAGTCTTTAGAAAAGAGAATGCATCAATGGAGGTGTCCTGTCTACTAGGAAGCTTCCGGGCATTTATTCTGCCCTTTTTATGAATGGACTGTTGCTTGTCTTATGGACAGGCAACACCTACTATCTTCCTAAGTTCCTGTTTTATTCCTGAATTCTGGCCTCTCTCCAGAATAGCCTCATTGTTTTGTGTTCAAGATATGTACCACCTCCAAACTCTGTGACATGGCCATGTACTGGATAGCTGAAGGGAATGGGAAGATTTCAGAAACCTCAGATATCATTGTAAACAGAAAAGTCTCAGTGGAGAAACCCTGCTTTGGGCAATTTGCTTACCTATGGTTCCCTTGCCCTGAATGTTAGGAAGGTCTTTGCCTCAGGCCACCCCTTTGTGAAGCCTGAAGAAAACAGTATTCAAATGGAAAAGAATGGGCATCACCTGTGGCTCTTTGCTTAATTGCTTTGGAAAGGGATGTGTCTGAATCAGCCTCTTGGCCCTGTGTGAGGTTGTGGCTTTGAATCTCAAAATCTGATAGATCTAAAGAAAGATCCCATGTGTGCATCCAAAACAAAAATGGCCAAAAGAGCAGTCATTGTGGATGAAGTCTTTCACCTTCCTCTGAAAGTTTCCTGACCTCTATCAAGGGAGAATAGGGAAGATACACCAAGCCAATTGAGGGCTCCTTTTGGAAAAATTGTACCACTGATGACAGAATCAGCATAAGTATCCCAACACTACCACAATTCGCTGCACCAGAATATAGTTCACAATGCATACAAGTGAGTTCACAATGCATACAAGTGATGCTTATTCCAAGCAAGTTCTGCAAGCAGTTCAGTGATGGGTATTGCAGAAGCTTTATATTGGTTTTATCTTTGTCTTCACCGGAACTGGGATAAAGATAGGAATTCTGGCAATAATGGCTAAAGAAAAAATTATGTAACATTCCAGAAGGCACTAAAAGAAAACAATTTTCTTAACAATTTACATTATCTTGAAGAGAATTATTAAATATAATGAAAAAGAAGGTAAAAGTAAAAAAACAGGTCTGTTAACCTCCTATTTTTTCATATATTAAAACAATCCTAAACAGTTGTTTACCCCATTTAAATTAAACCATTTAATTCACGTGAATTAAAAAAAAAAAGATCCATTTTTCATGAGCCCTCATCATATATGATATATGGACATACACACATTCAAACATATAACACAAAACACAAGTGTGCACACATAATAAATACATACAACACATAATATAATAGTAAAGGCCTTATAACTTTTTACAGGTGAAATCATCATTGCAATGTTTAAAAACTCTATAGACAAAAAATATAACTGATCAGCAAAACATTAACCTAGGTGTGTATGAGCTCAAAAAAACAAAAGAGAACTTCATGATGTGGTAAAGGGCAATAATAAAATAGATATTGAAAAAAGCATCCCTGTTCTGTCGCCGATGTAAGGATAGCCAAACTGGAGTTTTGCACATCAGCTGTTATGGATTTGAGCCAAATCATCTTATTTTGGACTATAGAAATCGCTTTAGTTAATCTCTCTGGAATCCAAATCGGCTGCTGTTCTCCCTGTGGAAACACATAAACAGACCCCCGACTTTAGGCAATCACTGTGTCAGAACCTTAGTTAATCTCTCTGGAATCCAAATCGGCTGCTGTTCTTCCTGTGGAAACCCACAAACAGACACCCAATTCCAAAAAATTAATGGGTCAGGACAATTCCATTGTCCTGTTAGAATATCCTTCCAAAGTACCTTGGGCTTATACACATTTTTTGGACACATATGCCTTTCTGCAGCACTAAGTCCTGAAAATAAAAATTTAAAAAGTTTAAAGTTAAAAAGGGTTGATTTAAGTTCATCTTTGGGGAATTTATATCTCTTCCCAATTCCGTCTTCTTACTTTAATAAGTACATTTTAATAGTTTGATGTGCTCTTTCAACTCTGCCTTGTCCCTGTGGATTGCATGGGATTCCTGTTATATGAGTAATGCCAAATGATGAGCAACATTGTTTAAAAGAGTTTGACGTATAACCAGAGGCATTATCTATTTTAACTCTTTTGGATTGACCAAGTGGCAAAATTTTGTAAGCAATGAGCTACAACATCTTTAGTTTTTTTCCAGCATGAAGGGAGCCCATCAAAAATCCAGAAGAAGTATCAACTGTAACATGCAAATATTTTAATTTTCCAAATTCTGGCAAGTGTGTGACGTCCATCTGCCAAATATGGTTAGGTATCAATCTTCTAGGATTGACTCCAAGATTAACTTGTTGTAAAATGGTCACACAATTTTGACATTGTTTTATTATTTGTCTAGCTTGTTACTTAGTTATTTTAAAATGCTTTTGTAAAGTATTAGCATTGATATGCAACTTTTTATGAAAATTTATAGCTTCTTCTAGCGTAGAGAAAATATGTATGTATGTCATGTGTAGTTTTATCTGCTAAATCATTGCCCAAACTAAGGGCTCCAGGCAATCCTGGATGTGCCCTGATATGTCCTATTAAGAATGGATCTTTTCTGTCCCAGATTAGACTTTGTATAGTGGAAAGGAAAGAGAAAACAGTAGAGGAAGGGGAAATCCTACCAGCATCTTCAAGGGATACTATAGCATAAACTATATACTGACTATTGGAAAATAAATTAAACTCAGAATCTTTAAACATCACAAAAGCTTATAATACTGCATTAAGCTCTACCTTTTGAGCTGATTGTTGGGGTATTAAAAATGTAACAGTTTGATCAGGTGTAACAATTGCTGCTGTACCATTATTTGACCCATCAATGAATATATTTGGAGCATTCATGATAGGTGTTTTCTTGTCATTTTTGGAAAAATTATAGGATGCGATGACCAAAAAGACAATAAAAGATTAGATGGTAAGTGGGTATCAAAAGAAATATTAGATTTACACATGATTATTGCCCAAGTATTTAACTCATTAGCTAATTAATCAAATTGATTCATAGTGTATGGAGTAATACTTTTGTTGGGAGAAATTCCAAACACTCACTTTGCTGCTTTTATTCCTATGAGTATTAATTGTCCCTCAGCCTTGGGATACCTATTAATTATAGTGTTAGAAGAATAAGAAAAATGAATCCATTATAATGGAGCTTCTTGCCAACATACTCCTGTAGGAATATTTTTTTTTGGTAGTACAATAAATAATAAAGGCAAAATTTTATCAAATCTATCTAAATGCATATTTCCCATATATGTTTCAATGATTTTTAATGCCTTTCTTGCTTCAGGCGTTAACATTATGGGTGAATTTGGATCAGATGGACCTTTCAGGATATCAAATAAAGGTCCCAACTCTCCTCTTTGTATACCTAAATAAGGCCTTATCCAATTTATGTCTCCTAATAACTTTTGAAAGTCATTAATTGATTGGAGTTGATCTACTCGTATTTGAATTTTTGGTGGACTGATCATGGTTGAGGATAATAGAATTCCTAAATAATTAATTGGAAAATTTAATTGTACTTTATCAATTGTTATCTCTAGATTATAATTTTTAATAAGTTTGTAAGTGTTGCATAACATTCTAGAATGTGTTTTTACCTTTGTGTGCTAATGATACATCCTCCATATAGTGAAATATTTGTATTTCAGAATTTTGATTTCTAAGTGGCTGGATTACTTTGTTAACATAAATTTCACACATAGTTGGGCTGTTAGCCATCCCTTGAGTGAGTACTTTCCACTCATACGTCTGATCAGGACCTTCATGATTCAGTGCAGGGATAGTAAATGCAAAACGTGGACTATCCTCAGGAAGCATTGGAATTGAAAAAAAAATCTTTAATATGTATAACTAAAACATACCAAGTTTTTGGCAAAGCAGACAATTGAGGGATCCCCGACTGAGCAGGTCCAAAAATAACCATCTCATTATTAATGGCTCTTAAGTCTTGCAATTATCTCCATTTACCAGATTTCTTTTGATGACAAAAATGGGAGTATAATGGGGAGATACAGAAGGTTGTATATGTTCTTCCGCTAATTGTTGTTTGGCCAGGTCCTGGGGTGATTGTATCTTTTCTTTAGTCAGGGTCCACTGAAGAACCCATACTGGTCTTTCTGATTTCCAAGTAATTTTTATTGTCTCAGTGGCCCTTTCTGAAAATCCAACCCATGTCTGTCTGTTGCTTGGTCTATTTGAATTTGTGCTGCTATACCTTGTTCTAGTTTTTCTAATCTTTTTCCTTTCCTAAAACCTTCTCTAGCCATAATAGTGGGTGCATTTTGATTGATGTTATTTGTTAATGTCAAACCTAATTGATCTAGGACATCTCGTCCCCATCAATTTACGGGAAGATGATCCAATACATATGGCTGTATAGTTCCTTCACATCCTTCAGAATCTTTCCAATCTAACACCATTGCACTTCTATGGGGATTAGTCGCCACTCCTATGTCTCAAAGCGTTTGAGTGGCTTGTTGTAATGGCCAATGTTTTGGCCATTCTTGATGAGAGATGATGCTAAGGACTGCACCTGTATCCAGTAGCCCATTAAATTCATGTCCTTGAATATTTGTTTTTAGCATGGGGGGAGAATCTAAATTTAAAGAAAGCATAGCCCAATCTACACCTGTGGAGCCTAAACCCTTGGAACCTCTTTCTACAGCATGACTGGAAAATTTATCATGTAGACTGGGTATTATTAGTAACTGTGTTATTCTATCTCCTGGTGCAATTACTGATATATCCTTTGGAGAACTGGCTATAAATTTTATTTCACCTTCATAATGAAGGGATCAATTACCCAAGGACTTATCATAAGTCCTTATAGATTTGAAGAGCTGCGTCCGAATAATAAGCCTACTGATTTTTTTGGGAAGAGGTCCTTTCACCCCTGTGTGAATGATTTGAACCCCCATCTTTGCAGTTAGTACTGATCTGGCGGAGGCGCAGATGTCCAACCCTGCGCTCTCTCTGATTTGTCTGATGAGGTGTATGATGGACAATGTGTCCTGGGCACTACCCTGATGGGGTTGCTGTGTTCCTCCAGTGCTCCGTATATTTGTGGTTTTGGGCCCCAGAGCATTGGGCCCCCCTGTCCATTTTTTGGCAATTGAGCCCAATGCCTTTCTCCATGATATCGTGGATAAACAGCTGGTCCTTGTTCGTTTTTTGATAATGAGGTATTCTCTATGGGGGTTTGAGAACGGCATTGATTAGCCCAGTGTCTCCCTTTATGGCACCGTGGGCAAATACCCATTATTCTGCTCCTTTGGTATCTAGTTTTGTTAAACCCTCCTCCTATGGAGCAATTCCTCTTAAAATATCCTGTTTGTTGACAATTGTAGCATGTTCCTGGCCTTTCATCAAAAGCCTGTTCTACTGCAGCTGCCACAAATTGCCCTTGTTCATTGATGTCTCTGGCATCTAAAGTCTGTTTTACTGCAGCTGCCACGACTTGCTCTTATTCATTAATGTCTCTACATAATTTTATATATGTGTTTAAATCTTCATGTTTCCATGGTCTAATGATATCTCTATACCAACGATTTGCTTGGTCATAAGCCTGTTGTTTTATTAATGGCATTGCTAGTTCTACATTCCCAAAAAACTCTGGTAGCGGTTTGAATAAGCCTATCTACAAATTCAGCGTAAGATTCATTAGCTCCTTGTATTAGCTTAGATAATTGACCTTGGAAACCTTCATGTCCTTGTAAAGTCTTCCATGCCCTAACTGCCTCTGCAGCAATTTGTGTGTATACACCAGGATCATATGCAATTTGTTGCTGCTGATCCTCATAGGGTCCCTTTCCTAACAACATATCTAGATTTCTCTGAGGATAACCAGCTTCTGCATTTCGCCTAGCCGTCTCCTTCCAAAATTCCTCATTGGCAACCTTCCATAACAGGTATTGACCTCCATTTAGCACAGCTTTACACATATTAGCCCAATCTACTGGCGTCATATTCAAGTTGTTAATGGATTCCTCCAAGCTTACAATGAAGGGTGCTTGAGGACCATAGGTTGTTACAACCTCTTTTAGGTGCTTCACTATTTTGAAATTTAAAGCATGGTGAAATCCCTGCCCTCCTACCTCAAATACAGGGCATGTTAATACTTGAGATCCTGTCTCAGGATCCGAACTATCAACTGCGGGGTTTGGGTGCCTCCCAGCATATGGAGGTGGCCTTGTTATTTGGACATTTACATACTCTGGTGATAGAAAGGTGTTAGTAACAGTCTCCTGTAGAGGTGGCGCTGTTGATTGGGAACTTATGCCCTCTGGTGATAGAAACTTGTTAGTAGCAGTCTCCTTTTGTAACTTTTCCCCTGATGGCATTTTCTGCCCTAAGCTTTGTTCCTCTGTCTTTGTCTGAACTAAAGTCTTTGGACTAAGCAAACCAGATATGAACGTCCTCAATGGCAATGTGTCAACTGGCAGAGTCCCTGGGCTGTTCTTTTCTCCTCTTTTTAATCTTCACCATGATGGTTCCATTATGGTATATTTAACAACTCCTCTTTAAAAAGCCATGGACTACATTTTTGTATTGTATCAACGTATGCCCTGACTGTTCTTGACTTTAATGAGATGCCTCCTTCCTCTAACAATTTACGTAACAGTCTTTTAGTTTGTTTTTTACTAATTTCTGATCCCGTATTTCTACTATAATACAACCCAACAAGATGATGCCAAACAAAACCGAGACAGAATGAAATAAAAAGGGAACAACAAAAAGTCATTATGGCCTTTCTATCCTCCTGACATGTGAATCGGTCCTTTCTCACTATCTGTTCCTCAGGCGTAAATAATTTTTCCTCAGATGTGAGAGGTTTTTCTTCCATCTCACTCATCTCCATGGACAGGCAAGTTAAAACAAAAGTGAAGCAAAACAAAAGAGGAATCCTAAAATGGCTATCCATCATCTCACCCTGCCCTCAGGGGAGAGCAGTTTACCTTATCACTTACCCTCAGTCGCTCCCCATGCGAGCCACCAAACGCTGCAGTCTGCCTGGGCATGATTCAAGAGCCACTTTTCAAAAGAAACAAACTTTATTTTTAGAACCACACATGACAAACAAAACAGCTCCTCAGGGAAAAAACCCTCAGAGCCCAACTGCCACCACTGGCTTCCTTGTAAAGTCTCTGTCACACCCACAAGCCTCTCCACCTCCCACAATCCTCCTGCTCTTGATGCCCTTTGGCTGGGTCACGTGGGTGGAGCCAAAAAAGTCCCACAATGAGCAGCTCTGTGGTCTGAAAGGGCAGGGAAACAGCCCAATGAGCATCACCACAGAGGAGCCAATCAGCTAGATTTTGCTGGGGCTGCTGTGAGCCAATCATCAGCTGGCAGTCGGAAAGGGCGGAGAAAAAGCTCAATGAGCATCTCCAATGAGCATCACCACAGAGGAGCCAATCAGCTAGATGTTGCTGGGGCCACTGTGAGCCAATTATCACCTGGCAGGTGGATGTTGCTGGGAGCTGGAAGTTTGCTGGTACCCCTTCAGCTGTGGCTCTCAACAAATAGGTGTCTCCCTTCTCTGTAGACTGTTCAGCACATGTATTTTTATATGCACATATAGAATCCTACCTGTTGTCACACCTACATTTTTGTGAGGTTGCTGACGAGGCAGATACAAGTTATGAGAAGAGATCACTCCTCCTAAATACTATTGGAATTGAAAATTCAAACTATGGGTGAACTTTCTAGTAGAACAACAATATTCATAAATCCATTTTCGGTGAAATAAATATTTTTGCACCTGTGGATGATATATATTTCATGATGAATTTCGATTGGCAAATATATTGCTTGTTTTTAATGTCTGTGTGTGTGTGTGTGTGTGTGTGTGTGTGTGTATATATATATATATATATATATATATATATACACCCTCTCCATATTTTTCAAAATATGAAATATATGAATCTTATTATACACTCTTTAAAATCATTCATATTCATGTATGTGAATTTATGATCAACTTTTCACAAGATTATTCTCAGAAATATTCATCCACCTGAAATACATATCTGTTTCCTAGTACTGAAAACTAACTTCTGTGAATGGTGCATACAAATCCTAATATTTCTACAGTAAAACCTAGTTCAACAACAATGCAAGTAGTGTCCAATGGTACATGATGTGTATTTTTAGGTTCATTTTTATTAAACAGAGGTACATTACTATTTCTTCAGTTTATGCACAAAATAGGATATATATTTCAACCACAAATTCACAAATTTATAGGCATTTGTTTCAATTTCAATCACCTGTTGCTTCAGAACACATATATTCCTCCAAGGTTCTTGACTGGTCTTTTCATGAGAGTTCTTTCCAAACACATTATTTTCGATTTCCATAATCATAGTTGAAGCAAAACTCACACACTTTTCATGATAAACCATAACCCTAATATTACCGTTAGTGTATAACTGGTTGTCATGAATGTATGTATATCAATTTAAGATTTCTTGTATATTTTCAGATATCAAATCAATCCACTATTTAAAGTTGGAACCAGTTATATAATTTATTCACAGTATGGTCTATTCATACATTATTTCTATATACATTGACACAGGGTACTCTACTTTGTTCCCCAATTACGTCTTCAAAATATTGCTCCCAGTAATGGTGGAAGAAATGCTCATGTCACCTGATCTACATATAAATTTTAACAGAGTAATATTCTGGACACAGAAAGCAAAACTCACTCTTATGATTGTAGCAAAGCCTAAAAGGAAAATGAGCAAGGATTACTAAAAATATCTATGTCCCGGTTGTTTAATGCTCTCAAATGTAAATCCTATTGATAAATCCTATTTATTTGTTTCTTACTAAGATTATTTATTCAACCTCAAGCCTGTTGAAAATATCTAATCCTATCCCTCACTTTATACTTTGCCTGATTTCTTAATGTGTCTATTGATATCTGCTTTCCTACATATTTTCCCCAGTTCATCATAGTGATTGACTCTTCACATGTGCTGACATTTACATTCACTCTCTTATTGAAAAGAAATTGTTAAAGAACTTTTGGTCCAAATCCTATACTCACTGTTGTTTCTAAACCTAGAGACTATCATCCTAAACCTACGGACTTTCCCTTTATGACTGGATGTACTTTTCGACACTCAATAATCCAAGGTACAAGTTCCTATGCCATTGTATATCGATTTATCTGAGACATCTGTGCAGAACATAATTCAAAGCTAAGTAACCCACACAAGGGCCCAATGCCCGTCTGGGCTTCAAATCTTACCTAGATTTCTGTTTTCATACTTATATTTCATCTATATATTCTTATAAATATTGCAGATTCCCAGTACCAATATTCGTCCTGCAGAATGATTCCTAACGCAAATCGAACGTGTTATTAACCCTAACCATACACTTTTCCCTCAATTTAACATTACGGAAGAGCAGGGACAGTGTGACCAGGAAAGTCTCAGTGCAGAAACCCTGCTTTGGGCCTTTTGCTTACCTATTTTTCTGTTGCCCTGAATGTCAGGAAGGTCTTATCCTCAAGCCACCCCTTTGTGAAGCCTGAAGAAAACAGGTTTCAAGTGGAAATGAATGGGCATCACCTGTGGCTCTTTGCTTAATTTCCTTGGAAAGGGATGTGTCTGAATCAGCCTCTTGGCCCTGTGTGAGGCTGTGACTTAGATTATCAGCACCTGATGGATCTAAAGAAAGATCCCATGTGTGCATCCAAAACCAAAATGGCAAAAAGTTCAGTCATTGTGGATGAAGTATCTTCCCTTCCTCTGTTAGATTCCTTGCCGCAGTCTCTGGCTGGGCACAAATCACGAGCCATCACACAACTTGTAGATTCAAACAGCAATTCTTTATTCCCGAACTCACACCGGCCGTCTGCAAACACGTTCTGGGGGAATCCACGTTCTCTGCCCAAATCCACCTCTGCCCAAATCCGCTACTCTGCCCAAATCCACTCCGCATGGGCTTCTGTCTCCCAAAATATACTGTCTGACCCTAAGAACTCAAGAGGAACTCAGCAGCAGGATATGCCCTATTCTAAAAGGGGAACACCCTAATCTCCTATTATGCTAAACTGCCCTATTCTAAAGGGGGAACACCCTAAACACGGATCCTGCCCTGGTCCTTGAGCAAGGTCACCTTACATGCAATGTCCTGCAAAATGTCCTATTTCCATGAGTCCTTCCACTAAAGAAACATGGGGGTACGCTGGCAAGGAAATTGTCATAGCTACTTGGCTGATGGCTCCCAGCAATTCCTGACCTCCATCAAGTGAGAATAGGGATCCTTTGGGTCATATGAGTTCTTCAAGACCTGAAGAAGTGCTTGGGTTTCTCATGACTCCAAATCACATAAAGAATCTGTACCTATCAGTCAGAAGTAGTCAGTCAATATTGCTCCCAGAAATGGTGGAAGAAATACTCATGTCACCTTATCTACATATACATTTATTCACAGAAATATTCTGGACACAGAATTCAAAGTTTACATTTATGATTGTACCAAAGCCTAAATGGAAAATTAACATGGATTACTAAAATCATCCATGTCCAAGTTGCCTAATGCTCTCAAATGTCAATCCGATTGGTGACTACATATTTGTTTCTTTCTAAGATTGCATATTCAAACTCAACCCTTTGAAAATGTCTAAGCCTATCTCTCACTTTTTACTTTGCCTGATTTCATAATGTCTCTATTGATATCAGCTTGCCTACATATTTTCCCAGTTCATCATTGTGACAGACTCTTCACATGTGCTTACATTTTAATTCATTTTCTAACCGAAATCCTATTGCTAACGAAATTTTGTTCCAAATCTTACACTCACCCTTCTTCCTAAACCTACCTACTATCTTCCTAATCCTACCGACTATCCCCTTTTGACTTGATGTTCTCTTCTACATTCAATCATCCAAGGTACAAGGTCCTATGCCATTGTATATCGATTTATCTGAGACATCTGTGCAAAACCTAATTCAATTCTAAGTATCACAATCAAGACCCCAATTCTTTTCTGGCCTTCCAATCTTGGATTTCTGTTTTCATACATACAGTTCACCTCTATATTCTAATAAATATCGCAGGATGCCAATACCATTATTCATCCACAAAATGATTCCTAACCCAAACTGAACCTGTTATTAACCCTAAACATACAGTGTTCCCTCAATCTTACTTTACAGAAGAGCAGGGACAGAGTTCGTCTTTTAATACTGGAATGTAGGGGAACTTCTACCTGATGAGAACTTCAAAGGTCCATGCTGAAAGGATCCCTGGAGAATATGTAGGCAGCTATGAAGGACCTGAGAGAGCACAAGTCATCTTACATGGCAAACAACCTGGTCAGGATGAAGGGTTGTGTCTTAATCGGCCTCTCTCTCTTCTTAATGTAGAGAAGATGGACCAAATCAGGCCTGTGTGGAGAGCTGTTCCCAGGTGCGTATGGTTGATATACCATTTTAACTTGTGAAAGTGTCACAGGAAGTAGGGGAAGCCTCCATCTCATGGCACCCTTGGAAGCAAATGTTAGAACAAAGTGGTTGCCAAGGCGGTGACCTCATTCAGTTCCTGAAGGAAGTGACCTAACCTCACTTCTTTGGTGATGGAACTTGGCGTCCAGGGAGCCAGGCATACAGAGCCAGTCCCAGTCCTACTCCCAGTGGTGTCACTAGTTTTGAATTACCAAGGACAATCTTGGTACTACAGATGTGAGGATGGCCATATGCCAGGAAAGCTCTGAAGAGGGGCCTTTTATGAGAAAGCAGGTAGTGGCTCACCACTGGCTTTTGACAAGTCTCAGTGAAAAAACCCTGCTTTGGGACTTTTAATTACCTCTTGTTCTGTTGCTCTGAATGTCAGGAAGTTTTTTGCCTCAGACCACCTCTTTGTGAAGCCTGAAGAAATAAGTTTTCAAATGGAAATGAATGGGCATCATCTGTGGCTCTTTGCTTAATTGCTTTGGAAAGAGATGTGTCTGAATCAGCCTCTTGACCCTGTGTGAGGCTGTGGCTTAGATTCTCAGCACCTGATGGATCTAAAGAAAGATCCCATGTGTGCATCCAAAACCAAAATGGCCAAAAGAGCAGTCATTGTGGATGAAGTCTCTCGCCTTCCTCTGTAAGGTTCCTGAATTTCATCAAGTGAGAAGAGGGATCTTTGGATCAAATGAGTTCTTCAAAGCCCTGCAGAGGCTAGCCCATAGGTGCTAGTGATTTCTCGTGACACTAATTCACATAAAGAATCTAAACCCCACAGTCAGAAGACCTCAATTTGGATAATTGAGAAATATTAATGGCAGGCCTATTTGATCATTCCTGGTTCACAGGAAGGGTGTCCAGGCCACCCTGACTTTAGGCAAATGTGGGGCAAGGGAGCTTATTTTGGACACTGACTTGGGATGCTCCCCTTTAGGAAAACTCCAGCCAGAGTTTATCATGAGTGTCAATATAGAAGAACATGAGGGCCATGTGGGAGTGTTTTGATTTCAATTGTGGTCATTTGTGTGGCGGTTGGAAGAGGCAACTGGGTCCACCTGGGCTTGAACTCTGCTGTGATTGCCATTAGAGACTGAGTTCTGGAACTGATTTCAGAAAAGTATATCCATGAATTGTGTTGGGATTTAGGAGGCCATGCATGAGAGTCGCCCTTGGAAACTGAGATCTCCGTCCAGCGTGGCTTGGCATAGAGCACTGAGAATCTCAGCCAGGATATCACATGTTTTTTTTAAAGACTTGGCAGCCATAGTTGAGAGTCAGAAAACTCATGGACCTCACATAGTACACATCATTGTGCCTGGATTCATGTGACCTTTTGGCCACTTTTTTGGAAGCCTTGCCTGTGAGAATTCTCCAGAGCTTTCATTGAAATTAGCTTCCTCACCATTTAATGGTTCCTGAATTGAAATCCACAGTGCCTTCAACTTCATCCTTGAAAAATGGCTAAACAAGTACCATGAAATTTTTGAAATTCCCATTACCAGATGGCACTGGAGAACGTTTGGATATCATGTTGCTGATCATGAGTGTATCAAATAGTGCCTTGATTGACTGGGTTTTGTGAAAATGGTGAAGAACAGAGATACCAGTAAGTTGGAGCCTGCTGAGTAGTGGATGTAGAGCAGTGGACGGTAGGTGTGTAAATAAATATTTTTGGTAGGACCACCTGGATCTGCCATTGGCTTCAAAAAGCCTTGTGACTGACAAGGTGCAGGCAGCAGACACTTATATGTAAAGGCATCTTGTTATATGGAGAGGTTTCAAGGCAATGTTCAGAATCACGTTGCTATATTCAAGGGGGAAAGCTATGTGGGATAGAAGCCTGGTTCATACATTCTCTTGGAGACTCTGACCAACCATACATGACAGAACCCCCTCCAGCATTGTGTCCCAGTTGAACTCCTTGTATTTCATGAAGCCAATACCAAACTCACAGTGTAGCAGTAAGAAACACAACAAAAAGTGGAGGATGACCAAATGGCTTCACAGACCACACGGGGTGACACTTAGCTCTCAGTGGCCACAGTTTACCTACAAAGAGAGAATTCTGAACTGCTGCGTCATGTTCATTAGAAAATAAGGAACCATGTCGTCCATGTCACATAGATGCAGACCCAGATTTGATGGTGTCACTACAAACGAAGCTAAATCTCCTGACAATTACATATATATCATGTGCCCAACCTTAGAGGAAGTTTCTCACGAAGTCTTTAGGCCAGCAGAGCTCGATGTTTGTGGAGTGTTTACCCTCGCCCTTACTTTTGGAAACTGTTCTTCCAACTCCATTGTTGTGAACTCCTGAGCATTTTCCCTTCCACATATGTATTCACAGATTTTCTAACTCCTCTCCTCTAATTGTGTCTTACTTGGAGCGATGGTTATGTCAAGGCATTGTTCTGGATGAGAGTGGGAAGACTTATGTGTAGCACATGTTTGCATGCACATTAGATTCATTTTCATATTTTCCATTTGAAATACTGAATTTCTGACACTAACCCATACCCTACTAGACCCTGAGTACTAATCCTAATATCCTGGAGAAAAAGAAACCTATCTGAATATAAATACAGGCCTTTCATAGGAAGCATGGTGTATACTTGTATTTGCCTTCTGCTTTATCAAGTGTATGTGCTATAAATCTAGTCAACTTTTTATTGTAATATTTCTCCATTAGTTTTTAAAGTTACCATATATGTAAATTCCTGTCTTCATTACTCTGTAGCCTATTCAGCACATGTATTTTTTTATGCATGTATATTATCCTACATGGTATCACACGTACATTATTGTGAGCTCACTGACTTTGTAATATAAAAATTGTGAGAAGAGATGACTCCCCCTAAATACTGATGGAACTGAAAATTCAACCTATGGGTGAGCTTCCTAGTGAAAAACATTATACATAAATCCGTGTTCATTAAAATGAATATTTTTGGATATGTGGATGAATTATATTTCATGATGAATTTCGATTGGCATATGTATTGCTACATATTAATGTGTGTGTGTGTGTGTGTGTGTTCTCCAGATGTTCCGAAATATGAAATATATGTGTCTTGTTATACACTCCGTAAATTCATTCATGTTCCTGCATGTGTATTTATAAACAACATTTCACAAGATTATTCTCAGAAATACTCAACCAGCTGAAATACATATTGGTTTCCTAGTACTGAAAACTAACTTCAGTGAATGGTGCTTACAAATCCTAATATTTCAACAGTAAATGACCCAGTTTAACATCAATGCAAGTAGATTCCTATGGGACATGATGCGTATTTTGAAGTTCATTTTTATTCAACACTGGTACATTACAATTTCTTCAGTTTTTGGACATCATAGGATATATATTTTCATCCACATGTTCACAAATTTATAGGCATTTGGTTCACATTCAATTACTTCCTACATCAGAACACATGTATTCCTCCTTGTTTCTTTATTGGTCCTTTCACTAGACTTCTTTCTAAAAACATTTTTTTCGATTCCATAATTATTTTTGAAGCAAAACTCACACACTCTTCATGATAAACCGTAACCCTAATATCACCATTAGATATATAACTGATTGGAATGAATGTGTATATATCAATATAAGATTTCCTATATATTTTCAGATGTAAATTCAATCCATTATATAAAGTTGGAACCAGTAATATACTTTATTCACAATATGGTCTATTTATGCATCATCTCTATAATCATCAACACAGGGTACACCTATTTGTAGCCCCAGTAATAATGTATAAGTTTTCAGAATATTGCTCCCTGTAATGGTGTAAGAAATACTCATGTCACCTTATCTACATATACATTTTACCACAGAAGTACTCTGGACACAAAAGGCAAAGGTCACACTTATGATTGTGCCAAAGCCTAAATGGAAAGTGAGCATGGATTACTAAAAACATCTATGTCCATGTTGCCTAACGCTCTCAAATGTCAATCCTATTGGTGACTACATATTTGGTTCTTCCTAAGATTATATATTCAACCTCACGCCTGTTGAAAATATCTAATCCTATCACTCACATTATACTTTGCCTCATTTTCTAAGGTCCCTATTGATATCTGCTTTCCTACATATTTTCCCCAGTTCATCATTGTGACTGTCCCTTCACATGTGCTGACATTTACATTTTTAAACCGAAACCTTATTGCTAAAGAACTTTTGGTCCAACTCCTAGACTCACTATTCTTCCTAAACATACTGAGTATCTTCCTAATCGTACGGACTATCCCTTTTTGACTGGATGTTCTCTTCTACATTCAATCATCCGAGGTACACGGTCCTATGCCATTGTATATCGATGTATCTGAGACCTTGGTGCAGAACATAATTTAAGCTAAGTATACCAATCAAGGGTCAAATGCATTTCTGGGCTTCAAATCTTTCCTAGGTCTCTGTTCTCATGCATGTATTTCACGTCTATATTCTTATAAATATCACAGGTTCCCAATACCATTATTCATATAGCAGAATGATTCCTAACCCAAATCGAACATGCTATTAACCCTAACCATACACTGTTCCCTCAATCTCACTTTACAGAAGAGCAGGGACAGAGTTGGTCTTTCAATACAGGAAGGTAGGGGATCCTCCACCAGCTGAGAACTTCAAAAGTCCATGCAAAAATAATCTTTTGAGAAGATGTAGGCAGCAATGAAGGACCTTAGAGAGCAAAAGTAATCTTCCATGGCAAACAACCCGGTCAGGACGAAAGGATGTATCTGAATTATCCTCTCCCCTCTTAATGTAGAGAAGATGGACAAAACCAGGCCTGTGTGGAGAGCTGTTCCCGGGTGCCTATGGTTGATATACCATTCTAAATTGTTAAAATGTCACAGAAGTAGGTGCAGCCTCCATCTCATCGGAATCTGGAAGCAACTGTTAGGACAAAGTGATTGCCAATGTACTGACCTCATTCAGTTCCTGAGGGAAGTGACCTCACCTCACTTCCTTGGTTATGGAACTCTCTGAACTTAGGATCCAGGAAGCCAGGCACCCAGAGCCAGTCCCAGTCCAAGCCCCAGTGGTCAAACTTGTTTGGATTTACCAAGGACAGAGTCAGTCTTTCTTGGTACCTACTGATGTGAGGATGGCCAAATCCCAAAAAGGTCTGAAGAGGGGCCTTTCCTGAGAAATCAGGTAGTGGCTCACTGCTGGCTCCTGACAGCATCACAGAGTTGGCCACGGAGACTAGATCTGAGACAGGACAGCCCCTTATGGAGCAATATATTATGGCTCACCAGTCAGAGGACACTCCGGATAGTCACAGACCTACTTGGGGGTCTGTGTGGTTGTGGGTGTGCGTGTGGGTCTCTGGTTTTGTCTCATGTTCTGAGAATAGGTAGGAAAGTTTGATTGTTTGGTTTGCTGTGAATTGTTTCTAGTAAGTCATTTCACAAGGCGAGGGTTTCAAAGTCTGTGTATCCCACTGAGTCCGTGGTTGTAGACATTAGAAAAGAGAATGCATCGATAGATGTGTCCTGTCTAGTAGAAAGCTTCCCAACATTCAACCTGCCCAATTAATGAATGGTCTGCAGCTTGCCTTATGGATGGGCAACACATACTACCATTCTAAGTTCTGGTATTCTTCCTGAAATCTAGCTAATCTCAAGAATAAGATCATGGTTTTGTGTCCAAGATATGTACCACCTCCAAACTCTGTGACATGGCCATGTACTGGATAGCTGAAGGGAATGGGAACATCTCAGAAAACTCAACTATCAGTGTCACCAGGAAAGTCTCAGTGGAGAAACCCTGCTTTGGGCCTTTTGTTTACCTATTCTTCTGTTGCCGTGAATGTCAGGAAGGTCTTCTCCTCAGGCCACCACTTTGTAAAGCCTGAAGAAAACAGTTTTCAAGTGGAAATGAATAGGCATCACCTGTGGCTCTTTGCTTAATTGCTTTGGAAAGAGATGTGTCTGAATCAGCCTCTTGGCCCTGTGTGAGGCTGTGGCTTAGATTCTCACCACCTGATGAATCTATAGAAAAATCCCATGTGTGCATCCAAAACCAAAAGAGCCAAAAGAGCAGTCATTGTGGATGAAGTCTCTCTCCTTCCTCTGTATGGTTCCTGACCTTCATCATTGAGATTATGGATCCTTTGGGTCAAAGGAGTTCTTCAAAGCCCTGCAGAGGCTAGCCCATAGGTGCTTGGGTTTTCTCAATACTCCAATTAACATAAAGAATCTATACCCCAGAGTCAGTAGGCTTCAAAATGGAGAATCAGAGCAGTATTAACGGCAGGCCTCTTTGATCACTCCTGGTTCACAGAAAGGGTGCCCTGGCCACACTGACTTTAGAAAAACGGGGGCAAGGGAGCTTATTTTAGACACTGTCTTTGGCTCCACCCCTCATGGAAACCTACAGCCAGAAGGTATGATTAGTGTCTATATGTAAGAAGATGAGGGCCATGTGGGAGTGTTTTGGTTTTAATTGTGGTCCTTTGTGTGGCCGTTGGAAGAGATGACTGGGTCCACCTGTGTTTGAACACTGGTGTGATTCCTTTTAGAGACTGAGTTGCGGAACTTAACTCAAAGAAGTATTGCCATGAATTGTGTTGGGATTTTAAGAGGGCACACATGAGAGTCGCCCTTGGAAACTGAGATCTAAGCCCTGGGTGGCTTTGCACACAGCAATGGGAATCTCAGGAAGGATATCTCATGATTTTATTGTGAAAGACTTGGCAGCCATAGTTGCAAGTCAAAACACACATGGACTTCATATTATAAACCTCAATGGGCCTGGCTTCATGTGACCTTTTGGCCTGTCTTTGGGAAACCTTGCCTGTTAGAGTACTCCAGAGCTTTCATTGCAATGAGCTTCCTCTCCATTTAATGGTTCCTGAATGAATTGAAACCCAGAGTGCCTCCAACTTCATCCTTGAAAAATAGCTAGATGAGTACCATGAAATTTTTGAAATTCCCATAAACAGGTGGCTCTGGAGAACCTTTGGATGTCCTATTGATCATCATGAGTGTACCAGACAGTGCCTTGATTGACTGGTTTTTATGAAAATGGTGTAGAACAGAGATGCCAGTAATTTGGAGCCTGCTGAGTAGTGGGCCTAGAGCAGTGGTGTGCAGGTGTGTGTTAAAACTGCTTTGGTGGGATCATGTGGATCGGGAATTGGCTTCCAAATGGTTTGTGACTGACATGGTACAGCCCCCAGACCCTTGTATGTAAAGGCATCTTGTTATATCTAGAGGTTTCAGGGCAATGTTCAGAATCAGATTCCTATGGTCAAGAGGGCAAGCTATGTGGAATAGAAGCCTGGTTGTTGCATTCTCCTCCAGACCCTTACGTACCACACGTGACAGAACTCCCTCCAGCACTGTGTGCCAGTTGAACTTGTTGTATTTCATGAAGCATATACTAAACTCCCAGTGCAGCTGCAAGAAACACCACAAAAAGTGGAGGATGACCAATTGGCTTCACAGTCTACACTGGGAGACACTTAGCACTCAGTGGCAACAGTTTACCTACAAATAGAGAATTAAGCACTGCTGCCACATGTTCATTGGAAAATAAGAAACCATGTCCTTCAGGTCACATAGATGCAGACCCAGCATTGATGGTCTCACTACAGAGATAGCTAAAGCTTCTGACAACAACATATATTTCAAGTGCCCAACCTCAGAGGCAGTTACTCAAGAAGTGTTTAGGCCAGCAGAGCTCCATGTTTGTGGAGTTTTTACCCTGTCTCTTACTTTTGGAAACGCCTCTCCCACCTCCACGTTTGTGAACTATTGAGCATTTTCTATTCCAGATATGTATTCACGGATTTTGTAACTCTTCTCCTCTAATTATGTCTTACATGGGGTGAAGGTAATGTCAAGGCATTGTTCTGAATAATAGTGGGAAGATTTTTGTGTAGCACATATTTGCATACACATTGGATTCATTTTCCAATTTTCCTTTTGAAATACTGAATCCCTGTCTTTCATAGGTAGAAGGAATTCTCCTTCATAGAATATCCTGACACTTTCAAGAAACAGCCCCCTGGGAGACATCCTGCCTGGGAGACATCCTGTAGCCATCTGTCTCTCAAAGACTTCCTGCGGCCATCTGTCTTTCTGAAACATCCTGAGGTTATCTCACCTTGTGAAGACATCCAGGAACTACTGATAAGAGAGCTTTCCCATCTCCAGCATATAAATCCCCTGTGTGAACAATAAAAGTTTGCAGCTTGATCAGAACTCCTGTCTTCCTCTCATCTCTCGTGTCTCTTGTCCCTTCATTCCTCCCCATCTATGTTCGCTGCCCACGTTAATGAGTCCTGCCGGCCAGAATATCTGGCGCCCACCAACTGGGTCTCAAGCCTTTGACTGAGGGGGAACCCCGTCCTCCTGGAAGACTTGGTCAAGTGGAGCTCGCGATTGCCTCAGCAGACCCACCGAGAGACATATCCAGTAGGAGTGTGGGGATGACGCACAGTGAGTGACCCACCATGGGACAAGCAGTTTCGTCACATGATTTGTTTTTGTCAGCCCTGAAGGAGTCCTTCAAGACATGGGGGGCACGTGTTAAGGAAAAGGACTTAAAATTTTTCTGTTCATACATAGGAGAATTGTGTCCATGGTTTTCCTTTGAAGGAACCATTGATGGTAAATGATGACTTAGAGTAGGAGACTGTTTAAAAGATTATTATGAATACTTTGGCACAGAAAAGGTGCCTGTACCCACCTTTTCTTACTGGAACTTAATTAATGAAATTCTTAAAAGTTCACCCTTTGACAATGGTACCTTAAAATTTGTCAGGATTGGGGAAGAGACTATTCAAATGGCCTCTCGTCCCCCCTCAGAGTGCCCATCAGTTAGTAAGATATAGACCCTTCTCAGTCTCCCCAGGACCCTGGGAACCTTCCTGGTCCACCTCAAAATACCACCCTAATGAATAAGGCTCCAATGGTTACCAACTACCTTTATCCAGTTTTAACTCCCAGAGACACATTGACCCCTGGGGAGGAGGCTACCTTGGAGAAGAAAGAAGCTCACTACCATTCAGAAGACCCACCACCTCTCAGTTCCCTGCCAGAGCCTATAGAACTTACCCATCCACCTCCCTTCTATATCCCTCATGCCTTTTGTGCTCCGGCCCTTCAGGGGCCAACATCCCCCCCCAAACATATTTTTTCTCCACTTCCCTTGCCTAACCTGGCTCCCTTGCGACAGTCTCTCCAGCATAGACGGGAACAGATCCAACTTTTAAAAGAATTAAGATCCCTTGACTCTGAGCTCTGCTCATTAGCCTTAGACATGGAGTCAAGGCAAGCTGCCCCTCGGCGGTCTAATAAAAAGGCTAAGCTGCTCCATCAGCCTGTTCTCACATTCCCAGTAACCCGCAGTCAGATAGATATACCTGCCCAGTCTGAGGTCAAAGACTTACATGATGATCAAGAGGAGAAAGCGGGGGAAATGGATCAAGGAGATCAGGACTCAGAGAATGAGGAGTTCACCCCCAGGCAGGAAGGAACCAAGCGTGTGTACAAAAAATTAAGCCTGCATTTTCTTGAAAAACTTAAAAAGGCTTGTGCTCACTCGGGCCTCACTGTGCCCTACAGAGTGGCTTTATTAGAAATCCACAGCGCACAATGGCTTACTACCAATGATTGGAAATTTCAAACCCAAGGTACCCTCAGTGCTGGAGACTTTCTGTTATGGAACGCAATTTCAAAGAGCACTGTTGGGAAACTGCTCAAAAAAATTTAACAAAGGCCTCCTCTAAATCCTGGACTTATGTTAAGTTAGTGGTCAATGCGCCTTTTTACACTAAAAATAAACAGGCATGCTTCCCTGCTGGACTTTTGGCGCAGATTCAGACGGCTGGCTTACATGCTTGGAGACGCATTACTCAAAAGGCCTCAGCTACCACTTCCCTGGCAAAAATACGACAAGGGCCTCACGAGCCTTATAGCGACTTTGTTTCCCGGCTTAACCTAGCCGCAGAATGCTTGCTTGGACCAAGCGAAAGCGAAAGCACCTTTGTAAAACGTCTTGCCTTTGAAAACGCCAAGCCAGCATTTCAGGGTGTTCTTCGACCACATAAGGATAAAAGGAAACTTTCTGACTTTATTAGACTCTGTGCAGGGGTGGGTGCAGCCCATGCCATGGGTCTCGCCTTAGGTGCCACCTTTACCAAGGCCTTTCACAATCCTGGCTCACCTACTTGCTTTACTTGAAAACAACCTGGCCATTTTACACACGAGTGTCTGACAGGCAAACAAAGCCTAGGAATAGTGTCTCCTCAAACTGGGGCTAAACCGCCCCCAGCTACTCTTTGCCCTAGATGTGGCAAAGGTCATCACTGGGCCAGTGAGTGTAGATCTAAGAAAAATGCCCTCAGACAGCCTATTTCTTCCTGCTTCTTGGAAAATCACTGCAGGGCCAACCCCTGGCCCCGACTTGCCCAAGACAAACCCAGGGGCAATAAGGTTTGTTCCCTCCCAAACTACCAACCTACTTCAAAATCCTTCTCCACAATTGCCTCGTTCCAACGAGCCACCCCAGGCGGCGCAGGATTGGACCTCTGTGCCACCACTGAGACAATATTAGACACACTGCAAGGGACCCAGTTAATACCCACTAGAATTATGGGTCCCCCTCCATCTCATACGTGTGCCCTTATTCTTGGAAGAGCCTCTACTACCTTATATGGTGTTCAGGTCTTCCCTGGCATTATTGATAATGATTTCACTGGAGAAATAAAAATACTGGCCACAGCTATTAATGGAGTTGTGGCCATCCCCGCAGGAACAAGACTTGTACAATTAATACTCCTTTCCTTGGATTCAGGAGGCACTTCCACCACGCAAACCTACCGCGGGGGACTGCCTCCTTGGGCTCCTCTGATGTGTATTGGGTTCAGCCAATTTCTCACAATACACCCACCCTTACCTTACTTATTGAAGGAAAGGGATTCCAAGGAGTTCTATATATTGGAGCTGATGCCACAATTATGTCTAAAAAGTACTGGTCATCTGGTTGGCCCCTCACCCCACCCTTGACTGACCTTAAAGAGATAGGACAATCAAAAAATCCTCCGGTCAGCTCTAGGTCTATTAGCTGGACTGATAAAGAAGGTAATAAGTCAACTGTAACTTTTTTCGATGTTCCTGACCTAACCTATTAACCAATGGGGCCGAGATATTTTGAGGCAAATGGAAGTTATTCTTCCCAGTCCCAATTCCGTGGTGACTCATCAAATGCTTCGTATAAATTTTGTCCCTGGTACAGGCCTGGGGAGACTGAGACAAAAACTGGTTGAGCCTATACAACCCATACAAAACACAAATACATATGGCCTTGGGTATTCAGATTTTTAGTGTTGGTCCCTGACCCTCCTGTACCTCATGCAGATAAAATTATTTGGGAGACTCAGACTCCTGTGTGGGTGGATCAGTGGCCCCTTACCTAAGAAAATATTGGAGGCTGCCTCCATGTTAGTGCAGGAACAGCTGGCAGCCAGCCATGTAGAGCTCTCAACCTCACCATCGAATACTCCAATTTTTGTTATCAATAAAAAATCAGGCAAGTGGCGCCTTTTACAAGATTTGTGTGCCATTAATAAAGTTATGCTCCCGATGGGAGCACTACAGTCAGGTATTCTCACACCAGTGGCAATTCCCAAAAACAATTGTAAAATGGTTATTGACTTAAAAGATTGCTTTTTTACCATTCCTTTACATCCTGAGGATAGACCCTATTTTGCCTTTAGTCTCCCTCGCATTAATTTTCAGGGCCCTATGCAGAGATTTCAATGAAAGTTCTTCCCCACGGTATGGCCAACAGCCCTGGTCTTTGCCAAAATTACGTTGCTCAAGCAGTAGACCCTGTGAGAGAGCGATGGCCACAAATTTATATTTTACATTAAATGGATGATTTGTTAATTGCTGCACCTAACACCCATGACCTTAATAATTGTTACTTAGACCTTTACAAAACCCTCACTACCTTTGGACTACAGATAGCTCCTGATAAGTTTCGAACACAGGACCCTTATACCTATTTGGGCCTTAAACTTCAAGATAATCAGATCCAAATTCTTAAAATACAACTACGTGTGGACCATCTTCACACCCTTAATGATTTTCAAAAATTACCTGGGGATATTCAATGGATAAGAACATATTTAAAATTACCCACTTGTGTACTTTTGCCCATTAATGATATTTTGAGAGGTGATTCCCACCCCTCCTCCTCTCAAAAGCTTACTCCCGAGGCATGACAGGCATTAAACCAAGTCACAGAAGCCATTGCCCAACAGTTTGTTACACAAATTTCTTACAACCTTCCTCTGGTTCTGGTTATTTTACACACTCCTCATACACCAATAGGAGTATTTTGGCAGCAAAATACACATTTTAAAATTAAAGGCTGCCCCTTGCTTTGGGTCCGTTTACCCACCACATCCTCCAAGGATATTACTGTTTATCTTGCTCAGGTAGCTTCTATTATTATTAAAGGTCGTTTGCTTTCTCAACAACATTTTGGCAAAGACCCTGATAATATTTTAATTACATATACTAAGGACCAAACCCAATTATTACTACAGACAGTGGATGAATCAGGTATTGCCCTATCAGGCTTTTGGGAACATTTGATAACCACCTCCCCAATGACCCCCTTTTACATTTTGTCCAGTTACATCCATTTATTTTTCCCCAAATTACTCAAAAGGCTTCCATTCCTCAAGCCCTTACTGTCTTTACAGACGGTTCCAATAATGGCCATGTGGTCTTTGTTGTCAATAACCAGCCTATCACCTTTGATAGTGTCTATCATTCAGCACAGTTTTTGGATTGTTTGCCATAACACAAGTTTTTATAACATTTTTTGATAATCCTGTTAATATTTATGCAGACAGTGCCTGCATTGCTCATTCTGTGCTCCTTCTGGAGACTTCACTCACTATTAAGGCTTCTTCCAATGTGGTCTTTCTGTTTCACCAGCTTCAGCAACTAATTCAGGCCAGACAACACCCATTTTTCTTAGGACAAATCAAGGCACACTCTGATCTTCCCGGCCCTCTAACACAAGGTAATGTCCAAGCTGATGCAGCAACTCGTTCCATCTTTCCAATTTTTGTTGGCTCCATTCAAAAGGCCACGGAGTTACACAATTTTCACCATCTAAATTCCCAGAGCCTTCGATTACTTTGTAAATTTACCAGGCAACAGGCACGAGAGATAGTAAAAACATGCCCTGGTTGCGCTGTCTCCCTCCCCATTCAACACTTTGGAGTTAACCCCAGAGGATTACTGCGCAATAAGTTTTGGCAGATTGATGTTACTCATTTTCCTGAATTTGGAAAAAAACAAATATATACACGTTTCTATAGATACCTTCAGTGGCTTTATTTTTGCATGACCGCATTCTGGAGAGGGTACCAAAGATGTCCTTTCTCATCTTGTTTCAGCCTTTTCCGTAATGGGTAAACCAATACATATTAAAACAGATAATTGTTCTGCATATACCAGTGCCAAGTTTAAACAATTTTGTGCTTCCTTGCAAATTTGTCATACTACTGGAATTCCATACAAACCTCAGGGCCGAGGCATTGTGGAACGTGCCCACCTTACCTTAAAGACTTGGCTAACCCTCTTTAAGGCTTCCGCCTTTATATTTACCACTCCCAGGCATCACCTTAACCATGCATTATTTGCCCTTATTTTTCTTACTCTCGACAGTGAAGGCCATTCAGCCACAGACAGACACTGGCATCCGTCGTCCAATTCTGTTCGCCCACCGGTTATGTGGCGCAATCTCCTTACAAATAAATGTAAAGGCCCAGATCCTCTTTTCATCTGGGGATGAGGCTCAGCTTGTGTTTTGGACCAAGAGCAAGCAGACCCAAGATGGTTACCAGAACACCTGGTTAAACAGGTTAATGACTTACCTCAACCCAGAGACGGAGGTCCTCCCCCTGAGGACAAATTTTCCTCTTTTTCAGATGCAGCCAACAATCTGTGTTTGGATTCTGCTTAAGGCACTTCTGCTGAACAGGGTTGTACACGGAGGCCTTGGCCCTCCACCTTCCTAGATCATGGAGTACCTCTTTGGGCCCCCCTGCGAGTGCAAGTGAGGATCTTGGACTCAGGCTCCCACTAGTTGGACCCAGACTGCTGACTGCGTGACTAAAGTGGTTTACCTCCTGGCTGAGGTTGACCATAAACTCAGAGTAGTTCATCAGCCTAAATGTGTATGTGTTAACAAGCCAAAGATTATTCCCCCTACTACAAGCAAAGCACTCCAAAATTGTTCTGCAACCTGTATAAATACACAGGCGATGTATGGCTCTTGTTATGTTTCGCTCTTAATTTGTGTTAACAAGCAAGGAGAAAAATTTTTTGAAGCCTCCCTAATTAAACCTTATGCAGAAGGGGGGACCACTATTCATTATACCCCCTTTCTCTTTGAGCGGGGAGGAGATGGCAAATACACCAAGCTACAGTCAACTGGGTGGCAAGGCACTGTTGGTAAACCCTCCTGCTGGCCCATTAAAGCCCCTACAGGGGTCTCTTATCGTGGAGGACCCACTGATGCTGTCAAGCATCCTCAGTTAATCAAACTTTTGAAACCCCAAATTCCTGAGCTCACTTATCATCCCTTAATGTAGCCTAAATCCCAGCTCCCAGGTTTAGATACCAATACATTAGAAATTTGGGAAACTACCTTCTCCTTGCTTAATAATTCCAACCCCACCCTTGCTGGTGATTGCTGGCTCTGCTTGACAACAGGGACAATCATGCCTATGGCAGTTCCTATTAATTCTATCATAGACAATGATAATACATGCCAACCCGGATTTTTTTATAATTACAGCCTATAGGCACATTTACATTATGTCTTTTAGGCACAATGCAGAATAATACCTATGATATTGATGTTGGAGATACTTCCTTTGGAAATTGCTCAACAGTACAAAATTATTCCTCACCCAACCCATCTCTTTGTTACCCAATGGCACAGTTTTTATGTGTGGAGAAAACTCGGCCTTCCCCAGGCTTCCAGCGAATTGGTTCAGTGGCTGTGTTCTTACCTTATTCCTCTCTGATATAACTATTGTCCCATGAGACAAACGTCTACCCATTCCTAGCCTAGACACCTTAGTCATAAGACACAGGCAAGCAATACATGCCTTACCACTCATTGCAAGCCTTGGAATAACAGCTGCTGTGGGCACAGGTACACTGGTTTAGGCACGGCTATACACTCTTACCGTCGCCTGTCTCAACAACTTTATAAATGATGTACAAACTCTATCAGGAACCAATAAAGATTTGCAGGACCAAATAGACTCCCTAGTAGAAGTGTTCCTTCAAAACACACGAGGCTTAGATTTGCTGACAGCTACCCAGGGAAGTATTCGCTTGGCCTTAGGGGAACGATGCTGCATTTATGCCAATTAATCAGGCATAGTATGCACTAAAATTAAGCAGGTTCAAGAAGATGTAAAAAAGAGACGAAGGGAACTATTTGAAAATCCACTTTGGACTGGGCTTAATGGATTTCTACCCTACCTTCTTTACCTAATAGGCCCTTTGTTGGGTTTACTTTTATTAGTGTTCATAGGACCCTGCATTATAAACAGGCTGGTACAATTTATTAAAGAACAGATTAATATTTTGGCCTCTAAGCCCATACAGGTGCACTATCATCATCTGGAGATGGAAGACCTTGCTGCCAACATTTAAAAGGATGTTCTACCCTTCTCACAGGCTTATTTCTTAAGTTTACATACCCACAGATCTTTCTTTCTTACATAAAACTATAAGAAACAGCTCTGACTAACCATCTTCTGCCATTGCCATAAGGGTTCGTCCTCAATGTGCCCCTTCGCTTGGGGGAGGATGCACCCATGAAGTGAGGACCTTAGGCCATAATAATAGAGGGTGCAGGAAAGACTGTGGGAGGATGGATCCACGGATACCCAAACACAAGACCTCTGAGTGACACACTCTGGTGCATGGCGGTTGGCATGCATCCCCCTCAAAGCCGTCTCCTCAAAAACATGCCATGGCCACCAAGAAATCTTCTAGTAAACATGCTCTCTCAGATCAGGAGATATTCTAAGGCCTCCTTGAGAAACAGAGCCTCTATCACCCCCTAAAACATTGGCCGGTAAGGTATGGTCAAATATTATATATAAGAAAGGAGGAAAGGTGAGGGGCTAGAAGGAAGTTCTCCTCAAAGAATAGCCTGACACTTACAAGAAACAGCCCTCTGGGAGACATCCTGCCTAGGAGACATCCGACAGCCATCTATCTCCCTGAGACATCCTGCGGCCATCTGTCTTTCTGAAATATCCTGAGGTTATCTCACCCTGTGAAGACATCCAGCAACTGATCATAAGAGAGATTTCCTATCTGCAGCATATAAATACCCTGTGAAAACTGTAAAAGTTTGCACCATGATCAGAACTACTGTCTTGCTGTCATCTCTCATTTCTCTTGTCCCTTCATTCCTCCCCAACGAGGTTTGACGCACACTTTGATGTGTCCTGCCGGCCGAGACACCTGACACTAAACCATACCCTACTAGACAATGACTACTAATCCTAATATGATGGAGAAAAATAACCCAAACAGAATATAAATAGAAGCAGTTCAGAGGAGGCATGGTGTATAGTTGGACTTGCCTTTTGCATGATATAGGGTAGGTGTAATAAATCTAGTTAATTTTTAATTGAAATAGATCTCCATGTGTTTTTAAAGTTAACAAATATGTGAATACCTGTCTCTCTTTCTCTGTAGCCTATTAACGCATGTATTTTTATATGCACATATAGAATCCTACCTGGTATCACACATATATTCTTTTGAGGTGTGCTGACTTGGCAGATACAAATTATGAGAAGAGATCACTCCTCCTAAACGCTGTTGGAACTGAAAATTCAAATGATGGGTGAGCCTCCTAGTAGAACAACATTATACATAAATCCATGTTCAGTAAAATAAATATTTTTGAATCTGGTTGATATATGTTTCATGATTAATTTCAATTGGCATATATATTGCTACTTTTAATTGCCTCTCTGTTTTGTGTGTGTGTACATCTATCTATCTATCTATATATACATATATACACACACTCTCTAAATTTTTCAAAATATGAAATATGTGTGTCTTATATACACTACCTAAATTCATTCATGTTCATGTATGTGGTTTATAATCAACTTTTCACAAGATCATTATGAGAAATATTCATCCACCTGAAATACATATTTATTTCATAGAACTGAAAACTAACTTCAGTGAATGGTGCATACAATCCTAATATTTCTACAGTAACTGACGCAGTTTAATTCAATGCAAGTAGATTCCTATGGGACATGATGCGTATTTTGAAGATCATTTTATTCAACACTAGTAAATTGCTATTTCTTCAGTTTATAAACATCATAAAATACATATTTCATACACAGGTTCACAAATTTGTAGGCATTTGATTCACTTCAAATCATTTCCTGCTTCACAACACATGTATTTCTCCAGGTTTCTTGACTGGTCTTTTCATGAGACTTCTTTTCAAACACATTATTTTCGAATTCCATAATCATTTTGAATCAAAACTCACACACTCTTCATGATAAACCATAACCCTAATATTACCATTAGATGAATAACTGGTTGGAATGAATGATTGTATATCAATATAAGATTTCCTGTATATTTTCAGATATCAAATCAATCCATTATTTAAAGTTGGAACCAGTTATATTATTAATTCACAGTATGGTCTATTCATGCATTATCTCTATTTTCATAGACACAGGGTACATCTATTTGTAACCCCAATACTAATTTATTCATCTTCAAAATGTTGCTCCCAGAATTGGTGGTAGAAATACTCATGTCACCTGATCTACATATGCATTTTTTTCACAGTAATATTCTGGACACAAAAAGCAGGGGTCACACTTATGATTTTACCAAGGCCTAAATGGAGAGTGAGCATGGATTACTAAATACATCCATGTCCAGGTTGCCTAATGCTCTCAAATGTCAATCCTATTGGTGACTACATATTTGTTTCTTCCTAAGACTATATATTCAACCTCAACCCTGTTCTAAATTTCTAATCCTATCACTCACTTTATACTTTGCCTGATTTACATATGTCTCTATTGATATCTTCTTATCTACGTATTATTCCAGTTCATTATTTTGACTGACTCTTCACATATGCTGACATTTACATTCACCCTCTACCCAAAACTCTAATTCTAAAGAAATTTCGGTCCCACTTCTATACTCACTCTTCTTTCTAAACCTACCGACTATCTTCCTAATCCTACCGACTATCCCTTTTTGACTGGATGTTCTCTTCGACATTCAATCATCCAAAGTTCAAGGTTCAATGCCATTGTATCTCGATTTATATGAGATGTCTGTGCAGAATATAATTCAAATCTATGTAACCCACTCAAGGGCGTAATGCCTTAATGGGCTTCAAATCTTACCTAGATTTCTGTTTTCAAACTTATTTCATCTGTATATTGTTGTAAATATCACAGGTTCCCAATACCATTATTCATCTCGCAGAATGATACCTAACCCAAATCAAACCTGTTATTAACCCTAATCATACACTGTTCCCTCAAAATAACTTTATAGAAGAGCAGGGACAGAGTTGGTCTTACAATACAGGAATATAGGGGATCTTCCACCTGCTGAGAACCTCAAAGGTTCATGCAAAAATTATCCCTGGATAAGATGTAGGCAGCTATGAAGGACCTAAGAGAGCAAAATCATCTTCCATGGCAAAAACCCTGGTCAGGATGAAGGGATGTGTCTGAATCTGCCTCTCTATTCTTAATGTAGAGAAGATGGACCAAATGAGACCTGTGTGGAGAGCTATTCCCAGGTGCCCATGGTTGATATGCAATTCTAACTTGTGAAAGTGTCACAGGAACTAGGGGCAGCCTCTATCTCATGGGACTCTTGGAAGCAACTGTTAGGACAAAGTGTTTGTCAATGCAGTGACCTCATTCAGTTCCTGAAGGAATTGACCTACCTAACTTTCTTGGTGATGGAACTCTCTGAACTTGGGATCCAGGAAGCAGGCACCCTGAGCCATTCCCAGTCCCACTCCCAGTGGGCTCACTTGTTTTGATTTGCCAAGGACAGGGTCAGTCATTCTTGGTAACTACTGATTTGAGGATGGGCAAATGCCCGGAAAGCTCTGAAGATGGTCCTGTGCTTAAATAGCAGGTAGTGGCTCACCACTGGCTACTGACAACCTCAGAGAGTTGGCCAAAGGACCAGATCTGAGACAGGACAGGCAATTTCAGAGAAAGATAGTATGGCCCGCTGTCAGAGGACATTCCATGTAGTCACAGACCTACTTGGGGGAATGAGGTGCCTTTGTGGTTGTGGGTGTGAGTTTGTGGTTTTATCTCACATTGTGAGAACAGGTAGAAAAAGCGGTTTGTTTGGTTTGGACTGGACTGTTTCTAGAATGTCGTTTGACAAGGTGAGTGTTTCTATGTCTGTGTATCACACTGTGTCTGTGGATGTAGACATTAAAAAAGAGAATGCATCAATGGATGTTTCCTGTCTAGTAGGCAGCTTTCCAGCATTCATCCTGCCCAATTTATGAAAAGAGTGTGCCAGGCTTATTGATGTGCAACACCTGCTATCTTCCTAAGTTCCTGTTTTCTTCCTGAATTCTGGCCCCACTAAAGAATAGGCTCATGGTATTTTGTCCAAGATATGTATCACCTAAATGCTCTGTCACATGGCTATGTACTGGATAGCTGAAGAGAATGGCGAGCATCTCAGAAAACTTAGATATCAGTGTAACCAGGAAATTCTCAGTGGAGAAACCCTGCTTTGGGCCATTTGCTTACCTATTGTTCTGTTGCCCTGAATGTCAGGAAGATCTTTGCCTCAGGCCACCCCTTTCTGAAGTCTGAGGAAAACTGTTTTTAAATGGAAATGAAGGAGCATCACCTGTGGCTCTTTGCTTAATTGCTTTGGAAAGAGATGTGTCTGAATCAGCCTCTTGGCCCTTTGTGAGTCTATGGCTTAGATTCTCAGCACCTGATTGATCTAAATAAAGATCCCATGTATGCATCCAAAACCAAAATGGCAAAAAGTGTAGTCATTGTGGGTGAAGTCTCTTGCCTTCCTCTGTTAGGTTCCTGAATTCCATCAAATGAGAATAGGGATCCTTTGGGTCAAATGAGTTCTTCAAAGCCCAGCAGAAATGCTTGGGTTTTCTCATGACTCCAAATTACATGAAGAATCTATACCTGACAGTCAGTAGGCCTCAAATTGGAGAAGCAGATCAGTATTAATGGCAGTCCAATTTGATCACTCCTGGTTCACACGAAGGGTGTCAAGGCCACCCTGCCTTTAGGCAAATGAGTGGCAAGGGAGCTTATTTTCGACACTTTCCTGAGATGCACAACTCATGGAAAACACCAGCCAGGGTTTATGATGAGTGCCTATATGGACGAAGATGAGGGATACGTGAGAGTGTTTTGGTTTTAATTGTGGTCATTTGTGTGGCAGTTAGAAGTGATGATTTGGTCCACCTGGTCTTGAACTCTGGTGTGATTCCTCTTAGAGTCTGAACTCTGGAACTGAACTCAGAGAAGTATTGCCATAAATTGTGTTGTGATCTTAGGAGGCCACACATAAGTGTTGCCCTTGAAACTTTTCTAGGGCCAGAGTGCCTTTCCACAGAGAACTGGGAATATCAGCCAGGATATCACATGATTTTATTCTGAAAAACTTGGCATCTGTTCTTGAGAGGCAAAACACACATTGACCTCACCTTGTAGACCTCAAAGCCCCTGCCTTCATGTGACATTTTGGCCACTCATTGGGAAGCCTTGCCTGTGATACCTCTCCAGAGCTTTCTTTGAAATGAACTTTCTCACATTTAATGGTTCCAGAATGAATTGAAACCCACAGTGCCTCCAACTACATCCTTGAAAAATGGCTAGATAAATACCATGAAATTTTTGAAATTCCCATGAACAGGTGGCACTAGAGAACATTTGGATGTCCTGTTGCTGATCATGAGTGTACCAGACAGTGCCTTGATAGACTGGGTTTCATGAAATGGTGTAGAACAGAGATGCCAGAAAGTTGGAGCCTGCTGACTAGTGGGCCTAGAGCAGTGGTGTGCAGGTGTGTGATAAAACATCTCTGGTGGGGCAATGGGGATCTGCCATTGGATTCCAAATGGCTTGTGACTGACATGGTGCAGTCAGCAGACCCTTTTATGTAAAGGCATCTTGTTATATACAGAGGTTTCAGGGCAATATTCAGAATCCGGTTGCTATGCTCAAGGGGGCAAGCGATGTGAGATTGAAGCCTGGTGGGTGCTTTCTTCTGCAGACTCTGTCCCACCACACATGACAGACCTCCCTACAGCACTGATTCCTTTTTGATCTCCTTCTACTTCGTGAAGCACATACCAAACATCCAGTGCAGCAGCAATAAACACCACAAACATTGGAGGAATTCCAAATGGCTTCACAGTCCACAGGGTGGAGACCACTTAGCCCCCTGTTGCCACAATTTAACTCCAAAGAGAGAATTCAGCACTCTTGCCTCATATTCATTGTAAAATCAGAAACCATGTCCTCTAGGTGACACATAGATGCAGACCCATCTTTGTTGGACTCACTAGAGAGGAATCTAAAGCTCCGTACAACAAAATATATTTCAAGTGCCCAACCTCAGAAGCAGTTTCTCAAGAAGTCTTTAGGCCAGCAGAGCTCCACGTTTGTGGAGTGTTTACACTATCCCTTACTTTTGGAAACTCCTCTACCACCTCCAAGGTTGTAAACTCCTGAGAATTTTCCATTCCACTTATGTATTCACAGATTTTCTAACTCTTTTCCTCTAATTGTGTCTTACTTGGGGCGAAGGTATTGTCAAGGCATTGTTCTGAATGAAAATGGGAAGATTTTTGTGTAGCACATATTTGCATACACATTGGATTCATTTTCCAAAATTTCATTCGAAATACTGAATCCCTGACACTAACCTATACCCTACTAGACACTCACTACTAATCCTAATATGATGGAGAAAAATAACCCAAACAGAATAGAAATACAAGCAGTTCAGAGGAGGCCTGGTGTATTTTTTGGACGTGCTTTTTGCATTATATAGGTCAGGAGTTATAAATGTAGTCAATTTTTTGTTGAAATAGTTCTCCATGTGTTTTTAAAGTTAACCAATATGTGAATTCCTTTCTCCCTTTCTCTGTAGCCTATTCAGCACATGCATTTTTATAAGCACATATAGAATCCTAACTGGTATCACATGTACATTTTTGTGAGGTATCTGACTTGGAAGATACAAATTGTGAGAAAAGATCACTCCTCATAAACACTGTTGGAACTGAAAATTCAACTTAAGGGTGAGCTTCCTGGTTGAACAACATTATATATAAATCTATGTTCAGTAAAATGAATATTTTTGGATCTGTGGAGCATATATATTTCACAATGAATTTTGATTGTCATATATATTGCTACTATTTAATTTCTCTGTGTGGGTTTTGTTTATATATATATATATATATATATATATATATATATATATATATATACTCCAGAATTTTCAAAATATGAAATATATGCATCTTATTATGCACTGCCTAAATTCATTCATGTTCATCTATGTGGATTTCTAATAAACTTTTCACAAGATTATTCTCAGAAATATTCATCCACCTGAAATACATATTTGTTTCCTAGTACTGAAAACTAAATTCAGTGAATGGTGCACACAAATCCTAATATTTCTACAGTAACTTACCCAGCTTAAAATAAATGCAAGTAGATTCCTATGGGACATGATGTGTATTTTGACGTTCATTTATATTCAAGACTGGTACATTACTATTTCTTCAGTTTATTCACATCATCATTCACATGTTTCACACACTTGTTAGCAAATTTATAGGCATTTGTTTCACTTTCAATCACTTCCTGCTTCAGAACACATGTATTCCTCCATGTTTCTTGACTGGAATTTTCATGAGACTTCTTTCCAAACACATTATTTTCGGTTTCCATAATCACTTTGGAAGCAAAACTCACACACTCTTCATAAAAAACATAACAATATTATTACCATTAGATGTATAACTGGTTGTAATGAATGATTTTATAACAATATAAGAATTCTTATATATTTTCAGATATCAATTCAATCCATTATTTAATGTGGCACCAGTTATATTATTTATTCACCATATGGTCTCTTCATGCATTATCTCTATATTCATAGAAACAGGATACACCTCTTTTTTCCCCCAATTCTAATTCATACGTCTTCAAAATGTTGCTCCCATAACTGGTGGAAGAAATACTCCTCTCACCTGATCTACATATACATTTTATCACAGTAATATTCTGGAGACTAAACTCAAAGATGACACTTATGATGTACCAAAGTGTAAATGGAAAGTGAACATGGATTACTGAAAATATCGATGTCCAGGTTTCCTAATGCTCTCAAATTTCAATTCTACTGGTGACTACATATTTTTTTCTTCCTAAGATTATATATTCAAACTCAACCCTGTTAAAAATGTCTAATCTTATGACTCACTTTATACTTTGCCTGATTTCCTAATGTCTCTATTGATATCAGCTTTCCTACATATTTTGCCCAGTTCATCATCGTGACTGACTCTTCACATGTGCTGACATTTACATTTACTCTCTAACCGAAACCCTATTGCTAAAGAACTTTTGTTCCAAATCCTATACTCACTCTTCTTCCTAAAACTAATGACTATCTCCTGATCCTACCGACTATTCCTTTTTGACTGCATGTTCTCTTCTACATTCAATCATCCATGGTACATGGTTCTATGCCATTGTATATCGATTTATCTGAGACATCTGTTCAGAACGTAAATCAAGTGCCCAATGCCCTTCTGGGCTTCAAATCTTACCAAGATTTCTGTTTTCATACTTATATATTCCCTATATATTCTTGTAAATATCGCAGGTTCCCAATACCATTATTCAACCCTCGGAATTATTCCTAACCAAAATTGAACCTGTTATTAACCCTAATCATACACTGTTCCCTCAATCTAACTTTTCAGAAGAGCGGGGACGGAGTTGGTATTTCAATACAGGAATGTAGGTGATCTTCCACCAGTTGATAACCTCCAATGTCCATACAGAAATGATCCCTGGATAAGTTGTAGGCAGCTGTGAAAGACCTGAGAGAGCAAACGTCATCTTACATGGCAAACAACCTGGTCAGGATGAAGGGATATGTCTGAATCAGCCTCTCTTTTCTTAGTGTAGAGAAGATGGACCAAACCAGGCCTGTGTGGAGAGCTGTCCCTGGGTGCCTATGGTTGACATACCATTCAAACTTGTGAAAGTGTCAGAGGAAGCAGGGCCAGCCTCCATCTCATGCGACCCTTGGAATAAAATGTTAGGGCAAAGTGGTTGCCAAGGCGGTGAACTCATTCAGTTCCTGAAGGAAGTGACTAAAGTCACTTCCTTGATGATGGAACTCTCAGAACTTGGTATCTAGGAAGCCAGGAACCCAGAGCCAGTCCCAGTCCCAGTCCCAGTGTTCTCAATTGTTTGGATTTTCCAAAGACAGAGTCATTCTTTCTTGATTCCTACTGATGTGAGAAAGGCCAAATACCAGGAGAGCTCTGAAGAGGCGCCTTTCCTGCGCAAGTAGGTAGGAGCTCACCTCTGGCTACTGACAACTTCACAGAGTTGGCCAAGGAGACCTAATCTGATACAGGACAGGCCATTTCAGGGGAACACAGTGTGGTCCACAAGTCAGAGAACACTCCGGATAGTCACAGACCCATTTGGGGGAAGGAGCTGCCTTTGTGGGAGTGGGTGTGGGTTTTTGGTTTGTCTCATGTTCTGAGAATTTGTAGGAAAGGTGGTTTGTTTGGTTTGGAGTGAACTGTTTTTAATAAGTCATTTCACAAGGTGAGTGTTTCTATGTCTGTGTATCCCAATGTGTCCGTGGTTGTAGACTTTAGAAAAGAGAATGATTCAATGGATGTATCAGGTCTAGTAGAAAGTTTCCCAGAACTCATCCTGCCCAATTTATGAATGGACTGTGGCTTGCCTTATCAATGGGCAACACCTGCTAATTTCCTAAGTTGCTGTTTTCTTCCTGAATTCTGGCCACTCTCCAGAAGAGGCTCATGGTTTTGTGTCCAAGATATGTACCACCTTCAAGCTCTGTGACATGGCCATGTAATGGATAGCTGAAGGGAATGGCAAACATCTCAGAAAACTCAGATATCAGTTTGAAATGTAAAGTCTCAGTGGAGAAATACTACTTTGGGCCTTTTGCTTAACTATTGTTCTGTTTCCCTGAATGTCAGGACGTTCTTTTCCTCAGGACACCCCTTTGTGAAACCTGAAGAAAACAGTTTTCAATTGGAAATGAATGGGCATCACCTGTGGCTCTTTGCTTAATTGCTTTGGAAAGGGATGTGTCTGAATCAGTGTCTTAGCCCTGTGTGAGGCTGTTGATTATATTCTCAGCACCTGATGGATCTAAAGAAAGATCCCATGTGTGCATCCAAAACCAAAATGGCCAAAAGAGCAGTCATTGCGGATGAAGACTTTTGCCTTCCTCTGTAAGGTTCCTGACCTCTATCAAGTGAGAAAAGGGAAGATACATCAAGCCAGTTGATGGCTCCTTTTGGAAAAATTGTACCACCAGTGACAGCATAAGCATAAATACCCCAACACTACCACAAGTCGCTGCACCAACAGATAGTTCAAAATGCACACAAGTGATACATAGTCCAGGCAAGTTCTGCAAACAGTTCAGTGATGGCTATTGCAGAATCTGTAGACTGGTTTAATCTTTGTTTCTTTTATCCTCCCTTTGCTCCCTTCTCTTCCTCAGTTTCTCTCTTATAGTATGCCTTCTCGGCTTCTCTGACTAAATCTCTCAAAGTCATATCTTGTAATCCATCTAAGCATTGTAAATTTCTTTTAGTATCCAGGGCACCCTGCCCAATAAAGTCCATCATGACAGATGCCTTTTGATCCTCCCCCTGAGAATCGAAAGGAGTATATCTCCTATATGTCTCCATAATTCTCTCTAGAAACATAGAGAGGGAGATTCATCAGGCCCTTAGTAATCTCTGTTACCTTGGCAAAATTAGTTGGTCGCCTAGCAGCCACTTGGAAACCCACTATTAGAGCCCGGTAATAAGGGGACAGTTTCTCCCTACCTTCAAAGATGTTGGGGTCCCAGTTGGGTCGGTTAAAGGGAATGCCGGCTTTGATTAAGTTGGGAAGTTGTGTTGGTCGCCCATCTGGTCTGAGGATACTTTTTTCTAACTTGCAAGAGGATTCTCTTTTGTTCCTCTGTCATGAAGATAGTCTTTAGGTGTTGTTGGCAGTCATCCCAAGTAGGCTGGTGGGAAAACATCAATGACTCAACCAGACCTGTGAGCCGGGTGGGTTCCTCAGAAAATGGGGGATTGTAATTTTTTAAGTTGTATAGGTCTGAAGAGGAGAAAGGCCAGTACTAGTAAGCTTGCATTTTTCTCCCATGGCCATCATCAATCGTTGGCCCATGGGGACGGAGGGGGTGCATCATTGGAGTTCCAGGGTTTTCAATCATTCGCCGCCTGTGAGTTCCTTCAGCCGGGCCAGCTTCCTCCAGGGAAGGAGGGGATGTGTGTGCCACGAGGGAGTTATCTGGAGGGTGCTGGGCCGGCTTTGCTTCCTCCAATGGCAGAGAGGCTGAGTCAGCAGAAGTAGAATCACTTAGAGGGTGTTGTGGGTTAGGGGACGAGGGCAGGGGATAAGGAGGGGGAAGAGATTCCAGTAGAGTCAAATCTTGTGACTAAGGAGAACAGAGGGTGGAGGAGGGGGAGGAGCAGAGGGTTTGAGAGATCATGGGGGAAAGAGTAGGAGCGGGGGCAGGGGAAAGGAAAAGCTTCACCCATGAAGGAGGAGATTTGCAGAGGTCATGCCAAGTTAAAATATATGGCTGTTGATCAGGATGGCTATGTGGCCCCGGCTGAAAGACAATATCTCTGACTTTTTGAATTAGTAGGAAGTAGAAAGATCCTTTTATGGGCCATCCGACTCCAAAGGTGGGTCATTCTGAGGAACAGAGAGTCTGCCAGGTCCAGCGTTTTACTAAATAAGAAAGATTCTGAGCCCTTAAGCGGACTTTGGTCCAGTGATCAAGGGTCAGGGACAGAAGCATTGAAGTGCTCTGTCCCATAATGAAAGGTACACTAACAGTAAAAGCAACGACACATGACACAGACAAGACAAGACAATAAAGACATGCAATGGACCTCCAACACTGAGACCAGGAATGAGTAGCTGGCAAAATCCGATGGGCTGGCAATACCGAAACTGAAAATATCACTGAGTCGAGGAGACAATTGTTCCTTGATTTCCTGAGTCCTCTGGGGTGTCCCCCAGGGACGCGCCCTGTGTCTCTGTGACACATCTCTCAGTCACTGTCGGAGAGAGCTCAGGCTCTTCATCGCCAGTGATTTTGCCAAGCCCTAAGCTGAAACATGAAATCAGAAAGAGGCCCCTTACTTGCCCCAAGAGTTGCCCGTTGGGGTCTCTCGTCCCCCGCTGCTGGAACTCTGTGGAACCTCAATATGTAAATGTCGTGTGAGTGTCAGAGGAAGAGACCACCAAGAGACTGTCTCATGAAACAGCAAAGGGTTTATTTGGGGTCCAGCATGCTGGGCCTCAGAGCTCACTTGAATAGAGCAGAGAGCCCCAAGCACAGCTTCAGCAGAGCTTGTATACTTTCCTTGGAGAGGGAAGGGAGGAAAGTTTACTGATGGGTAAGGGCGAGTGGGTGGTTTGCGTGACACGGAGTGAGGGAGTACATTCTGCAGTTTGGCATTTGGGAACAGCACACTCTAGGAAAAGATTAGCAAACATTTCACAAGATTGCAACAGAGTTTTGTTAAGCATACAAAAAAAAAAACAGGAAGTGATAAGTACCTATTTTATTAACCTTTCACTACCGACTATTTCTTTTTGACTGGATGCTCTCTTCTACTTTCAATCATCCAAGGTACAAGGTCCTATGCCATTGTATATTGATGTATCTGAGACATCTGTGCAAAATATAATTCAACACTGCCTATCCCAATCAAGGCCCCAATGCCCTTCTGGGCTTCAAATCTTACTTAGATTTCTATTTTCATACATTCATTTCAACTATATATTCTTATACATATCGCGGGTTCCCTATACCATTATTCATCTAGCAGAATGATTTCTAACCCACACCAAACATGTTATTAATCATAACCATACACTGTTCCCTCAATCTAATTTTACAAAAGAGCAGGGAAAGAGTTGGTCATGCAATACAGGAATGTAGGGGATCTTAGACCTGATAAGAACCTCAAAGGTCCCTGCAAAAATCATCCCTGGAGAAGATATAGGCAGCTATGAAGGACCTGAGTGACCAAAAGTCATCTTCCATGGCAAACAACATGGTCGGGATAAAGGGTTATGTCTGAATCAGCTTCTCTTCTTAATGTAGAGAAGATGGGCCAAACCAGGACTGTGTGGAGATCTGTTCATGGGTGACTATGGTTGATATATCATTCTAAATTGTGAATGTGTCACAGGAAGTACGGGCAGCCTCCATCTAATGGGACCCTTGAAATCAACAGTTTGGATAAATTTGTTGCCAAGAAAGTGACCTCATTCAGTTCCTGAAGGAAGTGACCTCACCTCACTTCCTTGGTGATGGAACTCTCTGAACTTGGGATCCAGGAAGCCAGGCACCCAGAGCCAGTCCCAGTACCAGTCCCAGTGGTGTCACTTCTTTGGATTTACCAAGGACAGAGTCAGTCTTTCTTGGTACTTACAGATGTGAGGAAGGCCAAATGCAAGAAAGCTCTAAAGTGGGGCTTTCCCTGAGAAAGCAGGTAGTGGCTCAGCAGTGGCTCTTAACAACTTCACAGTGTTGGCCAAGGAGACCAGATCTTAGGACAGGCCATTTCGGGGGAACATTGTATGCCCCACCAATCAGAGGACACTCCCGATAGTCACAGACCTACTAGGGGTAAGAAGGTGCCTTTGTGGGTGTGGTTGTGGGTTTGTGGTTTTGTCTCATGTTCTGAGAATAGGTACTAAAGTTGGTTTGTTTGGTTTGGAGTGGACAGTTACTAGAAAGTCATTTGACAAGGCGAGTGTTTCTATGTCTGTGTATCCCAGTGTGTCTGTGGTTGTAGACATTAGAATAGAGAAAGCATCAATGGATGTCTCCTGTCCATTAGAAAGCTTCCCAGCATTCGTCCTTCCCCATTTAAAATGGACTGTAGCTTGCCATATTGGTTGACAACCCCTGATAACTTCCTAAGTTCCTGTTTTCATCCTGAATTCTGGCCACTCTCCAGAATAGGTCCATGGTTTTGTGTCCAAGATATATACCACCTCCAAGCTCTGTGACATGGCCATGAACTGGATAGCTGAAGGGAATGACGAGCATCTCAGAAAACTTAGATATCAATGTGACCAGGAGAGTCTCAGTGGTGAAACCCTGCTTTGGGCTTTTTGCTTACCTATTTTTCTTTTGACCTGAATGTCAGGAAGGTCTTTGACTCAGGCTAACCCTTTGTGAAGCCTGAAGAAAAGAGTTTTCAAATAAAAAAGAATGGGCATACCTATGGTTCATTGCTTAATTCCTTTGAAAGGGATGTGTCTGAATCAGCCCTTTCGCCCTGTGTGAGGCTGTGGCTTAGATTTTCAGCACCTGATGGATCTAAAGAAAGTTCCCATGTGTGCATCGAAAACCAAAATGGCCAAAAGGGCAGTAATTGTGATGAAGTCTCTCGCCTTCCTCTGTAAGGTTCTTGACCTGCGTCAAGTAAGAATAGGGATCCTTTGCATCAAATGAGTACTTCAAAACCTACAGAGGCTAGGCCATAGGTGCTTGGGTTTTCTCATTACTCCAATTCACATAAAGAATCTAAACCCCACAGGCAGTGGCCTCAAATTGGTGAAGTGGAGCAGTATTAAGGTCAGGCCTATTTGATCACTCTTGGTTCGCAGGAAGTGTGTCCAGGCCACCCTGACTTTAGGCAAATGAGGGGCAAGGGAGCTTATTTTGGACACTGTCTTGGTCTGCACCCTCATGGAAACCTCCAGCCAGAGTTTATGATGAGTGTCTATGTGGTAGAACATGAGCGCCATGTGGGAGTGTTTTGGTTTTAATTGAGGTCATTTGTGTGGCTGTTGGAAGAGATGACTGGGTCCACCTGGGTTTGACCTCTGGTGTAATTCCCCTTAGAGAATGAGTTCTGGAACTGACCTCAGAGAAGTGTTGCAATAAATAAATAGTCTTGGGATTTTAGGAGGCCACGCATGAGAATCGCCCTTGGAAACTGAGATCTAGGCCCAGGATGGCTTCCCACAGAGCTCAGGGAATCTAAGCCAGGATATCACATGATTTTATTCTTAAAGACTTCGCAGCCATACTTGAGAGTCTAAACACACATGGAACTCACATTGTAGACCTCAAAGGCCCTGGCTTCATGTGACCTCTTGGCCACCTTTTGGGAAGGCTTGCCTGTGAGTGTTCTCCAGAGTTTTCTTTGAAATGAGCTTCCTCACCATTCAATGGTTCCTGAATGAATTGAAACCCACAGTGACTCCAACGTCATCTTTGAAAAATGGCTACATAAATACCATGAAATTTTTGAAATTCCCATGACCAGGTGGCACTGGAGAACATTTGGATATCCTTTTGCTGATCATGAGTGTACCAGACAGTGCCTTGATTCACTGGGTTTCGTGAAACTGGTGTAGAACAGAGATGCCAGTAAGTTGGAGCCTGCTGAGTAGTGGACATAGAGTAGTGGACTGTAGGTGTGTGAATAAATATTTTTGGTAGGACCACCTGGATCTGCCATTGGCTTCCAAAATACTTGTGACTGACATGGTGCAGGCAGCAGACCCTTATATGTAAAGGCATGTTGTTATATGCAGAGGTTTCAGGGTAATGTTCAGAGTCAGGTTGCTATAGTCAAGGGGGAAAGCATTGTTCGATAGAAGCCTGGTTCGTACATTCTCTTGGAGACCCTGACCAACCACACGTGACAGAACTCCCTCCAGCATTGTGTCCCAGTTGTACTCCTTGTATTTCATGAAGCCAATACCAAACTCCCAGTGCAACTGCAAGAAACACCAGGAAAAATGGAGGATGATCAAATGGCTTCACAGACCACATGGGAAGACACTTAGCTCCCAGTGGCCACAGTTTACCTACAAAAAGAGAATTCAGAACTTCTGCCTCATGTTCATTAGAAAATAAGGAACCATGTCCTTCAGGTCACATTGATGCAGACACAAGTTTGATGGTGTCACTACAAAACCAAGCTAAATCGCGTGAAAATTACATATATTTCATGTGCCCAACCTTAGAGGAAGTTTCTCAAGAAGTCTTTAGGCCAGCAGAGCTCCATGTTTCTGCAGTGCTTACCCTCTCCCTTACTGTTGGAAACTGTTCTACCACCTCCAGTGTTGTGAACTCCTGAACAATTTTCATTCCACATATGTATTTACAGATTTTTTAACTCCTCTCCTCTAATTGTGTCTTACTTGGATCGATGTTTGTGTCAAGGCTTTGTTCTGAATGAGAGTGGGAAGAATTTTGTGTAGCACATGTTTGCATGCACATTAGATTCATTTTCCTATTTTCCATTTAAAATACTGAATCCCTGACACTAACCAATACCCTACTAGACTCTGACTACTAATCTTAATATTATGGAGAAAAAGAAACGTAACTGAATAGAAATGCAAGCCTTTCATATGAAGCATGGTGTATACTTGGATTTGCCTTCTGCTTTATCAAGAGGATGTATTATAAATCTAGTCAACTTTTCTTTGTAATATTTCTTCATGAGTTCTTAAAGTTAACACATATGAAAATTCCTGTCTCCCTTTCTCTGAAGCCTATTCAGCACATGTATCTTTTTATGCCTATATAGTATCCTACCTGATATCACACGTACATTCTTGTGAGCTCACTGACTTTGGTATATAAAAATTGTGAGAAGAGATGACTCCCCCTAAATACTGATGGAACTCAAAATTCAACCTGTGGGTGAGCTTCCTAGTGAAAACCATTAGACATAATTAACATAAATCCATGATCAATAAAATGAATATTTTTGGATATGTGGATGAATTATAATTCATGATGAATTTCGATTGGCATATATATTGCTGCATATAAATGTGTGTGCGTGTGTGTGTGTGCGTGTGTGTGTGTGTGTGTGTGTGTGTATATATATATATATATATATATATTCTCCAGATTTTCCAAAATATGAAATATATGTGTCTTATTATACACTCCTGAAATTAATTCATGTTCCTGTATGTGTATTTATTAACAACATTTCACAAGATTAATCTCAAAAATACTCAACCACCTGAAATACATATTGGTTTCCTAGTACTGAAAACTAATTTCAGTGATAGGTGCTAAGAAATCCTAATATTTCTACAGTAACTGACCCAGTTTAACATCAATGCAAGTAGATTCCAATGGAACATGATGTGTATTTTGACGTTCATTTTAATTCAACACTTGTACATTACAATTTCTTCAGTTGATGGACATCATAAGATATACTTTTTTATCCACAAGTTCACAATGTATAGGTATTTATAGGCATTTGGTTTACTTTCAATCACTTCCTACTTCAGAACACATGTATTTCTCCATGTTTCTTTACTGGTATTTTCACTAGACTTCTTTCAAAACACATTATTTTCGATTGCATAATCATTTTTGAAACAAAACTCACACACTCTTCATGATAAACTGTAACCCGAATATTACCATTTGATATATAACTCGTTGGAATGAATGTGTGTGTGTGTGTGTATATATATATATATATATATATATATATATATATATATATATATATATATATATATATGATTTCCTATATATTTTCAGAGGTAAATTCAATCCATTATTTAAACTTGTAACCAGTTATATACTTTATTCACAATATGGTCTATTCATGCATCATCTCTATAATCATCAACACGGGGTACACCTCAGTACTAATTTATAAGTTTTCAGAATTTTGCTCCCCGTAATGGTGGAAGAAATACTCATGTCACCTGATATACATATACATTTTATCACAGTAGTATTCTGGACACAAAATGCAAAGGTCACACTTATGATTGTGCCAAAGCCTAAATGGAAAGTGAACATGGATTACTAAAAACATGCATGTCCATTTTGCCTAATGCTCTCAAATATCAATCCTATTGGTGAGTACATATTTGTTTCTTTCTAAGATAATATATTCAACCTCAACCCTCTTGAAAATATCTAATACTATCACTGACTTTATACTTTGCATGATTTCCAAATGTCCCTATTGATATCTGCTTTCTTACATATTTTCCCCAGTTCATCATTGTGATGGTCTCTTCACATGTGCTGACATTCACATTCACTCTCTAACTGAAACCCTATTGCTAAAGAACTTTTGTTCCAATTCCTAGACTCACTCTTCTTCTTAAACATACTGACTATCTTCCTAATCCTACAGACTATCCCTTTTTGACTGGATGTTCTCTTCTACATTCAATCATCCGAGGTACCCGGTCCTATGCCATTGTGTATCGATTTATCTGAGACCTCGGTGCAGAACATAATTCAAGCTAATTATCTCAATCAAGGGCCCAATGCCTTCCTGGGCTTCAAATCGTTCCTAGATCTCTGTTCTCATACATATATTTCACGTCTATATTCTTATAAATATCACAGATTCCCAATACCATTATTCATGCAGCAGAATGATTCCTAACTCAAATCAAACATGCTTTTAACCCTAACCATACTCTATCTCACTTTACAGAAGAGCAGGGACAGAGTTAGTCTTACAATACAGGAAGGTAGAGGATCTTCCACCAGCTGAGAACCTCAGAAGTCCATGCAGAAATAATCCCTTGAGAAGATGTAGTCAGCTATGAAGGACCTGAGAGAGCAAAAGTCATCTTCCATGGCACACAACCAGGTCAGCATGAAAGGATGTGTCTGAATCAGCTTCTCTCTTCTTAATGTAGTGAAGAAGGACAAAACCAAGCCTGGGTGGAGAGCTGTTCCCAGGTACTTATGGTTTCTATACCATTCTAACTTGTGAAAGTGTCACAGGAAGTAGGCAAAGCCTCCATCTCAGAGAGCATACGAAGCAACTGTTAGGACAAAGTGGTGGCCAAGGCCGTGACCTCATTCAGTTCCTGAAGAAAGTGACCTCACCTACTTCCTTGATGATGAGACTCTGAATTTAGGATCCAGGAAGCCAGGCCCCCATTACCAGTACCAGTCCCAGTCCCAGTGAGCTCACTTGTTTGGATTTACCAAGGAGAGAGTCAGTCTTTCTTGGGACCTACTAATGTAAGGGTGGCCAAATGCCAGGATAGCTCTTAAGAGGGGCCTTTCCTGAGAGGACAGAAAGTGGCTCACCGCTGGCTCCTGACAACTTCACAGAGTTGTCAAAGGAGACCAGATCTATGACAGGAAATACCATTGTTGAGAAATATCATATGGCCTACCAGTCAGAGGACACTCCGGATAGTCACAGACCTACTTGGGGGAAAAGGTGCCTTGGTGTGTGTGGACTACAGTTTGTGGTTTTGTCTCATGTTCTGAGAATAGGTAAAAAAAAAAAAGTCGTTTTGTTTTTTTGGAGTGGAATGTTTCCAATAAGTCTTTGAAAAGGCTAGTGTTTCCATGTCTGTGTATCCCCCTGTCTCCATGGTTGTAGACATTAGAAAAAAGAATGCCACAATGGGTGTGTCCTGTCTAGGAGAAAGCTTCCCAGCATTCATCTTGCCCAATTTATGAATGGACTGCAGCTTGCCTTATCCATGGGCAAGACCTACTATGATCCTAAATTCCTGTATTTGTCCTGAATTCTGGCCACTCTCCATAATAGTCTTATGGTTTTGTGTCCAAGATATGTATCACCTCAAAGCACTGTGACATGGCCATGTACTGGATAGCTGAAGGGAATGGCGAGCATCTCAGAAAACTCAGATATCAGTGTGACCAGGGAGTCTCAGTGGAAAAACCCTGCTTTGGGCCTTTTGCATACCTATTCTTCTGTTGTCCTAAATGTCAGGAAGGTCTTTGCCTAAGGCCAACCCTTTGTGAAGCCTGATGAAAACAGTTTTCAAATGGAAATGAATGGGCATCACCTGTGGCTCTTTGCTTAATTGCTTTGGAAAGGTGTGTGTCTGAATCAGCCTCCTGGCTCTGTGTGATGTTCTGGCTTAGATTCTCTGCACCTAATGGATCTAAAGAAAGATCCCATGTGTGCATCCAAAACCAAAATGGCCAAAAGAGCAATCATTGTGGATTAAGTCTCTCACCTTTTTCTGTAAGGTTCCTGACTTACATCACTGAGAATAGGGATCCTTTGGGTCAAATGAGTTCTTCAAAGCCCTGCAGATTCTAGCCCATAGATGCTTGGGTTTTCTCATGACTCCAATTCAAATAAAGAATCTAAACCAAACAGTCAGTAGGCCTCAGATTGGAGAAGTGGAGCAGTATTAAATGCAGGTCTATTTGATCACTCCTGGTTCACAGGAAGGGTGTCCAGGCCATCCTGACTTTAGGCAAATTAGGGGCAAGGGAGTTTTTTTTGGACACTCTCTTGGACTGCACCCCTCATGGAAACTTCCAGGCACAGGTTATGATGAGTGTATATATAGAAGAGGATGAGTGCCATGTGGGAGTGTTTTGGTTTTAATTGTGGTCATTTGTATGGCAGTTGGAAGAGATGCCTGGGTCAACCTGTGCTTGAACTCTTGTGTGATTCCAATTAGAGACTGAGTTCTGGAACTGACCTCAGAGAAGTATTGCCATAAATTATGTTGGTACTTTAGGAGGCCACGCATGAGATTTGCCTTTGGAAACTGAGATCTACGCCCAGTTTGGCTTTCCACAGATCACTGGGAATCTCAGCAAGGATATCACATGATTTTATTCTGAAAGTCTTGGCATGTATAGTTGAGAGTCTTAACACATATGTACCTCACATTGTAGACCTCAATGGCCCTGGCTTCATGTGACCTTTTGGCAACTCTTTGGAAAGCCTTGCCTGTGAGAGTTCTCCAGAGATTTTATTGCAATGAGATTCCTCACTATTTACAGGTTCCTGTATAAATTGAAACCCCCAGTGCCTCCAACGTCATCCTTGAAAAATGGCTAGATAAATATCATGAAATTTTTAAAATTCCCATGACCAGGTGGCACTGGAGAACCTTTGGATGTCCTGTTGCTGATCATGAGTGTACCAGACCCTGCCTTAATTCACTGGGTTTCATGAAAATGGTGTAGAACAGAGATGCCAGAAATTTGGACCCTGTCGAGTAGGGGGCCTAGAGCAGTGGAGTGTAGGTGTGTGAAAAAACATCTGTGGTGTTGCCACGTGGATCTGCCATTGGCTTCCAAATGACTTGTGACTGACATGGTGAACCCAGCAGACCCTTATATGTAAAGGCATCTTGTTATATGAAGAGGGTTCAGGGCAATGTTCAGAATCAGGTTGCTTTGGTCAAGGTGGAAAGCTATGTGGGATAGAAGCGTGGTTGGTGCATCCTCCTGCAGACCCTGACCCACCACACGTGAGAGTCCTCCCTCCAGAACTGTGTCCCAGTTGTACTCCTTGTATTTCGTGAAGCCAATACCAAACTCCCAGTGCAGCAGTAAGAAAAACCATGAAAAGTGGAGGATGACCAAATGGCTTCACAGTCCACACGGGTAGACACTTAGACACCAGTGGCCACAGTTTTCTAAAAAGAGAAAATTAAGAACTGCTGCCTCATGTTCACTAGAAAATAAGGAAGCATGTCCTCCAGGTCACATAGATGCAGACCCAGCATTGATAGTCTCACTACCAAGGACGCTAAAGCTCCTGACAACAACATATATTTCAAGGGCCCAACCTCAGAGGCAGTTTATCAAAAAGTAATTAGGCCAGCAGAGCTCCAAGTTTGTGTAGTGTTTACCCTCTCCCTTACTTTTGGAAACTGTTCTATCACCTCCAAGTTTGTGAACTCCTGATCATTTTCCTTTACACATATGTAATCACAGATTTTCTAACTCTTCTCCACTAATTGTGTCTTAGTTGGGGCAAAGGTAATGTGAAGTCATTGTTCTGAATGAGAGTGGGAAGATTTTTGTGTAGAACATAATTGCATACACATTAGATTCATTTTGCTATTTTCCATTTGAAATACTGAATCCCTGACACTAACCCATACCCTACTAGACTCTGACTACTAATCCTAATATGAGAAAAAGAAACCTAACAGAATACAAATACAGGCCATTCATAGGAAGCATGGTGTATACTTTAATTTGCCTTATGCTTTATCAATGGTATGTGTTATAAATCTAGTCAATTTTTCATTATAATATTTCTCCATGAGTTTTTAAAGTTAACACATTTGTAAATTTCTGTCTCCCTTTCTCTGTAGCCTATTCAGAACATGTATTATTTTAGGCATATTTAGAATCCTACCTGGTATCACATGTACATTCTTGTGAGCTCACTGATTTTGGAAGATACAAATTGTGAGAAGAGATCACTTCCCCTAAATACTGATGGAACTGGAATTCAACCTGAGGGTGAATTTCCTAGATGAACAACATTATACATAAATCCATATTCATTAAAATGAATATATTTGGATATGTGGATGATATATATTTCATGATGAATTTCGATTGTCATATATATTGCTACATTTTAATGTCTTTGAATGTGTGTTTCTATCTATGTATCTATCTATATATCTATTTCTCTCTCTGTCTCTCTCTCTCTGTCTCTCTCTCTCTCTCTCTCTCTCTCTCTCTCTCTCTCTCTCTATATATATATATATATATATATATATATATATACTCTCCAGATTTTTCAAAATATGAAATATATGTGTCTTATTATACACTTCCTAAATTCACTCATGTTTCTATATGTGGATTTATAATCAACATTTCACAAGATTTTTCTCAGAAATATTAATCCACCTGAAATACATATTTATTTCCTAGTACTGAAAACTAACTTCGATGAATGGTGCTTACAAATCCTAATATTTCTACAGTAACTGACCCAGTTTAACATGAATGCAAGTCGAACCCTATGGGACATGATGTATATTTGAAGGTCATTTATATTCAACACTTGTACATTACTATTTCTTCAGTTTATGGACATCAAAGGATATATCATTTCATCCACAAGTTCAAAAATTTGTAGGCATTTGGTTCACTTTCAATCACTTCCTGCTTCAGAACACAGGTATTCCTCCATGTTTCTTGACTGGTCTTTTAATGAGACTTCGTTCCAAACACATTATTTTCAATTTCCATAATCATTTTTGAAGCAAAACTCACACACTCTTCATGATAAACCGTAATGCTAATATCAAAATTAGATGTATAACTGGTTGGAAGGAATGTATATATATCAATACAAGATTTTCTATATATTTTCAGATATCAATTCAATCCATTATTTAAAGTTGGAACCAGCTATGTTATTTATTTACAGTATTTTCTATTATGGCATCTTATCCATATTCATAGACACAGGGTACACCTTTTGTATCCCCAATACTAAAGTATAAGTCTTTAAAATATTGCTTCAGAAACGTTGGAAGAAATAGTCTACTCACCTGATATACAGATACATTTCATCTCAGTAATATTCCTGACACAAAATTCAAGGATCACACTTATGATTGTTCCAAAGCCTAAATTGAATGTGACCATGTATTACTAAAAACATCCATGTCCTGGTTCTCTAATGCTCTCAAATATCATTCCTATTGGTGACTACATATTTGTTTCTTCCTAAGATTATGTATTCAACTTCAACCCTGTTAAAAATGTCTTTTCCTGTCACAGACTTTGTACTTTGCCTGATTTCCTAATGTCTCTATTGATACCTGCTTTCCTACACCTTTTCTCCAGTTCATCATTGTGAATGACTCTTCAGATTTGCTGACATTTACATTCAATCTCTAATAAAACCCCTTTGCTAAAGAACTTTTTGTCCAACTCCTAGACTCAATAAAATGGGTTGCTCAAAGCCCTGCAAAAGGTAGCCCATAGGTGCTTGTGTTTTCTCATGACTCCAATTTACATAAAGAATCTAAACCCCAAAGTCAGTAGGCCTCAAATTGGAGAAGTGGAACAGTATTAACAGCAGGTCTATTGATCACTCCTGGTTAACAGGAAGGGTGTCGAGGCCAACTTGACTTTGGGCAAATGAGGGGCAAGGGAGCTTGTTTTGGACACTGTTTGGGCTGTGCCCATCATGGAAAGCTCCAGCTAGAGGTTATAATGAGTGTCTATATGGAAGCAGATGAGGGCCATGTTGGAGTGTTTTGGTTTTAATTGTGGTCATTTGTGTGGTGGTTGGAAGAGATGACTGGGTCCACCTGGGGTTGAACTCTGGTGTGATTTCCCTAAGATACTGAGTTTTGGAAATGACCTCAGAGAAGTATTTCCATGAATTGTGTTGGGATATTAGGAGGCCACACATGAGCGTCGCCCACGCATGACAGTAGGCCTCAAATTGGAGAAGCATAGCTTTTTCTCCAAATCCTTTACTCATTCTTCTTTCTAATCCTACAGTCTATATTCCTAATCCTACTGACTATACCTTTTTGACTGGATGTTCTCTTTGACATTCAATCATCCAAGGTACAAGGTCCTGTGCCATTGTATATCGATTTATCTGAGACAACTCTGCAGAACATATTTCAAATCTAAGTATCACAATCAAAGGCCCAATGTTCTTCTGGGCTTCAAATCTTACCTAGGCTTCTGTTTGAACACTTATATTTCACCTATATATCCACGTTAAGTAAAATGAATATTTTTGGTTCTGTGGATGATATATATTTCATGATGAATTTTCTACTCACCTCATATACATATACATTTCAACTCAGTAATATTCCTGACACAAAATGCAAGGGTCACACTTATGATTGTACCAAAGCCCAAATTGAATATGACCATGTATTACTAACAACATCCATGACCTGGTTCCCTAATGCTTTCAAATATCATTCTTATTGGTATAATAAGACTACGTATTTGTTTCTTCCTAAGATTATATATTCAACCTCAACCCTGTTAAAAATGTATTTTCTTATCACACACGTTGTAATGTACCTGATTTCCTAATGTCTCTATTGATATCTGCTTTCCTACACCTTTTCTCCAGTTAATAATTGCGAATGACTCTTCACATGTGCTGACATTGACATTCACTCTCTAACTGAATCCCCATAGCTAAAAAACTTTTGGTCCAAATGCTTTACTCCCTATTCTTTTGAAACCTACGAACTATCTTCCTAATCCTACCTACTATCCCGGTTTGAGTGGATGTTCTCTTCTACATTCAATGATCCAAGGTACAAGGTCCTAGGCCATTGATTATCTATTTATCTGAAACATCTGTGCAGAACGAAATTCAAAGCTAAGTATACCAATTGAGTGCCCAATGACCTTCTGGGGTTCCAATCGTTCCTAGATTTCTGTTTTCATATTTATGTTTCACCTCTATAGTCTTATAAATATCACAGTTTCCGAATACCATTATTCCTCCAGCAGAATGATTCCTAACCCAAATCGAACATGTAATTAACCCTAACCATACACTGTTCCCTCAATCTAACTTGACATAAGAGCAGGGAAAGAGTTGGTCTTACAATACAGGAATGTAGGGGATCTTCCACCTGCTGAGAACCTATAACGTCCATGCAGAAATGATCTCTGTACAAGATGTATGCAGCTATGAAGGACCTGAGAGAGTAAGAGTCTGGTCAGGATGAAGGGTTGTGTCTGAATCAGTCTCTCTCTTCTTAATGTAGAGAAGATGGACCAAAGAAGGCCTGTGTGGAGAGCTGTTCCCGAGTGCCTATGGTTGATATAGCATTCTAACTTGTGAAAGTGTCACAGGAAGTAGGGGCAGCCTCAATCTCATGGGACCCTTGGAAGCAAGTGTTAGGACAATGTGGTTGCCAAGGCAGTGACCTCATTCAGTTTCTGATGGAAGTGACCTCACATCACTTCCTTGGTGATGAAACTCTCTGAACATGGGATCCTGAAAGCCAGGCACCCAGAGCCAGTCCCAGTTTCAGTCCCAGTGGTCTCACTTGTTTGGATTCATCAAGAACAGAGTTAGTCTTTCTTGGTACCTACTGATGTGAGAATGGCCAAATGCCAGAAAAGCTCTGAAGAGCGGCCATTCCTGAGAAACCAGGGAGTGGCTCACCACTGGCTCCTGTCAACTTCATAGTGTTTCACAAGGAGAACAGATCTGAGACAGGACAGGCCATTTCGGAGGAACATAGTATGGCCCATCAGTCAGAGGACCTCCGGATAGTCACAGACCTTCTTGGGGAAAGGATTTGCCTTTGTGGGTGTGTGTGTGTGGGTTTGTGTTTTTTTGTCTCATGCTCTGAGAATATGTAAGAAAGGTGATTTGTTTGGTTTGGAGTGAACTGATTCTAGTAAGTCGTCTGACAAGGCGAGTGTTTCTGGGTCTGTGTATTCCACTGTGTCCGTGATTGTACACATTAGAAAAGAGAATGCTTCAATGGATGTGTCCTGTCTAGTAGAAAGCTTCCCAGCCTTCATACTTCCCAATTTATGAATGAACTGTGGCTTTCCTTATCCATGGGCAATCCTGATATCTTCCTAAGTTCCTGTATTCTTTCTGAATTCTGGCCACTCTCCCGAATAGGCTCATGTTTTTGTGTCGAAGATATGTACCACCTCCAAGCTCTGTGACATGGCCATGTACTGGATAGCTGAAGGGAATTGCGAGCATCTCAGAAAACTGAGATATCAATGTGATCAGGAAAGTCTCAGTGGAGAAACACTGCTTTGGGCTGTTTTCTTACCTATTGTTTTGTTGTCCTGAATGTCAGGAAGGCCTTTGCCTCAGGCCCCAATTTGGGAACCCTGAAGAAAACAGTTTTCAAATGGAAATTAATGGGCATTACCTGTGGCTCTGTGCTTAATTGCTTTGGAATGGGATGTGTCTGAATCAGGCTCTAGGTCCTGTGTGAGGCTGTGGCTTAGATTCTCAGCACATGATGGATGTAAAAAAAGATCCCATATGTGAATCCAAAATTAATTAGCCAAAAGAGCAGTCATTGTGGAAGAAGTCTCTCGCCTACCTCTGTAAGGTTCCTGACCTCAATCAAGGGAGAATAGGAACCTTTGGTTCAAATGAGTTCTTCAAAACCTTCCAGAGGCTAGCCCATAGGTGCTTGGGTTTTCTGCAAAATCCAAATCACATAAAGAATTTATAACTGACTTTCAGTAGGACTCAAACTGGAGAAGCAGAGCAGTATTTACAGCAGGCCTATTTTATCACTCCTGCTTCCCCGGACGAGTTTCCAGGACACCCAGACATTAGGCAAATGAGGGGCAAGGGAGTGTATTTTGGACACTGTCTTGGGCTTCGCCCCTCATGGAAACCTCCAGCCAGAGGTAATGATGAGTGTCTATATGGAAGAAGATGAGGGCCATGTGGGAGTGTTTTGGTTTTAATTGTGGTCATTTGTGTGGCGGTTGGAAGAGATGACTTGGTCCACCTGGGCTTGAACTCTGGGGTCATTTCCCTTAGAGACTGAGTTCTTGAACTGTCCTCAGAGAAGTATTGCCAAGAATTGTGTTGGGATTTTAGGAGGCTTCGAAAGAGAGTCGCCCTTGGACACTGAGATCTAGACACAGGGTGGCTTTTCACACAGCACTGGGAATCTGAGCCAGGATATCACATGATTTTATTGTGAAAGACTTGGCAGCCATAGATGAGAGTCAAATCACACATGGACGGCAAATTGTAGACCTCAATGGACCTGAATTCATGTGATCTTTTGGCCACTATTTGGGAAGACTTGCCTGTGAGAGTTCTCCAGAGATTTCATTGAAATGAGCTTCCTCACCATTTAATGGTTCCAGAATGAATTGAAACACACAGTGCCTCCAACTTCATCCTTGAAAAATGGCTAGATAAATACCATGAAATTTTTAAAATTCCCATCACCAGGTGGCACTGGAGAAACTTTGGATGTCCTGTTTCTGGTAATGAGTATATAATACAGTGCCTTGATTGACTGGTTTTCATGAAAATGGTTCAGAACAGAGATGTCAGAAAGTTGAAGCCTGCTGAGGAGTGGGCCCAGAGCTGTGGTGGGCAGGTGTGTGATAAAACATCTGTGTTGGGGCCATATGGATCTCCCATTGGCGTCCAAATTGCTTGTGACTGATGTAGTGCAGCCAGCAGACCCTTATATGTAAAGGCATCTTGTTATATGGAGAGGTTTCAGGGCAATGTTTAGAATCAAGGTGCTATGGTCAAGGGGACAAGCTATGTGGGACAGAAGCCTCATTGGTGCATTCTCCTGCAGACCCTGACCTACCACACGTGGCAGAACTCCCTCAAGCACCGGGTAACAGTTGAATTCTTTGTATTTCATGAAGCAATACCAAAATCCCAGTGCAGCAGCAAGAAACACCACGAAAAGTCGAGGATGACCAAATGGCTTCACAGTCCACATGTGGATACACTTAGCCCCCCGTTTCCACAGTTTACCTACAAAAAGAGAATTCAGCACTGCTGCCTCATATTCAGTGGAAAATAAGAAACCATGTCCTCCAGGTCAGATAGATTCAGACCCAGCTTTGATGGTCTCATTACAACGGAAGCTAAAGCTCCAGACAATAATATATATTTCAAGTGCCCAACCTACGAGGCAGTTTCTCAAGAAGTCTTTAGGCCAGCAGAGCTCCATGTTTGTGGAGTGTTTACTCTGTCCCTTACTTTTGGAATCTCCTCTACCACCTCCAAGTTTGTGAACTCCTGAGCATATTCCATCCCAGTTATTTATTCACAGATTTTCTAACTCTTCTCCTCTAATTGTTTCTTTCTCTGGGTGATTGTAATGTCAAGGCATTGTTCTGGATGAGAGTGGAAAGATTTTTTGTGTACCACATATTTACATACACATTGAATTCATTTTCCAATTTTCCATTCGAAATACTGAATACCTGACACTAATACCTACCTTGGTAGACTCTGACAACTAATCCTAACAAGATGGAGAAAAATAACCAAAAAGGAAAGAAATACAAGCAGTTCAGAACTGGAGGCATGGTGTATAGTTGGAATTGTCTTTTGCATTATATAGGGTAGGAGTAATAAATGTAGTCAATTATTTGTTGAAATAGTTCTCCATGTGTTTTAAAGTTAACAAATATGTGAATTCCTGTCTCCCTTTCTCTGTAGCCTATTCAGCACATGTATTTTTACATGGAATTATAGAATCTTACCTTATACCACACGTACATTCTTGTGAGGTGGCTGACTTGGCAGATACAAATTTTAAGAGATCACTCTTCCTAAATGCTATTGGAACTGAAAATTCAACCTATGAGTGAGCTTCCTAGTTGAATAACATTATACATAAATCCAGGTTCAAGAAAATAAATATTTTTGGATCTCTGGATGATATACATTTCATGGTGAATTTCAATTGGTATATATTATCTTATTTTTAATGTCTGTGTATGTTCGTGTGTGTGTGTGTGTGTGTGTATGTGTATATATATATATATATATATATATATATATATATATATATATATATATATACTCTCCAGATATTTTAAAATATGAAAAATGTGCCTTATTATACACTCCCTTAACTCATTCATATTCAAGTATGTGGATTTATAATCAAATTTTCTCAAGACTTTTCTCAAAATATTCATTCTCCTTAAATACATATTTGTTTCCTAGTACTGAAAATTAACTTTAGTGAATGGTGCATAAAAATCCTAATATTTCTACAGTAACTGACCCAGTTTAACATCAATGCAAGTAGGTTCCTATGAGACATGATGTGTATTTTGATGTTCATTTTTATTCAAGACTGTTACATTACTGTTTCTTCAGTTTATGCACATCATTGGATATATTTTCATCCACAAGTTCGCAAATTTATAGGCATTTGTTTCACTTTCAATCACATTCTTCGTCAGAAAACATGGATTTCTCCATGTTTCTTGACTGGTCTTTTGATGAGACTTCTTTCCAAACACATTATTTTCAATTTCCATGATCACTTTTGAAGCAAAACTCACACATTTTTCATGATAAACCATAATCCTAATATTACCTTTATATGTATTGCTGGTTGGAATGAATGATGTTATATCAATATAAGATTTCTTATAAGATTTCAGATATCAATTCAATCTGTTATTTAAAGTGGGACCAGTTATATTATTTATTCAAAATGTGGTCTATTCATGCATTATCTCTATATTCATACACACAGGGTACACCTCTTTGTACCCCCAATACTAATTTATAGGACTTCAAAACATTGCTCCCAGAATTGCTGGAAGAAATATTCATGTCACCTGATCTACATATACATTCTATGACTGTAATATTCTGGACAAAAAATGCAAAGGTCACACTTATGATTTTACCAAAGCCTAAAGGGAAAGTGAACATGGATTACTAAAAGCATCCAAGGCCAGGTTGTCTAATGCTCTCAAATGTCAATCCTACTGGTGACTGCATATTTGTTTCTTCTTAAGATTATATATTCAAACTCAACCCTGTTCAAAATGTCAAATCCTATCACTCACTTTATACTTTGCCTGATTTTGTAATGTCTCTATTATTATCTGCTTTCCCACATATTTTTCAAAGTTCATCATTGTGACTGAATCTTCATATGTGCTGACATTTGCATTCACTCTCTAACTGAAACCCTATTTTTAAAGAAGTTTCGGTCCAAATTCTAAACTCACTCTACTTCCTAACCTACCGACTATCTTTGTAATCCTACCAACTATCCCTTTTTGACTGGATGTTCTCTTCCTCATTCAATCATCCAATGTACAAGCTCCTATGCCATTGTATATGGATTAATCTGAGACATCTGTGCAGAACGTAATTCAACACTATGTATCCCAATCAAGGGCCCAATGTGCTTCTGGGCTTCAAATCCAAGATTTCTGTTTTCATACATATATTTCACCTATATAATCTTATAAATATCGCAGGTTCCCAATACCATTATTCATCCAGCAGAATGAGTCATAACACAAATCGAACATGTTATTAACCCTAACCATACACTCTTCCCTCAATCTAACTTTACAGAAGAGCAGGGACAGAGTTGGTCTTACAATACAGGAATGTAGGGGATCTTCCACTTGCTGAGAATCTCAAAGGTCCATGCAGAAATGATCCCTGGAGAAGATGTAGGCAGCAATGAAGAACCTGAAAGATTAAAAGTAATCTTCCATGGCAAACAACCTGGTCAGGATGAAGGGTTGTGTCAGAATCAGCCTCTCTCTTCTTAATGTAGAGAAGATGGACCAAACCAGGCCTTTGTGGAGAGCTGTTCCCGGGTGCCTATGGGTGATATACCATTCTAACTTGTGAAAGTGTCACGGAAAATAGGGGCAGCATCCATCTCATGGGACCCTTGGAAGCAACTGTTAGGACAAAGTGATTTCCAAGGCAGTGACCTCATTCAGTTCCTGAAGGAAGTGACCTCAACTCACTTCCTTGGTGATGGAACTCTCTGAACTTGGGATACAGGAAGCCAGGCATCCAGAGCAAGTCCAAGTCCAACTCCCAGTGGTCAAACTTGTTTGGATTTTCCAAGGACAGAGACAGTCTTTCTTGGTACCTACTGATGTGAGGATGGCCAAATGCCAGGAAGGTCTGAAGAGGGGCCTTTCCTGAGAAAGAAGGTAGTGGCTCACCACTGGCTCCTGACAGCTTCATAGAGTTGGACACGGAGACCAGATCTGAGACAGGACAGCCCATTATGGGGGAATATATTAAGACCCACCAGTCAAACGACACTCCGTATTTTCACAGACCTACTTGGTGGTCTGTGTGGGTGTGGGTGTGGGTTTTTGGTTTTGTCTCATGTTCTGAGTATAGGTAGGAAAGTTGTTTGGTTTGGTTTGGTGTGAATTGTTTCCAGTAAGTCTTTTGACAAGGCTAGTGTTTCTATGTCTGTGTATCCCACTGTGTCCGTGGTTGTAGACATTAGAAAAGAGAGCGCATCAATACATATGTCCTGTCTAGTAGAAATCTTTCCAGGATTTATCCTGCAGTATTTATGAATGGTCTGCGGCTTGCCTTATGGATGGGCCACTCCTAATATCTACATAAGTTGCTGTTTTCTTTCTGAATTCTGGACAATCTCCAGAATAGGCTCATGGTTTTGTGTCCAAGCTATGTACAACCTCCAAGCTCTGTGACACGGCAATGTACTGGATAGCTGAAGGGAATGGTGAGCATCTCAGAAAACTCAGATATCAGTGTGACCAGGAAAGTCTCAGTAGAGAAACTCTGCTTTGGGCCTTTTGCTTACCTATTGTACTGTTGCCCTGAATGTCAGGAAGGTCTTTGCTTCAGGCCACCCCTTTGTAAAGACTGAAGAGTTTTCAAATGGAAATGTATGGGCATCAGCTGTGGCTCTTTGCTTAATTGCTTTAGAAAGGGATGTGTCTGAATCAGCTTCTTGGCCCTGTGTGAGGTTGTAGCTTAGATTCTCAGCACCTGATAGATCTAAAAAAATCCCATGTGTGCATCTAAAACCAAAATAGCCAAAAGAGCAGTCTTTGTGGATTAAGTCTCTCGCCTTGCTCTGTAAGGTTCCTGAACTCCATCTTTGAGAATACGGATGTTTTGGGTCAAATGAGTTCTTCAAATCACTGCAGAGGTTAGGCCATAGGTTCTTGGGTTTTCTCATGACTCCAATTAACAAAAAGAATCTAAACCCCACAGTCATTAGGCCACAAAATGGAGAATCAGAGCAGTATTAACGGCAGGCCTCTTTGATCACACCTGGTTCACATGTAGAGTGTACCTGCCACACTGACTTTAGGCAAATGGGGGCAAGGGACCTTATTTTGGATACTGTCTTTGTCTGTGGCCCTCATGGAAATTTACAGCCTGAGGTTATGATGAGTGTCTATATGGAAGAAGATGAGGGCCATGTGGAAGTGTTTTGGTTTTTATTGTGGTCATTTTTGTGGCCGTTGGAAGAGATGACTGGGTCCACCTGGGCTTGAACACTGCTGTGATTCCCCTTAGAGACTGAGTTCTGGAACTAACCTCAAAGAAGTATTGCCATGTATTGTGTTGGGATTTTAGGAGGCCACACATGAGAGTCACCCTTGGAAACTGAGATCTAGGCCCAGGGTAGCTTTTCACAGAGCACTGGGAATCTCAGGAAGGATAGCACACGATTTTATTCTTAAAGAATTGGCAGCCATAGTTGCAAGTCAAAACACACATGGACCACACATTGTAGACCTCAAACTCCTGGCTTAATGTGACCTTTTAGCCTGTCTTTGGGAAGCCTTGCCTGTTAGAATTCTCCTGAGCTTTCATTGAAATGAGCTTCCTCTCCATTTAATTGTTCCTGAATGAATTGAAACCCACAGTGCCTCAAACTTCATCCTTGAAAAATGGATAGATAAATACCATTGAATTTTTGAAATTCCCATGACCAGGTGTCACTGGAGAACATTTGGATGTCCTATAGATAATCATGAGTGTACCAGACAGTGCCTTGATTGACTGGGTTTCATGAAAATGGTGTAGAACAGAGATTCCAGTAATTTGGAGCCTGCTGAGTAGTCGGCCTAGAACAGTGGTGTGCAGGTGTTTGTTAAAACATCTGTGGTATGGTGATGTGGATCTGCCATTGGCTTCCAAATGGTTTGTGACTGACATGGTGCAGCCCCCATACCCTTGGATGTAAAGGCATCTTGTTATATGGAGAGGTTTCAGGGCAATGTTTAGAATCAGACTGCTATAGTCAAGGGGGCAATCTATGTGGGATAGAAGCCTGGTTGGTGCACTCTCCTGCAGATCCTTAACCACCACACGTGACAGAACTCCCTCCAGCACTCTGTTCCAGTTGACCTCCTCATATTTCGTGAAGCAAATACCAAACTCCCAGTGCAGCTGCAAGAAACACCACAAAAATTAGAGAAAGACCAAATGGCTTCACAGTCCACACTGGGAGACACTTAGCCCCCAAATGGCAACAGTTTACCTACAAAGAGAGAATTCAGCCCTGCTGCCTCATGTTCATTGGAAAAAAAGAAACCATGTGCTCTAGGTCACATAGATGCAAACACAGCTTTGATGGTCTCACTACAAAGGAAGCAAAAGCTCCTAACAACAACATATATTTCAAGTGCCCAACCTCAGAGGCAGTTTCTCAAGAAGTCTTTAGGCCAACAAAGCTCCATGTTTGTGGAGTTTTCACCATGTACCTTACTTTTGGAAACACCTCTACCATCTCCAAGGTTGTTAACTCCTGAGCATTTTCCATTCCAGATGTGTATTAAGAGATTTTCTAACTCTTCTCCTGTTATTGTGTCTTACTTGGGGTGAAGGTAATGTCAAAGCATTGTTCTGAATGAGAGTGGGAAGACTTTTGGGTAGCACATATTTGCATACACATTGGATTCATTTTCCAATTTTTCTTTCAAAATACTAAATTCCTGACTGTCAGAGGTAGAAGGAATTCTCCTTCAAAGAATAGCCAGACACTTACAAGAAACAGCCACCAGGAGACATCCTGTCTAAGAGACATCCTGTAGCCATCTGTCTCCCTGAGACATCCTGCGGCCATCTGTCTTCCTGAAACTTCCCGAGGTTATCTCACCTTGTGAAGACATCTAGAAATAAGAGAGATTTCCCACATCCAGCATATAAATACCCCTGTGTGAACAATAAAAATTTTCAGCTTGATCAGAACTCCTGTCTGTTCCAACTCCTATACTCACTCTTCTTACTAAACCTACGGACTTATGTCCTAATCCTACTGACTATCCATTTTTGACTGGATGTTCTCTTTGACATTCAATTATCCAAGGTACAAGGTCCTATGCCATTGATATTGATTCATGTGAGACAACTGTGCAGAATATAATTCAAAGCGAAGTATCCCACTCAAGGGCCTAATGCCTTTATGGGCTTCAAATCTTACCTAGATTTCTGTTTTCAAACTTATATTTCACCTGTATATTCTTGTAAATATCGCAGGTTTCCAATACCATTAATCAACTCGTACAATGAATCCTAACCCAAATAGAACCTGTTATTAACCCTAACCATACACTGTTCCCTCAATCTCACTTTACAGAAGAGCAGACACAGAGTTCGTCTTACAATACAGGAATGTAGGGGATCTTCCACCTGATGAGAACCTCAAAGGTCCATGCAGAAATGATCCCTGGATAAGATGTAGGCAGCTATTGAGGAACTAAGAGAGCAAAAGTCATCTTCCATGGCAAAAACCCTGGTCAGATTGAAGGGATGTGTCTGAATCAGCCTCTCTCTTCTTAATGTAAAGATGGACCAAACCAGGCCTGTGTGGAGAGCTGTTCCTGGGTGCCTATGGTTGATATACCATTCTGACTTCTGACAGTGTCACAGGAAGTAGGGGCAGGCTCCATCTCATGGGACTCTTGGAAGCAACTGTTAGGACAAAGTGGTTGTCACTGCAGTGACCTCATTCAGTTGCTGAAGGAATTGACCTACTTAACTTCCTTGTTGATGGAACTCTCTGAACATGGTATCCAGGAAGCCAGGCACCCAGAGGCAGTCCCAGTCCCAGTCCCAGTGGACTCAATTGTTTGGATTTACCAAGGACAGGGTCAGCCTTTCTTGGTACCTACTAATGTGAGGATGGCAAAATGAAAGGAGAACTATGAAGAGGGTCCTTTCCTGGGAAAGCAGGTAGTTGCTCACCACTGGCTCCTGGCAACTTCACAGAGTTGGAAAAGGAGACAAGATCTGAGACTGTACAGGCCATTTCGGGGGAACATAGTATGGCTCACCAGTCAGAAGACACTCCATATAGTCACAGACCTACTTGGGGGAAGTAGGTACCTTTTTGAGTGTGGGTGTGAGTATGTGGTTTTGTCACATTTTCTGAGAATAGGTAGAAAAGTCGGTTTGTTTGTTTTGGGGTGGACTGTTCCTTGTTTGTCATTTGACAAGGTGAGTGTTTCTATGTCTGTGTATTTTACTGTGTCAGTGGTTGTAGACAAAAGTAAAGAGAATGCATCAATGGATATTTTGTATCTAGTAGAAAGCTCCCAGCATTCATCCTGCCCAATTTATGAATAGAGAGTGGCTAGCCTTATTGATGTGCAACACCTATTATCTTCCAAAGTTCCAGTTTTCTTCCTGAATTCTGTCATCTCTCCAGAATAGGCTCATGGTTTTGTGTCCAAGATATGTACCACCCCCAAGCTCTGTGAAATGGCCATGTACTGAATAGCTGAAGGAAAAAAGAGCATCTCAGAAAACTCAGATATCCATGTGAATAGGAAAGTCTCAGTGGAGAAACCCTGCTTTGGGCCTTTTGCTTACCTATTTTTCTGTTGCCCTGAATGTCAGGAAGGTCTTTGCCTCAGGTCACACTTTGTGAAGCCTGAAGGAAATAGTTTTCAAATGGAAATGAATGGGCATCACCTGTGGCTCTTTGCTTAATTGCTTTGAAAATGGATGTGTCTGAATCAGCATCTTGGCCCTGTGTGAGGTTGTCGCTTAGATTCTCAACACCAGATGGATCTAAAGAAAGATGCCATCTGTACATCCAAAACCAAAATGGCAAAAAAATCAGTTATTGTGGATGAAGCTTCTTGCCTATCTCTCTTAGTTTCCGGACATCCATCAAGTGAAAATAGGGATCCCTTGGGTCAAATTAGTACTTCAAAGCCCTGCAGTGGTGCTTGGGTTTCCTCATGACTCCAAATCACATGAAGAATCTATACCTGACTGTCAGTAGGCCTCAAATTGGAGAAGCCGAGCAGTATTAACAGCAGGCCTATTTGCTCACTCCTGGTTCACAGGAAAGTTGTCCCGGCCACAATGAATTTAGGCAAATGAGGGGAAAAGGTGCTTATTTTGGACCCTGTTTTTAGATGTGCCCCTCATGGAAACCTCCAGCCTGAGGTTATGATGAGTGTCTATATGGAAGAATATGAGGGCAATGTGGAAGTGTTTTGGTTTTAATTGTGGTCATTTGTGTGGCGATTGAAAAAAATGACTGGGTCCACCGGGGTTTAAACTCTGGTGTGATTCCCCTTTGAGACTGCGTTGTGGAACTGACCTCAAAAAAGTATTGCCATTATTTGTGTTGGCATTTTTGGAGGCCACGCATGAGAGTCGCCCTTGGAAACTGAGATGTAGACCAAGGGTGGCTTTCCACAGAACACAGGGAATCTCAGCCATGATATCATATGATTTTATTCTGAAAGCCTTGGCATTCATAGTTGAGAGTCAAAACACACAAGGACCTCTCATTGTAGACCTCTATGGGCCTGGCTTCATGTAACCTATTGCCCACTCTTTGGGAAGTCTTGCCTGTGAGATTTCTCCAGAGTTTTCATTGAAATGATCTTTCTCAAAATTTAATGGTTCCTGAATGAATTGAAACCCACAGTGCCTCCAACTTCATCCTTGAAAAATGCCTAGATAAATAGAATAAAATTTTTGAAATTCCCATGACCAGGTGGCACTGGAAAATCTTGGATGTCCTGTTGCTATTTTGAGTGTACCAGACAGTGCCTTGATTGACTGGGTTTTATGATAATGGTGTAGAACAGAGATGTCAGTAAGTTGGAGCATCCTGATTACTGGTCATAGAGCAGTGTTGTGCAGGTGTGTGATAAACATCTGTGGTGGGGCCATGTGGATCTGCCATTTACTTCCAAATGGGTTGTGACTGACATGGTGCAGCCAGAAGAACCTTGTATGTAAAGGCATCTTGTTATATGGAGAAATTTCAGGGCAATGTTCAGAATCAGGTTACTATGGTCAAGGGGGCAGGCTCTGTGGGATAGAAGCCTGGTTGGTGCATTCTCCTGCAGACTCTGACCCACCACACGTGACAGAACTCCCTCCAGCACTGGGTCCCAGTTGAACTCCTTGTATTTCGTGAAGCAAATACCAAAATCCCAGAGCAGCAGCAAGAAACACCACTAAATGTGGAGGATGACCAAATGTCTTCACAGTCCACACGAGGAGACACATAGCACCCAGTGGACACAGTTTACCTACAAAGAGAGAATTCAGCACTGCTGTCTCATGTTCATTGGAATATAAAAAACCATGTCCCCCAGGTCACATAGATGCAGACCCAGCTTTGATGGTCCCACTAGAAAGGATGCTAAAGCTCCTTAAAACAACATATATTTCAAGTGCCCAATCTCAAGGGAAGTGTCTCAAGAAGTCTTTAGGCCAGCAGAGCTGCAAGTTTTTGGAGTGTTTACCTGTTAGATCAGGACACAAGAAAAGACCACTGACTCCAATAGAAATCAAATTAAATTAAACTTATTATTTCCACTGGCCATGCTGCCTCTCCCTCCCAAAACGGCGGGAACAAGACAGCAACCCCAGCTTTTCTACAGCACAGCTTTATAGCCCAGAAAGTTACACAAAATGGGGGTTAGAGATAACAGAACTCTGACAAGCATCACACTAATGGTAGTTTACATTTTTTTTTTTTTGCTGTAAAATGGAGCCTCAGAGAGGGTTACTGTCTGGCCAGGGAAAGCAAATATTTATGATATGTCACTAAAGTTTCAGAAAGGGTTGCTATCAGGTCAGAGAGCAAGACATGGGTCAGTTCAAGTCACTGGCAGGCATTCCAACAGGTTCAGAATTTTCGGTAATTTATGGTAAAGCCAAAATTATCTTTTCATGCTTTGTGGCAAGATGGCTCCCAATTTTAATAAAAGATCAGGTTGGGTCTATCATTTTCCCCTTTTCTCTGTATCCCTTTCAAATCTTTGATAGATTGAGGGAAGAGCACTGAGGAAATTTTAATCCCTCAGGTAAAAGTCTCCAAATTTTGAGAACTCACCCAAAACCAGTCTCCCTGATTTTACCTGACTTAATTAATTACTTGTATTGATAGTCTATTTATATTTGGCTCCATTGTTGTAATAAGAGAGGTGTCACCCATTTTGGATTTTTCTGAGCTGAGAGAGGGTGACGTGAGTAGGCATGGTGTGAGGGACATGAGTTGCCTTTTAGAAGTAGTTGAGGGACATGAGTTGCCTTTTAGAAATCAGTTCGTTTTGAAGTCTCGTTAAGGAAGAACAGGTTGTAAAGTCATCTGGGGATGGGTTATTCTATGAGAGAAACAAAAACCATGAGTACTGAATAAATGTTGCAGCAGCTGGAACATGTCACTGTATAGAATTTTCCTCACCAGTCCCCTCATCTGTCTTCAATATTCCCAGTTATCAAGACTGTCAACTTAATATTTAACTTTTAGTATTACAGTTGTCCCTCCCCATAAGATACAGTTTAATAATTTAATGTCATCTGATCTTGCAAAATCCTTTTACCAGTATGACCTCTGTGTCTAATAGAGAAACCTTTAATTCTGAAACTCATTGCTGGATAATCGTACTAGCAAACACCAAACTTACCTGTGTAGGTTAGGAATATCTTTAGGCCTTTAACTGAAAATTTCTGCCTCTGGCAGCAATTCTTGATAGTCTCTTGTAATAAGTATCAGGCATTCCTCTCAGAGAATCCTTCTTTGTAGCCTCCAGTCTTACTTATTTTGGGATGCTAACATAAAGTGTATACCTTAAAATATTATTATTATTATTATTATTATTATTATTATTATTATTATTATTATTTAAAATGCCCAGGAATGGCTGTATTTTGGTTTTCATTGTCTTTGCTAAGTGTTTAAGATGAAGCAGTCAAACTGACTTTTGTTTCTATCTATTGTTAACAGTCAGCTGAGCTTTCATGGGAGTCTTTCCTGGGAAAACTTGAGAGCACTTTCTCAGTTCTTCAAGAGCCATTTGCGCTAGGTGGGTCCAGGTCTTGCTTGACCATGTGGCTTCCCTGGGAAGCATCAGGGATTTCTCCCTTCTCTGATGACTCTCCTCTTCATTGCAAATGCACTGATTGGCTTTCTGTTCTCCAGTGGTCTCATTAATCTCCCTGATGGGGAGTTTATGTGGCCCAGAGTTGCAAAACTCTTTAGTGAAGTCCCCTGTTCCCTGGATTCAGACTGACTCAGAGGGCAAGAGACAAATATTGTTTTTTTTGGCCCTTTTCATTTAAATTTAATTTTAAATCCTAATCTTAAACATCCATAAAATAAATTTTAACAGCCTTATATTAAGAGCACTGGGCTTTAATGTCTATAACTTTATAATTATTTATCTTTTTATTAATTGGGATCTGTATTATTCTGTCTGTCTTGTAGGTGATAACTTACTCTCTGAAATTAACCCATGTCTTGTTCTTAAAGCAACACTTCTGTAAAATACTAACAGAGAATCTAGATCACATATAAGGAAATTACAAAATAAAATTTTATAACAAGAGTAAAAGTACTTAGTTCGTGTAATAGCTACACTGAATTTTTTGGCTGAGTAATACATTATGTCCCCTGTTTGAGATCCTAGTTATCTTGACATGAAAAAAAGAACTTTTAACATAACTTTAAAGAAATAAAACCTGACCTACTGCTTTTGTAGTCATTCTCACATGTAGTAAGATGGGACACACAGCCTTATATCAGGTAAGGCAGGGCTCTTTATAAATCTTAAGTGTTCTAGTTCTAAAGCTGATCTTTATTTTTAAATATTATTTTACTAAGTTTACATAAATTGTTTGAGGTCACATGAACATTAGCTAACAACATATAACATCACTTTTAAAACATGAATTAAAGAAATGCTGAAAGTTTTTAACCTTTACATAGATTAGGCTCTCATTAACATAAAATACATTTAAATTGTTCCCCAATGTAAAAATAACATAAAACTTTGCATTTCTTATTGATAACAGGTGAATAAATCCCCAATATATTTTTTACCATACAACTTCAGAACACTAGCTTGATATAATCCTCTTTTAAAATTTTTACCTTACAGACTTGCATACCTGTAAGATATGAGCACATTAGTAGCATCACAATTACATTGATGTTTCTGCATTAACCAAGTTTAGCTTTTAAAGAAATGGCAATACAGTGCTCTAAAATAACAGTTCTAATTTAATCAGTTGTTTAATTTCTATGGTTGCTTGCTCTAGAAAAAATAAAACTTAATAAACACAATGCTATGGGTAAACTTATGTTTTAAGAAATATTTGTCTCTTTAACACATGATTGATTTTTACTATCCTTTACAGACTTTAGTCAAACTTATACAGACGTTAGGAAGTCAATCAGATATCTAACAAAAGTACTCATGAATGAGTAATGCCATATCAAATTTACTTTACTTATTTATCAAAATATTAGACAAATGTATTGAAGAGTGTAAACCATTTTTATGTTTAAGGAAAAGTCCTAGAACCAAGGCATATTAGACATTTTGTAGATATTAATATTTTATTAGATTTTGAATACCTAGAAAAACTTGAAAGCTTAAATTTAAAGACATTTATTTTTATCTGTTTATCCAATTTAATTGAACCATTTAAATCACGTAAATTAAAGATCTTTGGATCCCCTTTTTAAAATTTGTTTATATGAGCGCTTTTTTTTATGAGTGCTCCTTATATATGTTAATTTGTGTATCATATATATGATATACGGACATATGTATATATAGACATACAACACATAACAAAATTGAGCACACATAATAATAGTAAAGGCCTTTTAGCTTTTCACAGGTGAAATCTCCATTGCAATGTTTCAAAAATTCCAAAGTTGGTCAAAGTTAGTACTGATCAGAAAAACATTAACCTAGGTCTCTATGATCAAAATAATGAGTTCAAAAATAATAAAGTATCTAAGGAAAAAATAAGAGTCCTAGAAAAAATGACTGGCCAGTAATTAGTAAATAAAATACAATTTACCATTTTTTTCTTAGGCCTCAGATCAGTCTCCTACTAATCTTGCAGGCTTCTTTCATTTGCCTTTCAAAATAAATCATGGCTGAGGTCTGGAAGGAGGAAGAAAAAACTGCTATTCTGAGCAGACACCTCAGGCCTAAGGCATTTTAACCATAATTGTCAGGTTCGGATGTTGAAAATTATGGTACAAGTTTAAGATACAATTCACAAAATTTTATATCTTTACATCTTGTTGTGTCAACAGATATCATACTATGATTTACAATCCTTGTCCAGATTAATGCTCTGGTACACAAAGTGACATTTTCCCAGGCTACCCAATTCAAAATTGGTGAAAAAAAAAAAGACTGAGTGATTGGGAAGTTACTTGCCAACTTGGAAGTAGAGTTCTTTAGTTTTTCATCCTTAGTATTTAAGTTCTCTGGCATGAATTATCTGAAATCATTAACTAAACAATTACCTAAACCCGACTTTTAACTGCAAGATTGTGCAATTCTTTAAAAACCCATTCAGATACCAGATTGTTATAATAAAACATCATCATTTAGACACACATTCAGCTAAGATCATTCCCCAAAAACAATTTATAATATCAACACATTATTGCACATGTCTTAAAGAACCAGAAAAAAAGACACAAGACAGACAGAAAGGAGGTCCAGACTGTGGCTGTCAGAGAGAACCCGGTAAACCAGAGCAGATAAGAGAAAAATCTCCTACACCAGTGGCACCATAGATGTCCCCACAAGGGGACCAGATGTTTTAAAAGAGGGGCAACCTGAAATGTACAATCAAGGGTCTCCATGGTGACTTTAATGCATTTAGTGTCCTCTTTTTCTTTTTCTCTTTTTTAGAAGACAGAGGTGGCATAATCCTTACAGTGCAGGGAAGAAAGGAGGGAATTCCCTGAAGCAACAGAGCTTCGGCAGCTGCTGGGAGTCCCTCAGTCCCTCCTTTTACTTTCAGGATCAGCTCCTCTGGTTTGGATCCACCCCAAGCATGCTACATTTACTAACATTCAAGTAGTCAGTTCTAAAAAAGTTCTGGGACTAAGGGGGGGGGGATGTAGCAAAATTTGTAACTTAAAGTTCGGCTCCTGACCTTGAAGCCAATTAATGCCAATTTAATAATGAGGACAAGGTTTTTAGAAAAAAAAAAGTGGGGGTTATTGCTTTTGTAACAAAGGAGAAACACAGGGGACTCTGCGCAAGTGTTGTGACTCTCTTGATCTGGAGGGACAAGAGGTTTTAATGGAGGTTCACTTTTTAACCTGGGAGATACTCAATTCTTAGGTCCACAGCAGGCATTGCCCTCTTCAGTGGGTGTGCTCCAGGCACCCAGCTAGGGGCTTCTCTCATCCTGCCTAACAAAGAGGGGTAAAGTTCATCGCAGTTCCTTAAAACACAGTCCAAAGGGATGTCAGTTTTACTTGCTTTGTTACCCATTTTCACGTCCAATATAGTTAAGATTTTGCCAAAGAAATCACAGAACAAAACACACAAAACAAACAAGAAAAACATAGAACACAGAACAAAACACAAAAAACAGAAACCCGGACTCGAAAGAGAAAAACAGAGGAGCAATGCAACGTCTTGCTAAAGTTCCGAAGTAGGACCGCGTGCATGCCAGTCAGCACCTCTCTACCATTCCAGAGGAATTCCCTACAGAACATAACAGAGGACAGAATGATTCTCATTACTGTCCCGAAAAGGAGTATATGTGAGCCTCCCCAGGACACCTCTATGTCATCAGAACAGATCTCCCTTTAACAGATATCCCATGTTATAAAGGCACCACTTAATTATTGAGACCTCCTCCACCAGGTGCTTGCTAATAGTTTTAGTGCCGTGGTTCACCGCAGTGCTCCTGGGACCGAACGCTCACTCAAAAGCCTTGGAACATCTCAAGATGTGCAACCCCTAGAGTGGCTCTCCAGCCCGAAGCCCTGGAGGGAAGGCCAGATTCAGAATTTCCAGCAGTCTGGTCTTGTGATCTGGTCGGCAGGGTCATCTTGCTGGGGAACTCAAAAAGGTTAGATGAGGAAGCAAAAAAAGAACAATGACTCCAACTAAAATCAAATTGAGGCAAGCTTATTATGTCAACTGGCTGGTCTGCCTCTCCCTCCCAAAACTGCAGGAACAAGACAGCAACCCCGCCTTTCCTACAGCCCAGCTATATGGCCCAGAAAGTTACACAAAAGGGGGGTTACAGAAAACAGAACTTTGACAAGCATCACACAAATGGTAGTTTATTTATTTATTTTTGCTGGCCCTAATATCAGAAATTATGAGGACAATTAGAGCCTCAGAGAGGGTCGTTGTCTGGCCAGGGAAGGCCAAAATTTATGATGTGTCACTAAAGTTTCAGCGAAGCCTGGATGGTGCACTTTCTTGCAGACCCTGACCCACCACACTTGACAGAATTTCCTCCAGCACTGTGTACCAGTTGAACTGTTGTATTTCAAGAAGCAAATACCAAACTCCCAGTGCAGCAGCAAGAAACACCACAAAAAGTGGAGGATGACCAATTGGCTTCACATTCCACATGAGGAGACACTAAGCCCCAGTGGCCACAGTTAACCTACAAAGAGAGACTTCAGCACTGCTGCCTCGTGTTCATTGGAAAATAAGAAACTATGTCCTCAAGGACTCAGAGATGCAGACCCAGCTTTGAGGGTCTCACTGCAAAGGAAACTTAACTCCTGACAACAACATATATTTCAAGTGCACAACCTCAGTGGCAGTTTCTCAAAAAGTTTTAGGCTGGCAGAGCTTCATGTTTGTGGAGTGTGTACCCTGTCCTTACTTTTAGAAACTCCTATACCACCTTCAAGTTTGTGCACTCATGAGCATTTTCCATTCCAGAAATGTAATCACAGATTTTTAAACTCTTCTTCTATAAATGTGTCTAACTTGGGGCGAAGGTAATGTCAAGGCAGTGTTCTGGATGAGAGTGGGAAGATTTTTTGTAGCACATATTTGCATACATATTAGATTAATTTTCCTATTTTCCATTTGAATTTCTGAATACCTGACACTAACCCATATTCTACTAGACTCTGACTACTAATCCTAATATGATAGAGAAAAATAACCAAAACAGTATATAAATACAAGCAGGTCAGAGTTGGAATTGACTTTTGCATGAGAAAGGGTAGGTTTTATAAATCTAGTCAATTTTTAATTGAAATAGTTCTCCATGTGTTTTTAAAGTTAACAAATATGTGAATTACTGTCTCCCTTTCTCTGGAGCTTATTCAGCACATGTATTTTTATATGCACAAATAGAATCCTATTGGGTATCACACGTACATTCTTGTGAGTTACATGACTTGGCAGATACAAAGTGTGAGAAGACATGACTCTTCCAAAACAGTGTTGGAACTGAAAATTAAACCTATGAGTGAGCTTCCCAGTAGAACAACACTATACATAAACCCATGTTCAGTCAAAAGAATATTTTTGGATCTTTATGATATATATTTCATGATGAATTTCGTTTGGCATATATTTTGCTAGTTTTTAATATCTGGTTGTGTGTGTGTGTGTGTGTGTGTGTGTGTGTATACACACTCTCTAGATTTATCAAAATATGTAATATATGTGTCTTATTATACACTCCCTAAATTCATTCATATTCATATGTGTGGATTTATAATCAAAATTTCACAAGATTATTCTCACAAATATTCATCTACCTGAACTACATATTTCTTTCCTAGTACTGACAACTAACTTCAGTGAATGGTGCATACAAATCCTAATATTTCTACAGTAACTGATCCAGTATAACATCAATGCAAGTAGATTCCTATGGGACATGATGTGCATTTTGACGTTCATTTTTATTCAACACTGGTACATTACTATTTCTTCAGTTTATGCACATCATAGGATATGTATTTCATCCACAAGTTCACAAATTCATAGGCATTTTTTTACTTACAATCACTTCCTACTTCAGAACACATGTATTTCTCCATGTTTCTTCACTGGTCTTTTAATGAGACTTCTTTCCAAAGTCATTATTTTCGTTTTCCATAATCATTTTTGAACCAAAACTCACACACCCTTCATGATAAACCATAACACTAATATTTCCATTAGTTGTATAACTGGTTGGAATGAATGATTGTATATCAATATATGATTTCCTATATTATTTCAGATAATAATTCAATCGATTATTTAAAGTAGATCCAGTTATATTATTTATTCACAGAATGGACCATTCATGCATTATCTCTGTATTCATAAACACAGGTTACACCTCTTTGTACCCCCAACACTAATTTATACATCTTCCAATTATTCCTCAAAAAAAATGGTGGAATAAATACTCATGTCACCTGATCTATGTATACATTTTATCACAGTAATATTCCGGACAAAAAAAGCAAAGATAACACTTAAGATTCTACCAAAGCCTAAATGGAAACTGAGCAAGGACAACTAAAAGCATCCATGTTCATATTGCCTAATGCTATCAAATGTCAATCCAATTGGTAATTACATATTTGTTTCATTCTAAGATTATATATGCAACCTCAACCATATTGAAAATGTCTAATCCTATCACTCACTTTATACTTTGCCTGATTTTCTAATTTCTCTGTTGATATCTGCATTCCAACATATTTTCCCCAGTTCATCATTGTGACTGACTCTTCACATGTGCTCACGTTTACATTCACTCTCTACCCAAAACCCTGTTGCAAAAGAACTTTTGGTCCAAATCCTATACTCACTCGTCTTTCTAAACCTACCGACTATCTTCTTAATCCTACTGACTATGCCTTTTTGACTGGATGTTCGCTTCGAAATTCAATCATCCAAGGTACAAGGTCCTATGCCATTGTATATCGATTTATCTGAGACATCTGTGCAGAACATAATTGAATGCTAAGTATCCCAATCAATGGCCCAATGCCCTCTGGGCTTCAAATCTTACCTAGATTTCTGTTTTCATACTTATATTTCACCTATATATTCTTGTGAATATCGCAGGTTCCCAATACCATTATGCATCCCGCAGAATGATTCCTAACCCAAATTGATCCAGGTATTAACCCTAACCATACACAGTTCCCTCAATCTAACTTTATAGAAGAGAAGGGACAGAGCTGGTCTTACAATACAGAATGTAGGGGATCTTCCACCTGCTGAGAACCTCAAAGGTCCATGCAGAAATGATCCCTGGAGAAGATATAGGCAGCTATGAAGGACCTGAGAGAGCAAAAGTCATCTTCTATGGCAAACAACCTAGTCAGAACGAAGGGACGTGTTTGAATCAGCCTCTCTCTTCTTAATGTGGAGAAGATGGACCAAACCAGACCTAGGAGGAGAGCTGATCCAGGGTGTCTATGGTTGATATACGATTCTAACTTGTGAAAGTGTCACAGGAAGTAGGGGGAGCCTCCGTCTCATGGGACTCTTGGAAGCAACTTTTAGGACAAAGTGGTTGCCAAGGCAGTGACCTCATTCAGTTCCTGAAGGAAGTGACCTCACCTCACTTCTTTGGTTATGGAACTGTCTGAACTTGGGATCCAGGAAGCCATGTACCCTGAGCTAGTCCCAGTAACAGTCCCTGTGGTCTCACTTGTTTGGATTTTCCAAGGACAGAGTCAGTCTTTCTTGGTACCTACTGATGTGAGGATGGCAACATGCCAGGAGAACTCTGAAGACGACCTTTCCTGAGAAAGCAGGTAGTGGCTCACCGCTGTCTCCTGACAACTTCACAGAGTTGGCCAAGGAGTCCAGACTTGAGACAGGACTGATCATTCTGGAGGAACAATGTATGGCCCACCAATCAGATGACACTCTAGATAGTCACAGACCTACTTGTAGGAAGTAGGTGCCTTTTTGGATGTAGGTGTGAGTTTGTGGTTTTGTCTCATGTTCTGAGAATAGATAGGAAAGGCGGTTTGTTTGTTTTGGAGTGAACTGTTTCTAGTAAGTCCTTTGAAAAGGTGAGTGTTTCTATGTCTGTGTTTCCCACTGTGTCTGTGGTTGTAGACATTAGAAAAGAGAAAGCATCAATGGGGAAGGCGGTAGTGATAGCAGCTCCGTGGATCTCTGTATGAGAAGGACAGATGTAAAAGATTAATGGAAAAGGGGTTTGGGATTTTTCTAGCAAGAAAAACTTGAGCAGTAGAACAGATAGAGCAGAGGGGAAGATGGGAATGAGTATCCCTAAAAGCCTGTGAGGGACTTTAAATTCTTAGTAACCTGTTTTCAGTGATGACAAAGCAACTTTAAAAGCCATTTTCATTACATCTTGCATAGGGGTCTGAGGGCTCTTCTCAGCTGGTTTGAGCTTTGGGTTAGCTGGTAAGAAGACCTGGTGGGACCCGGTGCGGGCACCGACAGAAGAAGAGAGGAGTGAGTGGATGGAGGGGTGCCTCAGTACCTGCTACCTCAGCAAGGGGGCAATGGTCTGAGATCAGAGGTTTGGGTTTTTGATCTAGTAATTGGAGGGGAGAAATCAGGTTGCTGACGTGGGAGTTACAGGAGAGTCTGGAGCAGAAAGCTGAGGGTGAGGATCTATTGGAGAAGCATAGTTCAGGATGTGAGAAAAGGAGGGAAAAGGCCTACATGTAGGGGAATTTTCTTCCACCCTTTTGAGCACTTGTCAAAGTTGAAAAGGTCACGCAGAATTTTAGGGTCTAGAGACCCCTCTGGGGGCCATAGGTTTTGGTTGTCCAATTGGTAATATGGCCAATGCTGTGTACTGAATTTGGTGGGGAGTTTGGGTTCCACCAGGCACCCCCTGTATGCTCATATCTCATGACTTACAGAAGAAGTCGGCTTTTCCCCCACACAGCCGAGACTGTTTGTGGCTTTAATAGCTTGCCGGGCAAACATACTAATCTAGGCTAGCTAACCTGCATCTGGTTCGCGTGTCCCTACATCCATAATGTTTCTTCCAATTATCTATGTTACGGAAGAGATTTAATGGAATTTTAATGGGATTCTCTATATCAGGGATATACCAATAGAAAAGACCTATAGGCAGCTGACAAATGTGTGGGTGGAGGGATGGCCACCAGGTTCCTTAGGGGGCTGTATGCAAGATAGACCGTACTTCTTGTCTAGTAGGATTTGTGATCAGCCATCGCTGCTGAACAGGCTGATGATCGTTAGGACTACTGGTGGGCAAGGGGAGAGTCTATATCCTTATTCACATGCGAATACACAATTTTAAAAGGTTACCACTCTTTTCCAGTTTCCAGCCAGTGTCTCGACAGGGCGCAGGCTTGAGATGAGAGGCATGGATTGAGGAAGTGATTCCATCTACTTTTACCACTCTGCGTGTTATAAGTATAATTTATTTTCCAATTTTCCAGTCGAAATACTGAAGCCCTTACACTAACCAATTTCCTACTAGACTCTGAGTAATAATCCTAATATTATGGAGAAAAATAACCCAAACAGAATAGAAATACAAGCAATTCAGAGGAGGCATGGTGTATATTTAGATTTGCCTTTTGCATTATATAGGGTAGGAGTTATAAATCTAGTCAATTTTTTGTTGAGATAGTTCTCCATGTGTTTCTAAAGTTAACAAATATGTGAATTCCTGTCTCCCTTTCTCTGGAGCCTATTCAGCACATGTATTTTGATTTGCACATATAGAACCCTACCAAATATCACACGTACATTCTTGTGAGGTTCCTAACTTGGCAGATAAAAATTATGAAAAGAGATCACTCCTCCTAAATTCTGTTGGAACTGAAAATTCAACCTATGTGTGAGCTTCCTAGTGAACAACATTATACATAAATCCATGTTTAGTAAATTAAATATTTTGCATCTGTGGATGATATATATTTTATGATGAATTTGATTGGCATATATATTGCTACATTTAATGTCTGTGTGTGTGTTTTGTATATATATATATATATATATATATATATATATATATATATATATATATTCTACAGATTTTTCAACATTTGAAATATATGTCTCCTGTATACACTCCCTAAATTCATTCTTGTTCATGTATCTGGATTTGTAACTTGTTCATGTATCTGGATTTGTAATCAACTTTCCACATGATTATTCTCAGAAATATTCATCGACCTGAAATACATATTTGTTTCCTAGTACTAAAAACTAACTTCAGTGAATGGTGCAGAGATATCCTAATAATTCTTCAGTAACTGACCAAGTTTAACATCAATGCAATAGATTTCTATGGGACATGATGTGTATTTTGAAGTTCATTTTTATTTAACACTGGTACAGTACTATTTCCTCAGTTTATGCACAACATAGGATATGTATTTCATCCTCAAGTTCACAAGTTAATAGGGATTTGTTTCACTTTCAATCACTTCCTGCTTCAGAAAACATGTATTCCTCCATGTTTCTTGACTGGTCTTTTAATGAGACTTTTTTTCAAACATTATTTTCGATTTCCATAATCACTTTTTCATCAAAACTCACAACCTTTCATGATAAACCATAACCCTAATATTACCATTAGATGTATAACTGGTTGGAATGAATGTATGTATATCAATATATGATTTTCTATATATTTTCAGATATCAATTCAATCCATTATTTAAAGTTGGAACCAGAGATATTATTTATTCACCATATGGTCTATTCATGCATAATCTCTATATTCATAGACACAGGGTACACTTATTTGTACCCCCAATACTAAATTATACGTATTCAAAATATTCCTCCCAGAAATTGTAGAAGAAATACTCATGTCACCTGATCTACATATGCATGTTATCACAGTAATATTCTGGACACAAAATTCAAAGTTCACAATTATGACTGAACCAAAGCCTAAATGGAAAGTGAGCATAGATTACTAAAAACATCCATGTCCATGTTGCCTAATGCTCTGAAATGTCAATCTTATTGGTGACTACATATTTGTTACTTCCTAAGATTATATACTCAACATCAAGCCTGTTGAAAATGTCTAATCCTAACACTCACTTTATACTTTGCGTGATTTCCTAATTTCTTTATACATATCTGTTTTCCTACATATTTTTCGCAGTTCATCATTGTGACTGACTCTTCTCATCTGCTGACATTTACATTCATTCTCTAACGGAAACCCTAATGCTAAAGAACTTTTTGTCCAAATCATACACTCACTCTTCTTCCTAAAAATACCGACTATCTTGCTAATCCTGCCGACTATCCCTTTTTGACTGGATGTTCTCTTCTACATTCAATATTTCAAGGTACATGGTCCTTTATCATTATACATGGATTAATCTGAGACATGTGTCCAGAACATAATTCAAAGCTAAGTATCCCAATCAAGGGCCCAATTCCCTTCTGGGTTTCAAATCTTACCTAGATTTTTGTTTACATACTTGTATTACACCTATATATTCTTATAAATATCACAGGTTCCCAAAACCATTATTTATCCATCAGAATGTTTCCTAACCCAAATCGAACATGTTATTAACCCTAACCATACACTGTTCCCTCAATCTAACTGTACATAAGAGCACGGACAGTGTTTGTATTACAATACAGGAGTGTAGGGGATCTTCCACCTGCTGAGAATCACAAAGATCAATGCAGAAATCATCCCTGGAGAAGATGTAGGTAGTTATGAAGTACCTGAGAGACCAAAAGTCATCTTCCATGACAAACAACTTGGTCAGGATGAAGGGATGTGTCTGAATCAGCCTCTCTCTTCTTAATGTAGAGAAGATGGACCAAACCAGTCCTGTCTGGAGTGCTTTTCCTGGGTGTCGATGGTTGATATACCATGCTAACATGAGAAAGAGTCAAAAGAAGTAGTGACAGCCTCCATCTCATGGAACCCTTGGAAGCAACTGTTCGGACAAAATGATTGCCAAGGCAGTGACCACATTCGTTTCTGAAGGAAGTGACCTCACCTCACTTTCATGGTGATGGAACTCTGTGAACTTAAGATCCAAGGAAGTAGGCACCGAGAACCAGTCCCAGTCCTAGTCCCAGTGGGCACACTTGTTTGGATTTAACAAGGACAGAGTCAGTGTTTCTTGATACCTAGTAATGTGAGGAGGGCCAAATGTCAGGAGAGCTCTGAAGAGGGGCCTTTCCTGAGAAAGCAGTTAGTGGCTCATTGCTGGCTCCTGAAAACTTCACAGAGTTGGACAAGGAGACATGATCTGACACAGGATGGTCCATTTTGGGGGATTCTAGTGTTGTCCACTAGTCAGACAACACTCAGGATAGTGACAGAATTACTTGGGAGAAGTTTTGAAATTCCTATGACCAGGTTGCACTGGAGATTTTTGGATGTCCTGTTGCTCATCATAAGTGTACCAGACAGTACCTTTATTGATTGGGTTTCATGAAAATGGTGTAGAACAGAGATGCCAGTAAGTTGGAGCTTGCTCAGTATTGGGCCTAGAGCTGTGGTGTGCAGGTTTGTGATAAAACATCCGTGTTTTGGACATGTGGATGTGCACCCCTATTGAAACTTCCAGCCAGACATTATGATGATTGTCTGTATGGAAGAAGATGAGGGCCATGTGAGACTGTTTTGGTTTTAATTGTGGTCATTTGTGTGTAGGTTGGAAGAGATGACTGAGTCCACCTGGGATTGAACTCTGGTGTGATTCCCCTTAGAGACTGAGTTCTGGAACTGACCTTAGAGAAGTATTGCTATGAATTGTGTTGGGATTTTAGGAGGACAGACATGAGTGTCTCCCTTGGAATCTAAGATCTAGGCCCAGGGTGGTTTTCCACAGAGCACTGGGAATCTCAGCCAGGATATCACAGGATTTTATTCTTAAAGACATGGCAGTCATAGTGGAGAGTCAAAACAAGCATGGACATCACATTGTAGACCTCAATGGGCCTGGCTTCATGTGTCCTTTTGGCCACTCTTTGGGAAGCCTTGCCTCTGAGAGTTCTCCAGAGATTTCCTTTAAATGTGCTTCATCAAAATTTAATGGTTCTGGAATGAATTGAAACCCATAGTTTCTCCAACTTCATTCTTGAAAAATGGCAAGATCAATGCTTTTGGAAACTCCTCTACCGCCTCCATATTTGTGAACTCCTGAGCAGTTTCCATTCCAGATATGTATTCACAGATTTTCTAACTCTTCTCCTCTAATTATGTCTTACGTGGGGCGAAGGTAACGTCAAGATATTGTTCTGAATGAGAGTGGGAAGATTTTTGTGTAGCACATATTTGCATACACATTGGATACATTTTCCAATTTCTCATTCGAAATACTGAATCCCTGACACTAACACATACCCTACTAGACTTTGATTTCTAATCTTAATATGATGTAGAAAAATAACCCAAACATAATAGAAATACAAGAGGTTCACAGGAGGCGTGGTATATAGTTGGACTTGCCTTTCGTATGATAATTGGTAGGTGTTATAAATCTAGCCAATTTTAATTGAAATAGTTCTCCATGTGTTTTAAAAGTTAAAAAAAATATGTAAATAACTGTCTCCCTTTCTCTATAGCCTATTCAGCACATGTATTTTTATATGCACATATAGAATTCTACCTGGTATCACACGTACATTTTTGAGTTGGCTGACTTGGCAGATACAAATTGTGAGTAGACATCACTCCTACTAAACGCTGTTGGAACTTAAAATTCAACATATGGGTGAGCTTCCTAGTTGAACAACATAAATCCATGTTCAGTAAAATGAATGTTTTTGGATCTGTGGATGATATATATTTCATGGTGAATTTCAATTGGCATTCATAATGCTACTTTTTAATGTCTCTGTGTGTGTGTGTGTGTGTGTGTGTGTGTGTGTGTGTGTGCATATATATATATATTCACTCTCCAAATTTTTCAAAATGTGAAATGTATTTGTCTTATTATAAACTCCCTAAATTCATTCATATTCATGTATGTGGATTTATAATCAACTTTTCACAAGATTATTCTCAGAAATATTCATCCACCTGAAATACAAATTTGTTTCCTAGTACTGAAAGCTAAGTCTGGGGGATCATATGATGGCGGCGAAGGGAGTGCATCACCCCCATGTACCGCGTCACTGTGCGGGAGAATGACGAGTTAGAACTGCAGAGCCTTTGCCCGCGCCCAGAACAGGCCCAGCGACCTGCTGGCATGGTAGTCACGACACCCCAATTGGAGAAGGGGCAAAGCAGAGCCACCACCCACTCCCGCAAGGTAGGCAGACCTGCAACCAAATGGAGAAACAGGCCCAGCGGCCTGCTAGCGCGGCAGACACGTCAACCCATTTGGTTCTTTGAAAAAATAAATAAAATCGACAGAACCTTAGCCATGGTAATGAAGAAAAGAAGAGAGAGAACTCAAATTACTAGCATACGAAATGAAAAAGACAATATCACAAGAGATATTTCAGAAATACAGAAGATAATAAGAAATTATTTTGAATCTTTATACTCCAATAAAATAGAAGACAGTGAAAGCATCGATAAATTTCTTAAGTCATTTGATCTGCCCAGATTGAGTCAGGAGGTTATAGACAACCTAAACAGACCAATATCAATTGAGGAAATAAAAGAAACCATCAAAACACTACCAAGTAAGAAAAGCCCAGGACCCGATGGGTATACAGCAGAGTTTTACAAAACTTTTAAAGAGGAACTAATACCAATGCTTTTCAAGCTATTTCAGGAAATTGAAAAAGAAGGAGAACTTCCAAATTCATTCTATGAGGCCAACATCACCCTGATTCCTACACCAGAAAAAGACACTTCAAAGAAAGAAAACTACAGACCAATATCTCTAATGAACCAAGAGGCAAAAATCTTCAATTAAATTCTGGCAAATCAGATACAAAAGCATATCAAAAAAATTGTGCACCATGATCAAGTAGGATTCATCCGTGGGAAGCAAGGCTGGATGAATATACAGAAATCAAAAAATGTTATTCATCACATCAATACACTTAAAAATAAGAACCATATGATCATCTCCATAGATGCAGAGAAAGCATTTGACAAAGTACAGCATCCTTTTATCTTCAAAACGCTAGAAAAACTAGGGATAACAGGAACATACCTCAATATTGTAAAAGCAATCTCTGCTAAGCCTCAGGCTAGCATCATTCTGAATGGAGAATAATTGAAGGCATTCCCCCTAAAATCTGGAACAAGAAAGGGATGCCCTCTTTCACCACTTCTGTTCAACATAGTTCTTGAAACACTGGTGAGAGCAATTAGACAGACGAAAAAAATTAAAGGCATAAAAATAGGAAAAGAAGAACTTAAATTATCACTATTAGAGATGACATGATTCTATACCTAGCAGACCCAAAAGGGTCTACAAAGAAACTAATAGAGCTAATAAATTAATTCAGCAAAGTGGCAGGATATAAAAACAACACGCGTAAATCAAAGGCATTCCTGTATATCAGCAAAAAATCCTCTGAAACGGAAAGGAAGACAACCACTACATTCACAATATCCTAAAAAAAAAATAATTGGGAATCAGCCTAACAAAAGAGGTGCAAGTCTCATAAAATGAAAACTACAGAACCCTAAAGAGAATAATAGAGGAAGATCTTAGAAGATGTAAAAATGTACCCTGTTCATATATAGGCAGAACTAACATCATCAAAATGGCGATATTACCAAAAGTTCTCTATAGGTTTCATGCAATGACAATCAAAATCCCAATGGCATTTCATGTAGAAATAGAGAAAGCAATCATGAAATTCATATGGAAAAATAAAAGACCCAGAATAGCAAAAACAATGATAAGCAGGAAGTGTGAATCAGGCGATATAGCGATATCAGACTTCAAAGTATACTGCAGAGCAATAGTAACAAAAATAGCATAATACTGGTACCAAAACAGGCGGCTGGACCAATGGTCCAGATTAGAGGACACAGAAACCAATCCACAAAACTTCAACTATCTCATATTTGATAAAGGGGCTAAAAGCATGCAATGGATGAAGGATAGCATCTTCAATAATTGGTGCTGGGAAAACTGGAAATCCATATGCAACAAAATGAAACTGAATCCCTTTCTCTCACCATGCACAAAAGTTAACTCAAAATGGATCAAGGAGCTTGATAACAAATCAGAGACACGGCATCTGATAGAAGAAAAAGTTGGCTATGATCTACATACTGTGGGGTCGGGCTCCAAATTCCTCAATAGGACACCCATAGCACAAGAGTTAATAGCTAGAATCAACAAATGGGACTTACTCAAACTAAAAAGTTTTTTCTCAGCAAAAGAAACAATAAGAGAGGTAAATAGGGAGCCTACATCCTAAGAACAAATCTTTACTCCTCACACTTCAGATAGAGCCCTAATATCCAGAGTATACAAAGAACTAAAAAAAATTAGTCAATAAGATAACAAATAACACAATCAACAAATGGGCCAAGGACCTGAACAGACACTGCTCAGAGGAGCACATACAATCAATCAACAAGTACATAAAAAAATGCTCACCATCTCCAGCAGTCAGAGAAATGTGAATCAAAACCACCCTAAGATACCATCTCACTCCAGTAAGATTGGCAGCCATTATGAAGTCAAACAACAACAAGTGCTGTCGAGGATATGGGGAAACAGGTACACTTGTACATTGTTGGTGGGACTGCAAATTGGTGCAGCCAAATGGGAAAGCAGTATGGAGATTTCTTGGAAAGCTGGGAATGGAACCACCATTTGACCCAGATATTCCCCTTCTCGGTCTAAAACCTAAAGAACTGAAAAGAGCATGCTACAGGGACACTGCTACATCGATGTTCATAGCAGCACAATTCACAATAGCAAGACTGTGGAACCAAGCTAGATGCCCTTCAATGGAAGAATGAATAAAAATAATGTGGAATTTATACACAATGGAGTATTACTCTGCATTAAAAAATGACAAAATCTTAGAATTTGCAGGGAAATGGATGGCATTAGAGCAGATTATGCTAAGTGAACCTAGCCAATCCCTAAAAAACAAATGCCAAATGTCTTCTTTGATATAAGGAGAGTAACTAAGAACAGAGTAGTGACGAAGAGAATGAGAAGAAGATTAACACTAAACAGGGATAAGAGGTGGAAGGGAAAGGGAGAGAGAAGCGAAATTGCATGGAAATGGAAGGAGAGCCTCAGGGTTATACAAAATTTTATACAAAAGGAAGTGCGGGAAAAGGGAAAAATAATACAAGGGGGAGAAATTTATTACTGTAGAGTGGGTAGAGAGAGAAGAGGGGAGGAGAGGGGAGGGGAATGGGGATAGTAGAGGATAGGAAAGGCAGCAAAATAGAACAGACACTAGTATGGCTATATGTGAATCAATGGATGTGTAACAGATGTGATTCTGCAATCTCTATACGGTGTAAAAATGGGAGTTCAAAACCCACTTGAATCAAAATGTGATATATGATATACCAAGAACTATGTAATGTTTTTAACAACCATAAATAAAAATTAAAAAAAAAGAATACTAACTTTGGTGAATGATGCACGGGAATCCTAATATTTCTACAGTAACTGACCGAGTTTAATATCAATGCAAGTAGATTCCTATGGGACATGATGTGTATTTTGACGTTCATTTTTACTCAACACTGGTACATTACTATTTCATGAGTTTATGCACATCATTGGATATATATTTCATCCACAAATTAGCAAACTTATAGGCATTTGTTTTACTTTCAATCACTTCCTGCTTCACAACATATGTATTCCTCCAGGTTTCCTGACTGGTCTTTTTATGAGACTTCTTTCCAAACACATTATTTTCGATTTCCATAATCAGTTTTGAAGCAAAACTCACACACTCTTCATGATAAACCAAAACACTAATATTACAATTAGATGTATAATTGGTTGGAATGAATGATTGTATATCAATATAAGATTTCCTGTAATTTTTCAGATATCAGTTAAATCCATTATTTAAAATTGGAACAAGTTATAATATTTATTCACAGTATGGTCAATTCATGCTTTATCTCCATATTCATTGACACAGGGTGCACCTCTTTGTAACCCCAATACTAATTTTACGTCTTCAATATATTGCTCCCAGAAATGGTGGAAGAAATACTCATGTCACCTGATCTACATATACATTTTATCCCAATAATATTCTGGACAAAAAATTTAATGGTCATACTTATGATTGTACCAAGGCCAAAATGGAAAGTGAACATGGATTACTAAAAACATCCATGTCCAGGTTGCCTAATGCTCTCAAATGCCAATCCTATTGGCGACGACATATTTGTTTCTTCCTAAGATTATATATTCAAACTCAACACTGTTGAACATGTCTAATCCTATCAGTGACTTTATACTTTGCCTGATTTCGTAATGTCTCTATTGATATCTGCTTTTCTACATATTTTCCCCAGCTCATCCTAGTGACTGACTCTTCATATGTGCTGACATTTACATTCAGTCTCTAACCGAAACCCTATTGCTAAAGAACTTTTGGTGCAAATCATATACTCACTCTTCCAGCTAAACCTACCGACTAGCTTCATGATCCTACTGACTATCCCTTTTGACTGGATTTTCTCTTCTACATTCAATCATCCAAGGTACAAGGTCCTATGCCATTGTATATCGAATTATCTGAGACATCTTTGCAGAACATAATTCGAAGCTAAGTATCCCAATCAAGGGCTCAATGCCCTTCTGGGCTTCAAATCATACCTAGATTTCTGTTTTTATACTTATATTTCACCTCTATATTCTTGTAAATATCACAGGTTTCCAACACTATTATTCATCGCAAAGAATGATTCCTAACCCAAATCGAACCTGTTATTAACCATAAACATACACTGTTCCCTCAAACTCATTTCACAAAAGAGCAGGAACAGAGTTGTTCTTACAATACAGGAAAGTAGGGGACCGTCCACCTGCTGAGAACCTCAAAGGTCCATGCAGAAATGATACTTGCACAAGTTGTAGGCATGTATGAAGGACCTGAGTGAGCAAAAGTCATCTTCCATGGCAAAAAAAACCTGGTTAGAACGAAGGGATTTGTCTGAATCAGCCTCTCTCTTCTTATTGTAGAGAAGACTGAGCAAAACAGGCCTGTGTGGAGAGCTGTTCCTGTTTGCCTATCGTTTATATTCCATTCTAACTTGTGAAAGTGTCACAAGAAGGAGCGGCTGGATCCATCTCTTGGGACTCTTGGAAGCAACTGTTAGGACAAAGTGGTTGCCAAGGCAGTCACCTCATTCAGTTCCAAAGAAAGTGACATACCTCATTTCCTTGGTGATGGAACTCTCTGAACTTGGTATCCAAGAAGCCACCCAGAGGCAGTCCCAGTCCCAGTCCCAGTCCCAGTGGGCTCACTTGTTTGGATTTTCCAAGGACAAAGTCAGCCTTTCTTGGTACCTACTGATGTGAGGATGGCCAAATGCCAGTAGAGCTCTGAAGAGGGACCTTTCCTGAGAAAACAGGTAGTGGCTCACCGCTGGCTCCTCTCAACTTCACAGAGTTGGACAAGGAGACCAGATCTGAGACAAGACAGACCAATTCGGGGAAACATTGTATGGCTCACCAGTCAGAGGACACTCCGAGTTGTCACAGACCCACTTGGGGAAAGAAGGTGCCTTTGTGGGAGTGGGTTTGGGTTTGTGGTTCTGTCTCATGTTCTGAGAATAGGTAGGAAAGGCGTTTTTTTTTTTTTTTTTTGTTTTGTTTTGTTTTGTTTTTTTGGTTTTGAGTGGACTGTTCTAGTAAGTCATTTGACAAGGCGAGTGTTTCTTTGTCTGTGTATCCCACTGTGTCTGGTGTTGTACACATTAGAAAAGAAAATGCATTAATGGATGTGTCCTATCTATTATTAATCTTCCCAAAATTCATCCTGCCCAATATATGAATGAACTGCAGCTTGTCTTATCAATGGGAAACACCTGCTATCTTCCTAAGTTGCTGTTTTCTTCCTAAATTCTGGCCACTCTGCAGAATAGGCTCATGGTTTTGTGTACAAGATATGTACCACCTCCAAGCTCTCTGACATGGCCATGTACTGGAGAGCTGAAGAGAATGGCAAGCATCTCAGAAAACTCAGATATCAGTGTGACCAGGAAACTCTCAGTTGAGAGACCCTGCTTTGGAACTTTTGTTTAAGTACTGTTCTCTTGCACTGAATATCTGGAAGGATTTTGCTTCAGGCCACCCCTTTGTGAAGCCTGAAGAAAATAGTTTTGAAATGGAAATGAATGGGCATCACCTGTTGCTCTTTGCTTTATTGCTTTCGAAAGGGATGTGGCTGAATTAGCCTCTTGGCCTTGTTTGTGGCTGTGATTTAGATTCTAAGCACATGATGGATCTAAAGAATGATTCCATGTGTGCGTTCAAAACCATAATGACAAAAAATCAGTCATTGTGGATGAAGTCTCTTGCCTTCCTGTGTTAGGTTCCTGACCTCCATCAGGTGAGAATATGGATTCTTGTGTCAAATGAGTTCTTCCAAGCCCTGCAGAGGGGCTTGGGTTTTCCCATGACTCCAAATCACGTATAGAATCTATAAGTGAAAGTCAGTAGGACTCAAATTGGAGAAACTCAGCCGTATTAACGGCAGGCTTATTTGATCACTCCTGGTTCACAGGAAGGGTGTCAAGGACACCCTGACTTTAGGCAAATGAGGGGCAAGGGAGCATTTTTTGGACACTGTCTTTGGTTGCACCCCTAATGGAAACCTCCAGCCAGAGGTGACGATGAGTGACTATATGGAAGAAGATGAGGGACATGTGGGAATGTTTTGGTTTTAATTTTGGTCATTTGTTTGGCGGTTGGAAGAAATGACTGGGTCCACGTGGGCTTGAAATCTGGTGTGATTCCCCTTAGAGACTGAGTTGTGAAACTGACATCAGAGAAGTATTGCCATGAATTTTATTTGGATTTTAGGAGGCCATGCATGAGAGTCGCCCTTGGAAACTGAGATCTAGGCCCAGGGTGGCTTTCCACAGTGCCCTGGGAATCTCAGCCAGGATATCACATGATTTTATTCTTAAAGACATGGCAGCCATATTTGAGAGTTGAAACACACATAGGCCTCACATTGTAGACTTCAAAGGGCCTGGCTTCATGTGACCTTTGGGACACTCTTTCGGAAGCCTTGCCTGTGAGAGTTCTCTAGAGCTTTCATTGAATTGAGCTTCCTCAACATTTAATGGTTACTGAATGAATTGAAACCCACAGTGCCTCCAACTTCATGATTGAAAAATGGCTAGATAAATACCATGAAATTTTTGAAATTCTCATGACCAGGTGGCACTGGAGAACCTTTGGATGTCCTATTGCTGATCATGAGTATACCAGACAGATCCTTGTATGACTGGGTTTCATGAAAATGGTGTAGAACAGAGATTCCAGTATGTTGGAGCCTTCTGAGTAATGGGCCAAGAGCAGTGGTGGGCAGGTGTGTGATAAATCATCAGTGGTACGGCCATGAGGATCTACCATTGTATTCCAAATGGCATGTTACTGACATGGTGCAGCCAGCAGACTCTTATATGTAAAGGCATCTTGTTATATGGAGAGGTTTCAGGGCAATGTTCAGAATCAGGTTTATATGGACAAGGGGGCAATGGGGCAAGCTATGAGGAATAAAAGCATGGTTGGTGCATTCTCTTGCAGACCCTGGCCCACCACACATGACAGAACGCCCTCCAGCACTGTGTCCCAGTTGAGCTCCTTGTAAGTCATGAAGCAAATACTAAACTCCCAGTGCAGTAGCAAAAACATCACAAAAAGTAGACGAGGACCAAATGGCTTCACAGTCAACACAGGGAGACACTTAGTCCCCTGTGGCCACAGTTTACCTACAAAGAGATAATTCAGCACTGCTGCTCATCTTCATTGGAAAATAAGAAGACATGTCCCCCAGGTCACATAGATGCAGACCCAGCTTTGATGGTCTCACTACAAAGGAAGTCAAATCTCCTGACAACAACATATTTTTCAAGTGCCCAAACTCAGAGGCAGTTTCTCAAAAAGTTTTTAGGCCAGCAGAGCTTCATGTTTGTGGATTGTTTACCCTGTCCCTTACTTTTGGAAACTTCTCTACCACCTCCAAGGTTGTGAATTCCAGAGCATTTCCATTTCAGATATGTATTCACTGATTTTCTAACTCTTCTCCTCTAATTGTGTCTTAATTGGGGCGAAGGTATTGACAAGGCATTGCATTGGATGAGAGTGGAAGGATATTTGTGCAGCACATATTTGCATACACATTAAATTCATTTTCCAATTTTCCTTTCGAAATACTGAATCCCTGACACTAACCCCTACCTACTAGACTCAGACTACTCATCCTAATATAAAGGAGAAAAATAACCCAAACACAATAGAAATACAAGCAGTTCAGAGGAGGCATGTTGTATAGTTGGACTTGCCTTTTGCATTATATAAGGTAGGAGTTATAAATTTAGTCAATTTTTAATTGAAATAGTCCTCCATGTGTTTTTAAAGTTAACAGATATGTGTATTCTTTTTCCCCTTTTTCTGTAGCCTATTCACCTATGTATATTCATATGCACATATAGAATCCTACCTGGTATCACATGTACATTTTTGTGAGGTGGGTGACTTGGCAGATACAAGTTGTGAGAAGAGTTTACTACTCTTAAACGCTGTTGGAACTGAAAATTTAACCTACAAGCTTCCTAGTAGGACAACATTATACATTAGCTCATGTTCAGTAAAATAAATATTTTGCATCTGTGAATGATATATATTTAATGATGAATTTTTATTGGCATATATATATTGCTTTTTTTTAATGTCTGTATGTGTTTTTTTGTATCTATAAATACACTCTCCAGATTTTTCAAAATATAAAATATATGTGTCTTATATACACTCTCTAAATTCGTTCATGTTCATGTACGTGGATTCATAATCAACTTTTCACAAGATTATTTTCAGACATATTCATCCACCTGAAATATATATTTGTTAACTAGTACTGAAAACTAACTTCAGTGAATGGTGCATACAAATCCTAATAATTCTACAGTAACTAACCCAGTCTAACATCAATGCAAGTAGATTCCTATGGGACATGATATGTAATTTGACGTTTATTTGTATTCAACACTGGTACATTTCTATTTCTTCAGTGTTTGCACATCATAGGATTTACATTTCATCCACAAGTTCACAAATTTATAGGCATTTGTTTCAACTTTAATCACTTCTTGCTTCAGAACACATGTATTGTCAGGGTGTCTTGACTGGCCTTTAAATGAGAATTCTTTCCAAACATATTATTTTCAATTTCCATAATCACTATTGAAGCAAAACTCACATACTCTCCATGATAAACCAAAACACTAATATTACCATTAGATGTATAACTGTTTGGAATGAATGATTGTATATCAATATAGAATTTCCTATAATTTCTCAGATATCAGTTCAATCCATTATTTAAAGTTGGAACAAGTTATATTATTTATTCACTTATGTTCAATTCATGCTTTATCTCTATATTCATAGACACAGGGTACACCTCTTTGTACCCCCAATACTAATATTACGTCTTCAATATATTGCTCCCAGAAATGGTGGTAGAAATACTCATGTGACCTTATCTACATATACATTTTATCACAGTAATATTCTGAACAAAAAATGTAAAGGTCACACTTATGATTGTACCAAGCCGAAATGGAAAGTGTACATGGATTACTAAAACATCCATGTCCAGGTTGCCTAATGCTCTCAAATGTCAATCCTATTGGTGACTACATATTTGTTTCTTCCTAAGATTATATATTGAAACTCAACCCTGTAGAAAACGTCTAATCCTATCACTCATTTTATACTTTGCCTGATTTCATAATGTCTCTATTGATATCTGCTTTTCTACATACATTCACCAGCTCATCATAGTTACTGACTCTTTATATGTGCTGACATTTACATTCATTCTCTAACCAAATCTCTATTGGGAAAGAACTTTTGGTACAAATCCTATACTCACTCTTCTTCCTAAACGTACCAAATATCTTCCTAATCCTACCTACTATCCCTTTTTGACTGGATGTTCTCTTCTACATTCAATCATCCACGGTACAAGGTCCTATGCCATTGTATATCAAATTATCTGAGACATATTTGCAGAACATAATTCAAAGCTAAGTATCCCAGTCAAGGGCCCAATGGTTTTCTGGGCTTCAAATCATACCTAGATTTCTGTTTTCATACTTTTATTTCACCTCTATATTCTTGTAAATATCGTAGGTTCCCAATACCATTATTCATTGCACAGAATGATTTCTAACCCAAATCGAACCTATGATTAACCCGAAACATACACTGTTCCCTCAATCTCATTTTACAGAAGAGCAGGGACAAACTTGTTCTTACAATACAGGAAAGTAGGGTACCTTCCACCTGCCGAGAATCTCAAAGGTTCATGCAGAAATGATACCTGGAGAAATTTTAGGCAGGTATGAAAGACCTGAGAGAGCAAAAGTCATCTTTCATGGCAAACAACCTGGTCAGGATGAAGGAATGTGTCTGAATCAGCCTCTCTCTTCTTATTGTAGAGAAGATGGACCAAACCAGACCTGGGTGGAGAGCTTTACCCAGGTTCCTATGGTTGATATACCATTCCAACTTGTTAAAGTGTCACAGGAAGTAGGGGCCAGCTCCATCTCATGGGACCCTTGGAAGCAACTGTTAGGATAAAGTGGTTGCCAAGGCAGTGACCTCATTCAGTTCCAAAGAAAGTGACATACGTCATTTCCTTGGTGATGCAACTCTCTGAACTTGGTAAACAAGAAGCCAGGCACCCAGAAGCAGTCCCAGTCCTAGTCTCAGTGGGCTCACTTGGTTGGATTTAACAAGGATAGAGTCAGTCTTTCTTGGTACCTACTGATGTGAGGAAGGACAAATGCCAGGAGAGCTCTGAAGAGGGACCTTTCCTGAGAAAGCTGGTAGTGGCTCACCAATTTTTTTCTGACAACTTCAGAGAGTTGACCAAGGAAACCAGATCTGATAGAAGACAGGCCATTTTGGGGGAACATAGTTTAGCCCACCAGTCAGAGGACTCTCTGGATAGTCAAAGACCTACTTGGGGAAAGGAGGTGCCTTTGTGGGAGTGGGTGTGTGTTTGTTATTTAGTCTCATGTTCTGAGAATAGGTAGGAAAGTCGCTTTGTTTGGTTTGGAGTGGACTGTTTCTAGTAAGTCGTTTGACAAGACTAGTGTTCCTATTTCTGTGTATCCCACTGTGTTTGTTGTTGTAGACATTAGAAAAGATAATGCATTAATGGATGTCTAGTCTAGTATAAATCTTCCCATAATTCATCTTAGCCAATTAGTGAATGGATTGCAACTTGTCTTATCCATGGGCAACACCTGCTATCTTCCTAAGTTTCTGTTTTCTTCCTGAATTCTGGCCACTCTCCAAAATTGGCTCATGGTTTTGTTTCCAAGATATGTACCACCTCCAAGCTCTGTGACATGGCCATGTACTGGATAGCTGAAGATAATAACGAGATTCTCAGAAAACTCAGATATAAGTGTGACCAGGAAAGTCTCATTGTAGAGACCATGTTTTGCGCCTTTTCTTACGTATTGTTCTGTTGCCCTGAAGTTAGGATATCAGTGTGACCAGGAAAGTCTCGGTGGAGAGACCATGATTGGATCTTTTGCTTAACTATTTTTCTATTGCAATGAATGTCTGGAAGGTCTTTGCCTCAGGCCACCCCTTTGTGAAGCCTGAAGAATATAGTTTTGAAATGGAAATTAATGAGCATCACCTGTGGCTTTTTGCTTAATTGCTTTGGAAAGGGATGTGGCTGAATTAGCCTCTTGGCCTTGTGTGTGGCTGTGACTTAGATTCTCAGCACCTGATGGATCTAAAGAATGATCCCATGTGTGCATCCCAAACCAAAATAGCCAAAAGATCAGTCATTGTGGATGAAGTCACTTGCCTTCCTCTGTTAGGTTCCTAACCTCCATCAAGTGAAAATAGGAATTCTTTGGGTCAAATGAGTTCTTCCAAGCCCTGCAGAGGTGCTTGGGTTTTCGCATGACTCCAAATCACATAAAGAATCTATATCGGAAAGTCAGTAGGCCTCAAATTGGAGAAACAGAGCAGTATTAAAGGCATGCTTATTTGATCATTCCTGTTTCACAGGAAGGGTGTCCTGGACATCCTAACTTTAGGCAAATGAGGGACAAGCGAGCTTATTTTGGAAACTGTCTTTGGCTGCACCCCTCATGGAAACCTTCAGCCAGAGGTGATGATGAGTGACTACATGGAAGAAGATTAGTGTCATGTGGGAGTGTTTTGGTTATAATTTTGGTCATTTGTGTCTCGGTTGGAAGAAATGACCGGGTCCACCTAGGCTTGAACTCTGGTTTGATTCCACTTAGATACTGAGTTGTGGAACTGAACTCAGAGAAGTATTGCCATGAATTTTGTTGAGATTTTAGGAAGACACGCATGAGAGTCCCCCTTGGAAACTGAGATCTAGGCCCAGGGTGGCTTTCAAAAGAGCACTGGGAATCTCAGCCAGTATATAAAATCATTTTATTCTAAAAGACATGGAAGGCTGAGTTGAGAGTCAAAACACACATGGGCCTCACATTTAGACCTCAATGGGCCTGGCTTCATGTGACCTTTTTGGGAACTCTTTGGGAAGCCTTGCCTGTGAGAGTTTTCCATAGCTTTCATTTAAATGAGCTTCCTCAATATTTAATGATTCCTGAATGAATTGAAACCCACAGTGCCTCCAACTTCATCTTTGAAAAATGGCTAGATAAATACCATAAAATTTTTGAAATTCCCATGACCAGGTGGCCCTGGAAAATTTTGGATGCCCTGTTGCTGATCATGAGTATACCAGACAGTGCCTTGATTGACTGGGTTTCATGAAAATGGTGTAGAACAGAGATGCCAGAAAGTTGGATCCTGCTGAGTAGTGGCCCAGAGCAGTGGCGGGCAGGTGTTTGATAAAACATCGGTGTTAGTGCCATGAGGATCTACCATTGGATTCCAAATGGCTTGTGACTGACATGGTGCAGCCAGGAAACCCTTATATGTAAAGGCATCTTGTTATTTGGAGAGGTTTCAGGGCAATGTTCTGAATCATGTTGCTATTGTCAAGGGGGCAAGCTACGTGGGATAAAACTGGTTGGTGCATTCTCCTGCAGATCCTTCCCCCCACACCTGACAGAACTCCCTCCAGTACTGTGTCCCATTTGAACTCGTTGTATTTTGTGAAGCAAATACCAAACTCCCAGAGCAGCATCAAAAACACCACGAAAATTAGAGGATGACCAAATGGCTTCACAGTCGACACGGGGAGACACTTATCCCTTAGAGGCCACAGTGTACCTACAAAGAGAGAATTCAGCACTGCTGCCTCATTACATTGGAAAATAAGTAACCATGTCATCCAGGTCACATAGATTCAAACCCAGCTTTGATGGTCTCACTAGAAAGTAAGCTAAAGCTCCTGACAACAACATATATTTCAAGTGCCCAACCTCAAAGGCAAATTCTCAAAAAACTTTAGACCAGCAGAGCTCCATGTTTGTGGAGTGTTTACCCTGTCCATTACTTTTAGAAACTCCTTTACCAGCTCCAATGGTGTGAAATCTGGAGCATTTTCCATTTCAGATAGGTATACACAGATTTTTTAAACTCTTCTCCTCTAATTGTGTCTTACTTGAGGAGAAGGTAATGTCAAGGCATTGTTCTGGATGAGAGTCGGAAGATTTTTCTGTAGCATATGTTTGCATACACATTGGATTCAATTTCCTATTTTCCATTCGAAATACTGAATCCCTGACACTAACCCATACCCTACCAGACTCTGACTACAAAACCTAATATGATGGAGAAAAATAACCCAAACAGAATAGATATACAAGCAATTCAGAGGAGGCATGGTGTATAGTTGGAATTGCCTTCTGCATGATACAGAGTAGGAGTTATAGATCTAGTCAATTGATTGTTGAAATAGTTCTCCATGTATATTTAAATTTAACAAATATGTGAATTCCTGTCTCCCTTTCTCTGTAGCCTATTCAGCATGTGTATTTTTATATGCACATATAGAATCCTACTTGGTACCACATGTACATTCTTGTGATTTGGCTGACTTGGCAGATACAAATTGTGAGACGAGATCACTCCTACTTAACCCTGTTGGTACTGAATATTCAACCTATGGGTGAGTTTCCTAGTTGAACAACATTTTACATAAATCCATGTTCAGTAAAATGAATATTTTTAGATCTGTGGATGATATATATTTTATGATGAATTTTGATTGACATACACATTGCTACTTTTTTTGTCTGTGTGTACTCTCCAGATTTTTCAAAATATGAAATATATGTGTCTTATGTACACTCCCTAAATATATTCATGATCATGAATGTGGATTTATAATCAACTATTCACAAGATTATTCTCAGAAATATTCATCCACCTGAAATTTGCCTAATGCTCTCAAATATCAATCCGATTGTTGACTACATATTGGTTTCTTGCTAAGATTATATATTCAAACTCAACCCTGTTCAAAATGTCTAATCCTATCACTCACTTTATACTTTGCCTGATTTTCTAATATCTCTATTTATCTCTGCTTTCCTACATATTTTCCCCCGTTCATCATTGTGACCGACTCTTCACCTGTGCAGACATGAACATTCACTCTCTAACCGAAACTCTATAGCTAAAGAACTTTTGTTCCAAATCCTATACTCACACTTCTTCCTAAACGTACTGACTATCTTCCTAATTCTATCAACTATCCCTATTTGACTGGATGTTCTCTTCTACATTCAATCATCCTAGTAAATGTCAGGCGAGCTTCGCAGGAGGAGACCACCAATAGACTATCTCATGCAACAGCAAAAGTTTATTGACTGTCCAGCATGCTGGTGCTCAGAGCTCACTTGAATAGAGCAGACAGCCCTGAGAATAGCTTAAGTAGAGCTCATATACTTTACCTGGAGAGGGCAGGGAGGGAAGTTTATTGATGGATCAGGGCGAGTGGGCGATTTGCGTGGAACTGGGTCAGGGAGCACATTCTGCAGTTTGGCAGTTGGGGACAGCACATACTGGGAACAAGATTTGCAAGTATTTCTCAAGATTTCAACAGTGTTTTGTTAAGCATGCAGAAAAACAGGAAGTGACAAGTACCTATTTTATTAACCTTTTATTCCCCAATTCTTCTTCTGGCTACTTTTAATCATAAAAATGATCATTGGAAGTTGTCACATTCTATGTCTGCTAGTGGGGTATTACCTTAAGTTTAACTCCTCCAATTTGAGCCTGGAGAAAAGAAATTACATGGTTGAGAAAACAGGGTTTTATAGTTTGCAATAATATGAGGATTATTATTGGACCGGCCAGTGTTGATCAAAACGTAGTTAACCAGGGGGACTGTGTGAACCAAGACTCAAACCACCCTTATTGGGTCTCTCTCTATCGTTGATGCTCTTCAAGATGTCTTTTTAATTTACTCATACATTTTATTACAACTCCAGTATGCTCGGCATACAAACAACATTCTTTCCTCAATGGAGCACAAAGGCCCCCTTCTCTCATGAAGAGCAGGTCCAACCCTCAAGTGTTCTGAAAAACAACTTCAGAGAGAGAGGTAAAAGATTCATGCAAAGTTCTGATGGAGGTTTCTAATATCTTCGTTTTGGTCTATTGCTGTCATATTTTTTGTCATTTGTTGAGTCCCATGGACAAAGGCAGTAGTTTCCGTGCCCACCAGTGCAGCAATTCCTATTCCTAATAGGATGGCTAAAGGGAGGGATATATATTTTCAGTGGAACAGGGTTGTATGCCCCCCTATTTGATCTTCAAATGAACCTGTGTCGTGATAGAGCACTCTGGGAAACATCTGCACCATTACACAATTAATCACATCTGTTGACCATTTCATGAAAACATAAGCAATGTTTAAGTATATAGAATTATGCTGTAGTAGGGACAGACAAGGCAAGGCACCTAAGATAGCACTGAAGACAGGGAAACAGTCCTATTTCGTTGCAACCTGATTCAGAGGGCATTGATTGTGTTGTAATCAAGTAATCCTCTGAAACCCAAGTTGAGGTAGTTTCAGAATTTTGTACCCAACATTTAAGGGAAGGGGCTCAGAAGTTCACAGTCTGCAGAAGTTGAAAAAAGCAGTTTTTGTTTCTGTTTTTTTCCTCAGTTCTGGGCAAGTTAACTTTTCAAGGACACCTGGGAGGGTAAGAGCTTTTTTTTCCCTTTCTTATTTTCCCCCTGCCAGCTGTTACCACGGAGCCCAGTTACTAACTTCTTTAACTTAGAAATGTAGCCATCTCTGTGAAGCCCCAGGTCAAGGCCCAAGGCTTTATTCACATATTTTTGTGAAAAACTAGAAAGAGGGTGCCTAGCTAAGGATTGCTGTTTTTTTTAGCCAGTGGCCAAGTAGAACAGGGCAATATGAAAAGAGGAAGTTTAACTACATTGAACTCTTTTACAGGGACTCATTTGATGAAAGTCCAAAACTCAGCCATGGTGAAGACTTCTAGAGAAGGTCAGTTAAGACTTTTCAGTGGACCTGGTACAGAGGGGGAAGACAGGGAAGGTGGGGCTGAGAGCAGCTCCAAGGATCTGAGAATGAGGAAGGAGAGATGTAAAAGAATAATGGGAGAAGTGGTTTGGGATTTTCCTAGCAACAAAAACTTGAGCAGTAGAACAGGTAGAGCAGAGGGGAAGACGGGAGTGAGTATCCCAAAACGCATGTGAGGGACTTTAAATTCTTAGTAAACTGTTTTCAGTGATGACAAAGCAACTTTAAAGGCCATTTTCAATACATCTTGAATAGGGGTCTGAGGACCCTCCTCAGCTGGTTTGAGCTTTGGGTTAGCTGGTAAGAGGACCTGGTGGGACCTGGTGCGGGCACTGCCAGGAGAAGAGAGGAGTGAGTGGGTGAAGGGGTACTTCAGTACCTGCTACCTCAGCAAGGGGAAAATGGTCTGAGAACCAGCGGAGGTTTGGATTTTTGATCTATTAATTGGAGGGGAGAAATCAGGTTTCTGAGGTGGGAGTGACAGCAGAGACTCTGGAGCAGAAGGCTGAAGGTGAGGATCTATTGGATAAGCATAGGTCAGGATGTGAGTGAAGGAGGGAAAAGGCCTCCACATAGGGGAATCTCCTTTCACCCTTTTGAGCACTTACAGATGTTAAAAAGGTCATGCAGAATTTGAGGATCTAGAGACCCCTCTGGAAGCCATTGGTTTTTGTTATCTAATTCGTAATATGGCCAATGCTGTGCACTGAATTTGATGAGGAGTTTGGGTTCCATCAGGCAGCCCCTGTATGCTCACATCCCCATTACTTACAGAAGACGTCGGCTTTTCCCCCACACACTCATGGCTGTTTGTGGCTTTGATGGTCGGTCGGGCAAACTTAGTAATCTAGGCTAGCCAACCTGCATCTGGCTCGTGTGTTCCTACATCCATAATGTTTGTTTCCATTATCTATGTTACGGAAGGGATTTAATGGAATTTTAGTGGAATCCTCTTCATCAGGAATATCCCAATAGGAAAGACCTATAGGCAGCTGACAAATATCTGGGTAAAGTGATGGTCACCAGGTACCTAAGGGGGCTGTATGCAAGATAGATTATACATATTTTCCAGTAGAATTTGTGATCAGCCATCGCTGCTGCACGGGCTGATAAGGGTTAGGACTACTTGTTGCCAAGGGGAGATTCTATAGCCTTATCCACATAGTGAATATGCAATTTGAAAGTATTACCAGTCTTTTCCAGTTTCCAGCCAGAGTGTGGACAGGGCACAGGCTTGAGATGAGAGGCATGGATCCAGGAAGTGATTCTGTCTACCTTTACCACTGTAGATGTTATAAGTAGCACCTGGTATTGTCCTTTCCAGCAGGGTTCCAGAGATGACACCTGATATCGTCTTACGTAGATGAAGTCTCTTACTTGATATCGATGTGGAGTACTCTCGTCTCCAGTTTGGTAGGCAGTGGCCAGCTGTTTCCACAGGTATCACTGAGTTCTTTCAAGAGCTTTAAAACTGTCAAGCAAGGGGGTGTGGAAGGGATCGTTAGGTCTTAGAGTTGGGCTTAGGTCACTTACTGGAGGAGAGGCACCCTAGAGAATTTCACAGGGGATGAGGTTACTCAAAGAAACAGAGGGAGTATTTCTTGCATGAAACATTGTATATGGCAGGAGCATAGTCCAATCTTTTATGCTGGTCTCTAAGCTTTATTTCATTTAGCCCTCTTTAATGCTTCTATTCATTCTTTCTACCTGTCCTGAACTCTGGGGTCTGTTAGCACAATATAACTTCCAATTAATCCCCAGGTTCCTGGCTAACCCCTGACTTACCTGAGCCACGAACACCGGTGCATTATCAGACCGTATTACCTTAGGCAAGCCGTGTCTTTGAAAAATATCTTCCAGGATCTTCTTGACCACCATTTGCGCTGTTTCTTTTTTTATTTTTCTTTTTTAGTGGGGGGAAGGATTCAATCCATCTTAAAAATGTATCTACAAAGACTAGGAGATATTTATGTCCATACCTTGCTGGCTTAATTTCAGTAAAGTCAACTTCCCAGAATTGTCCTGGTCTGGATCCTCATAGATGCTTTCCTGTAGGAAGCTTGGAAGGGTAAGCATTAACCATTTGATGGACTCCACAGGCTTTTTTTACCCATTCAGCTATTTCTTTTTGCTGTGAGTCAGTTAGTGGAAAACTCTGTTCTTGATACTTCAGAAATACCTGCAGTTTCTTTTAACCATGGTGAGTGAGTTGATGTGCATTTTCTACTGACATAGTTAGAGCTGTGATTATAGGAGTTTTTACTGAAGGAGTTAGAAATTCCACTTGGGGGCCTTCAGGGTTAAAATTTATTTTGGCCCGGAGATTGGTGAGCAGATCTCTGCCCATCAATGGGGCCAGGCATTCTGGGATTACTAGGAAGGAGTGATGGATTTTTTCTTTCCCCAGTTCCATGATCCTCTTAGTTGTCCAAGCCAGATATTCACTGCCATTATCCTGCCCCTTGAACTAGAGACCTTTTATTTGATAGAGGGCGCAAAGTGGTCTTAGGGGTGAGTATATTGCCCCTGTATCCACTTCAAAGTTTACTGGGCTCCCCTCCACTTCAAAAGTTGCCCTGAACTCAGGGAGGGGATCTGAGCCGCGACTTTCGTAGTCATCCTCCAGAGTCAGAATGGCTGACTGGCGTGGCTGTCTCTTTCTAGTGCACTCTTTGGCCCAGTGTCCTTTTTTTTACAGTAGGCACATTGTTCTGAGGCCAGGGGTGGCCTCTGGCATGGGACCAGGTATCCCTTCATGTCTCCCTGTTTCTTAATTTCTGTCCCTTCTGTTGTTGTGACCAGGACCTTAGTCAACGCCTTAGTCTGTCTTTTGTTTCTTTTATCCTCCCTTTGCTCCCTTGTCTTCCTCAGTTTCTCTCTTAAGGTATACTTTCTTGGCTTCTGTGACTAAATCTCTCAAAGTCATATCTTGTAATCCATCTAAGCATTGTAACTTTCTTTTAATATCCAGGGCAGCTTGCCCAATAGAGGCCATCCTGACAGATGCATTTTGATCCTCTGCCTGAGCATCGAAAGGAGTATATCTCCTATATTCCTCCATAATTCTCTCTAGAAACATAGAGGGAGATTCATCAGGCATTTGAATAATATCTCTTACCTTGGCCAAATTAGTTGGTTGCCTAGCGGACACTCAGATGCCCACTATTAGAACCTGGCCATAAGTGGACAGATGCTTTCTAACTTCAAAGGTGTTGGTGTCCCATTTGGGTTGTTTCAAGGGAAAACCAGCTTTGATTAATTTGGGAAGATGTGTTGGTCTCCGATCTGGTCCGAGGATTTTTTTTCTAGCTTCCAGGAGGATTCTCTTTTGTTCCTCTGTCATAAAGAGAGTCTCTAGGAATTGTTGACAGTCATCCCAAGTATTCAGGTGTGAAAACATCAATGACTCAACCAGACCTGTGAGCCAAGTGGGGTCCTCGGAAAAAAAGGGATTGTTATTTTTCAAGTTATATAGGTCTGAAGAGGAGAAAGGCCAATATTTGTCGGCTTGCATTTTCCCCCATTGGCCTTTGTCAATTAATGGTCCGTAGGGACTTAGGGGGAGCATCACGGGAGTTTCAGGGTTTTCAATCATTCTAAGCCAGCGAGTTCCCTTAGCCGGGCCAGCTTCCTCCTGGGGAGGTGGGGCTATGTGTGCTGTGGGGGAGTTATCTGGAGGGTGCAGGGCCAGCTTAGCTTCCTCCAATGGCGGAGAGGCTGAGTCACCTGCAGGGGAATCACTTAGAGGGGGTTGGTGGTTGGGGGATGAGGGCAGGGTATAAGGAGGGGGATGAGAGTCCAGTAGACTCAAATCTTGTGACTCAGGAAGAACAGAGGGTGGTCGAGGAGGAGGAGCAGAGGGTTTGAGAGATCATGGGGGAAGCAGTACAAGCAGGGAAAGGGACAAGGAAAGGCTTCACCCATGGAGGAGGTGACTTGCAGAGGTCCTGCAAAGTTAAGATACATGGCTGTTGATCAGGATGGCTATGTGTGCGCAGCTGAAAGACAATATCTCTGACTTTTTAAATTAGTGGGAAGTAGAAAGATGCTTCTAGGGGCAATCCGACTTTAAATGTGAAACATTCTGAGGCACAGACAGTCTGGCAAGTCTGGAGTTTTACTGAAAAAGAAAGATTCTGAGCCCTTAAGTGAACTTTGGTCCAGTGATCAAGGGTCAGAGACAGAGACATTGAAGTGCTCTGTCCCATATCGAAAGATATACAAACAGTGAATGCAACAACACACAGCACAGACAAGACAAGACAATAAAGACAGGCAATGGACGTCCAAAACTGAGACCAGGACTGCGTAGCAGGCAAAACCCTATGGGCTGGCAATACCGAATCTGAAAAAAAATATCACTGAGTCGAGGAGACAATTGTTCCACGATTTCTCGAGTCCTTGGTGGCATCTCCCAATACCATTATTCATGAAGCAGAATGATTCCTAACCCAAATCGAACATGTTATCAACCCTAACAATACACTGTTACCTCAATCTAACTTTTCAGAAGAGCCGGGACAGAGTTGGTCTTACAATCCAGGAATGTTGGGGATCTTCCACCTGCTGAGAACATAAAAGATCCATGAAAAATGATCCCTGAAGAAGATGTAGGCAGCTTTGAAGGACCTGATTGAGCAAAAGTCATCTTCCATGGTGAACAACCTGGTCAGGATGAAGGGTTGTGTCTGAATCAGCCTCTCTATTCTTAATGTAGAGAAGATGGACCAAATGAGACCTGTGTGGAGAGTTGTTCCCAGGTGCCTATGGTTGATATACCATTCTAACTTGTGAATGTGTCACAGGAACTAGGGGCAGCCTCCATCTCATAGGACCCTTGGAAGCAACTGTTAAGAAAAAATGGTTGCCAAGGCAGTGAACTCATTCTGTTCCTGAAGGAAGTGACCTCACCTCACTTCCTTGGTGATGGAACTCTCTGATCTTGGGATCCAGGAAGCCAGTTAAACAGTGCCAGTCCTAGTCCCAGTCCCAGTGTTCTCACTTTTTGGATTTCCCGAGGACAGGGTCATTCTTTCTTGATAACTACTGATGTTAGGATGTCGAAATGGCAGAAAAGCTCTGAAGAGGGGCCTTTCCTGAGAAAGAAGGTAGTGCCTCACCGCTGACTCCTGACAACTTCAGAGAGTTGGCCAAAAACACAAGATCTGAGACAGGACAGGCTATTTTGGAGGAACATTGTATGGCCCTCCAGTCAGAGGACACTCCGGATAGTCACAGACCTACTTGTGGGAAGGAGGTGCCTTTGTGGGTTTGGGTATAAATTTGTGGTTTTGTCTCATGTTCTGAGAATAGGTAGGAAAGGCGGTTTGTTTGGTTTGGAGTGAACTATTTCTAGTAAGTCTTTTGACAAGGTGAGTGTTTCTATGTCTGTAACTCACTGTTTGTGGTTGTAGACATTAGAAAAGATAATGCATCAGTGGATGTGTCCTGTCTATGAGAAAGCTCCCCAGCATTCATCCTATCAAATTTATGAATGGACTGCCGCTTGCCTTATGGATGGCCAACTCCTGCTATGTGTACATCCAAAACCAAAATGGCTAAAAGAACAGTCATTGTGGATAGAGTCTCTTGACTTCCTTTGTAAGGTTCCTGATCTCAATTAAGTGAGAATAGAGATCCTTTGGGTCAAGTGAATTCCTTAAATCCTACAGAGGCTAGCTCATAGTTGCTTGGGTTTTCTCATGACATTAATTCACATAAAGAATCTAAAATGCACAGTCAGTAGGCCTCAAATTGGAGAAGCAGAGCAGTATTAATGGCAGGCCTATTTGATCACTCCTGGTTCACAGGAAGCATGTCCAGGCCACCATGACTTCAGGCAAATGAGGGGCATGGGAGCTTATTTTGGACACTGCCTTGGGCAGCACCCCTCATGGAAACCTCCAACCAGAGGTTATGATGAGTGTCTATATATAAGAAGATGAGGGCAATGTGGGAGTTTTTTGGTTTTAATTGTGGTCATTTGTGTGGTGGTAGGAAGAGATGACTGGGTCCACCTGGGCTTGAACTCTGGTGTGATTCCCCATAAAGACTGAGTTCTGGAATTGATCTCAAAGAAGTATTTTCATGAATTGTGTTGTGATATTAGGAGGCCACACATAAGATTGGCCCTTTGAAACTGAGATCTAGGCCCAGAGTGGCTTTCCACAGAGCACTTGGAATCTCAGCCAGGATATCACATGATTTTATTGTGAAAGATTTGACAGCCATAGTTGAGAGTCAAAACACACATGGACTTCACATTGTAGACCTCAATGGGTCTGGCTTCATGTGACATTTTGGCCACTCTTTGGGAAGCCTTGCCTGTGGGAGTCCTCCAGAGATTTCATTGAAATTAGCTTCCTCACCATTTAATGGTTATTGAAATAATTGAAACACTCAGTGCCTCCAACTTCATTCTTGAAAAATGGCTCCATATATACCATGACATTTTTGAAATTTCCATGACCAGGTGGCACTGCAGAACCACTGGATATCCTGTAGCTGATCATGAGTGTGCCAGACACTGCCTTGATTGACTGGGTTTCACGAAAATGGTGTAGATCAGAGATGCCAGTAAGTTGGAGCCTGCTGATGAGAAGTGGGCCCAACATCTGTGGTGGGGCCATGTGGATCTGCCATTGACTTCCGAGTGGCTTTTGGCTTACATGGTGCAGCCAGGAGACCCTTATATGTAAAGACATCTTGTTATATGGAGAGGTTTCAGGGCAATGATCAGAATCAGTTTGTTATGGACAAGGGGGCAAGCTATGTGGGGTAGAAGCCTTGTTGGTGAATTCTCCTGAGAACCCTGACCCTCCACACATGACAGAACTCCCTCCTGCATTGTGTCCCAGTTGAACTCCTTGTATTTCATGAAGCAAATACAAAAACCCCAGTGCTGAAGCAAGAAACACCACGACAATTGTAGGATGACCAATTGGCTTCACAGTCAAGACGGAGAGACACTTAGCCCCCAGTGGCCACAGATTACCTACAAAGAGAGAATACAGCACTTCTGGCTCATGTTCTTTGGAGAATAAGGAACCAAGTCCTCCAGGTCACATAGATGAAGACACATCTTTGGTGGTCTTACTACAAAGAAAGCTAAAGCTCCTGACAACCACATATATTTCAAGTGCCCAATCTCAGAGGCATTTTCTCCAGGAGTATTTAGGCCAGCAGACTTGCATGATTGTGGAGTGTTCATCCTGTCCCTTACTTTTGAAAACTCCTTTACGACCCCCAAGGTTGTGATCTCCTGAGCATTTTCCATTCCAGATATGTATTCACAGATTTACTAATTCTTCTCCTCTAATTCTGTCTTACATGGGGTGAAGGTAATGTCAAGGCATTGTTCTGAATGAGAGTGGGAAGATTTTTTGTAGCACATATTTGCATACACAATGGATTCATTTTCCTATTTTCCATTCGAATTACTGAAACCCTGACACTAACCCACACCCTACTAGACTCTGACTAGTAATCCTAATATGATGGAGAAAAATAACCCAAACAGAATAGAAATACAAGCAGTTCAGAGGAGGCATGGTGTATAGTTGGACTTGCCTTTTGCATGATAAAGTGAAGGTGTTATAAATCTGGTCAATTATTAATTGAAATAGTTCCTCATGTGTTTTGAAAGGTATCAATTATGTGAATTCCTGTCTCCCCTTATCTGTTGCCTATTCAGCACATGTATTTTTATATGCACATATAGATTCCTACCTGGTACCACACGTACATTCTTGTGAGGTGGCTGACGTGGCAGATACAAATTGTGAGAAGAGATCACTCCTCCTAAACGCTGTTGGAATTGAAAATTCAACCTATGGGTGAGCTTCCTAGTTGAACAACATTATACATAAATCCATATTCAGTAAAATAAATATTTTTGGATCTGTGTATGATATGTATTTCATGATGAATTTCGATTGTCATATATATTGCTCCTTTTTTATATTTCTGTATGTGTTTTGTGAAAAATCTACACTCTCGAGATTTTTCAAAATATGAAATATATGTCTCTTATTATACACTCCCTAAATTCATTCATGTTCATGTATGTGGTTTTATAATCAACTTTTCACAAGATTATTTTCAGATATATTCATCCACCTCAAATACATATTTGTTTTCTAGTACTGAAAACTCACTTCAGTGAAGGGTGCATACAAATCCTTATATTTCTACAGTAACTGACCCAGGTTAACATCAATACAAGTAGATTCCTATGGGAAATGTTGTGCATTTTGATGTTCATTTTTATTCAACACTGGTACATTACTATTTCTTCAGTTTATGGACATCTTAGAAAATAGATTTCATCCACATTTCACAAATTTAAATGCATTTGTACACTTTCAATCACTTCCTGCTTAAGATCACACGTATTCCTCCTTTTTTTTTTTTGACTGGTTTTTTCATGAAAGTTCTTCCTAACGCATTATTTTTGATTTCCATAATCTTTTTGAAGCAAAACTCACACTCTCTTTATGATAAACCATAACACTTACATTACTATTAGATGTATAATTGGATGGAATGAATGATTGTATGTCAATGTAAGATTTCCTGTATATTTTCAGACATCAATTTATTCCAATTTCCAAAGTTGATACCAGTTATATTATTTATTCACAGTATGGACTATTCATGCATTATCTCTATATTCAAAGAAACAGCGTACACCTATTTTGATCCCCAATACTATTTAATGAGTTTTCAAAATATAGTTCCCCTTAATGGTAGAAGAAATACTCATGTCACCAGAACTACATATATATTTTATCACAGTAATATTTTGGAAAAAAAATGTAAAGATCACACTTACGTCTGTACCAACTCCTAAATTGAATGTGAGTATGAATTACTAAAAACATCCATGTCCAGGATGCCTAAGGCTCTCAAATGTCAATCCTATTGGTGAGTACATATCTGTTTCATCCTAAGATTATATATTCAACCTCAACTCTGTTGAAAATGTCTAAACCTATCACTCATTTATACTTTGCCTGATTTCCTAATGTCACTATTGATATCTATTTTCCTACATATTTTGCCCAGTTCATCATAGTGACTGATTCTTCAGATTTGCTGACATTTACATTCACTGTCTAACGAAAATTCTATTACTAAAAATTCTCGGTCCAACTCCTAGACTCACTCTTCTTCCTAAACTTACTATCTTCCTAATCCTCCTGACTACCACTTTTTGACTAGATATTCTCTTTTACATTCAATCATCTGAGGTACAGTGTTTTATCCTACAGATGTTGCACATCGTAGGATATATATTTTATTCACAAATTCACAAATTTATAGGCATTTGCTTCACTTTTAATCACTTCCTGCGTCAGAACACATGTATTTCTCCAGGTTTCTTGACTGTTTTTTTTCATGAGACTTCTTTCAAAACACATTATTTTCGATTTCCAAAAACACTTTTGAAGCAAAACTCACACATTCTTCATGATACAACATAACGCTAATATTACCATTAGATGTATTACTGGTTGGAATGAATGATTGTATATCAACATAAGATTTCCTGTATATATTCAGATATCAGTTCAATCCATTACTTAAAGTTGGAACAAGTTTTATTATTTATTCACAGTATGGTCTATTCATGCTTTATCTCTATATTTATAGACACAGGGTACACCTCTTTGTACCCCTAATACTAATTTTACATCTTTAATATATTGCTCCCAGAAATGGTGGAAGAAATACTCATGTCACCTGATCTACATATACATTTTATCACAGAAATATTCTGGAAAAAAAATGTAAAGGTCACACTTATGACTGTATCAAAGCCTAAATGGAAAGTGAACATGGATTACTAAAAACATCCATGTCTTGGTTGCCTTTTTCTCTCAAATGTCAATTCAATTGGTGACTACATATTTGTTTCTTTCTAAGATTATGTATTCAAACTCAACCCTGTTGAAAGTGTCTAATCCAGTCACTCATTTTATACTTTGCCTGATTTTGTAATGCCTCTATTGATATCTGCGTTGCTACATATTTTCCCCAGTTCATCATACTGAGTGACTCTTCATATGTCCTGACATTTACATTCACTCTCTAACCGAAACCCTATTGCTAAAGACCTTTTGTTCCAAATCCTATACTCACTCTTCTTCTTAAACCTATGGAATATCTTCCTAATCCTACTGACTATCCCTTTTTGATTGGATGTTCTCTTCTACATTCAATCATCCAAGGTACAAGGTCCTATGCCATTGTATATCAAATTATCTGAGACATCTTTGCAGAACATAATTCAAATCTAAGTATCCCAATCAAGGGCCCAATGCCCTTCTGGGCTTCAAATCATACCGAGATTTCTGTTTTCATACTTATATTTCACCTCTGTATACTTGTAAATATCGCAGGGAATGATTACTAACCCAAAACGAACCTGTTACTATCCCTAAACATACACTGTTCCCTCAATCTCATTTTACAGAAGAGCAGGGACAGAGTGGTTCTTACAATACAGGAAAGTAGTGGACTTTACACCTGCTGAGAACCAGAAGTGTCCATGCAGAAATGATACCTGGGGAAGTTGTAGGTATGTATGTAGGACCTGAGAGAGCAAAATTCATCTTCCATGGCAAACAACCTGGTCTGGATGAGGGATGTGTCTGAATCAGCCTCTCTCTTCTTATTTTAGAGAAAATGGACCGAACCAGGCCTGTGTGGAGAGCTGTTCCCGGGTGCCAATGGTTGATATACCATTCTAACTTGTGAAATTGTCACAGGAAGTAGGGGCAGACTCCATCTCATGGGACCCTTGGAAGCAACTGTTAGGACAAAGTGGTTGCCAAGGCAGTGACCTCATTCAGTTCCAAAGAAAGTGGCAAACCTCATTTTCTTGGTGATGGAACTCTCTGAACTTGGTATCCAAGAAGCCAGGCACCCAGAGGATGTCCCAGTCCCAGTCCCAGTGGGCTCACTTGTTAGGATTTACCAAGGACAGAGTGAGTCTTTCTTGGTAACTACTGATGTGAGGATGGCCAAAAGCCAGGAAAGCTCTGAAGTGGGACCTTTCCTGAGAAAGCAGGCAGTGGCTCACCACTTTTTCCTGACAACTTCACAGAGTTGGACAAGGAAACCAGATCTGAGAGAGGACAGGCCATTTCGGGGGATCATAGTATGGCCCACCATTCAGAGGACACTCCAGATAGTCACAGACCTACTTGGGGGAAGGAGGTGCCATTGTGGGAGTGGGTGTGGATTTCTGGTTTTGTCTCATGTTCTGAGAATAGGTTGGAAAGGCAGTTTGTTTGGTTTGGAGTGGACAGTTTCTAGTACGTCGTTTGACAAGGCGAGTGTTTCTGATTCTGTGTATCCCAGTATGTCCGTTGTTATACACATTAGAAAAAAGAATGCATTAATGGATGTGCCCTGTCTAGTATAAATCTGCCCCTAATTCATTCTGGCCAATTTATGAATGGACTGCAGCTTGTCTTATCGATGGGCAACACCTGCTATCTTCCTAAGTTGAAGTTTTCTTCCTGAATTCTGGCCACTCTCCAGAATATGCTCATGGTTTTGTGTCCACGATATGTAACACCTCCAAGCTCTGTGACATGGCCATGTACTGGAGAGCTGAAGAGAAGGCGAGCATCTCAGAAAACTTGGATATCATGGTGACCAGGAAAGTCTCAGTGGAGAAACCCTGCTTTGGGCCTTTTGCTTCCTTATTGTTCTTTTGCCCTGAATGTCTGGAAGTTCTTTGCCTCAGGCCACCCCTTTTGTGAAGCCTGAAGAAAACAGTTTTCAAATGGAAATGAATGGGCATCAATGTGGCTCTTTGCTTAATTGCTTTGGAAAGAGATGTGTCTGAATTAGCCTCTTGGCCCTGTGTGTGCCTGTGGCATAGATTCTCAGCACCTGATGGATCTATAGAATGATCTCATGTGTGCATCCAAAACAATAATAGCAAAAAGTCAGTCATTGTGGATGAAGTCTCTCCCCTTCCTCTGTGAGGTTCCTGACCTCCATCAAGTGAGAATAGGTGTTCTTTGGGTCAAATGAGTTCTTCAAAGCCCTGCAAAGGTGCTTGGTTTTTTGCATGACTCCAAATCACATAAAAAATCTATTCCTGATATTAGTAGTCCTCAAATGGGAGAAACAAAGCAGTATTAATGGCAGGCTTATTTGATCACTTCTGGTTTACAGGAAGGATGTCCAGGCCACCCTGACTACAGGCCAATAAGGGGCAAGCGAGCTTAATTTGGACATTGTCTTAGGCTGTGCCCCAAATGGAAAACTCCAGTCAGAGGTGAAGATAAGTGACTATATGGAAGAAGATGAGGGCCATGTGGGAATGTTTTGGTTTTAATTTTGGTCATTTGTGTAGCGGTTTGAAGAAATGACTGGGTCCACCTGGGCTTGAACTCTGGTGTGATTCCCTTTAGAGACTGAGTTGTGGAACTCACCTCAGAGAAGAATTGCCATGAAATATGTTGGGATTTTAGGAGGCCACGCATGAGAGTCACCCTTGAAAACTGAGATCTAGGCCCAGGGTGGATTTTCACAGAGCACTGGAAATCTCAGCCAGGATATCACATGATTTTATTCTTAAAGACAAGGCAGCCATAGTTGAGAGTCAAAACACACATGGACCTCACATTGTAGACCTCAATGGGCCTGGCTTCCTGTGACATTTTAGCCACTCTTTGGGAATCCTTGGCTCTGAGATTTCTCCAGAGCTTTCATTGAAATGAGCTTCCTCAACTTTTAATGGTTACTGATTGAATTGAAACCCACAGTGCCTCCAACTTCATCCTTGAAAAATGGCTAAATAAATACCATGAAATTTTTGAAATTCCCATGACCAGGTGGCACTGGAGAACCTTTGGATGTCCTGTTGCTGATCATGAGTATAGCAGACAGTGCCTTTATTGACTGAGTTACAAGAAAACGGTGTAGAACAGAGATGGCAATAAGTTGGAGCCTGCTGACTAGTGGGTCTACAACAGTGGTGGGCAGGTGTGTGATAAAACATCAGTGGTAGGGCCATGAGGATCTACCATTGGATTCCATATGGCTCTTGACTGACATGATGCAGCAAGCAGACCCTTATATGTGAAGACATCTTGTTATATGATGAGGATTCAGGCCAATGTTCAGAATCAGGTTGATATGGACAAGGGGGCAATGGGGCAAGCTATGATGGATAGAAGCATGGTTGGTGCATTCTCCTGCAGACCATGACCCACCACACGTGACAGAACTCCCTCAAGTACTGTGTCCCAGTTGAGCTCCTTGTATTTTGTAAGGCAAATTCCAAACTCCCAGTGCAGCCGCAAGAAACACCACAAAATGTGGAGGAGGACCAAATGGCTTCACAGTTCACACGGGGAGACACTTAGTCCCCAGTGGACACAGTTTACCTATAAAGAGAGAATTCAGCACAGCTGCCTCATGTTCATTGGAAAATAAGAAACCATGTCCTCCAGGGCACAGAGATGCAGACCGAGCTTTGATGGTCTCACTACAAAGGAAGCCAAATATCCTGACAACAACATATATTTCAAGGACCCAACCTCAGAGGCAGTTTCTCAAAAAGTTTGAAGGCCAGCATAGGTGCATGTTTGTGGAGTGTTTACCCTGTCCCTTACTTTTGGAAACTCCTCTACCACCTCCAAGGTTGTGAACTCCAGAGCATTTTCCATTCCAGATATGCATTCACTGATTTTCTAACTCTTCTCCTCTAATTGTGTCTTACTTGGGGAGAAGGTAATGTGAAGGCATTGTTCTGTATTAGAGTGCTAGGATATTTTTGCAGCACATATTTGCATACACATTGGATTCCTTTTCCAATTTTCCTTTCGAAATACTGAATCCCTGACACTAACACACACCTACTAGACTCAGAATACTCTTCCTAATATAATGGAGAAAAAAACCAAACAGAATAGAAATACAAGCAGTTCAGAGGAGGCATGTTGTATAGTTGGACTTGCCTTTTGCATTATATAAGGTAGGAGTTATAAATCTATTCAATTTTTAATTGAAATAATTTTCCATGTGTTTTTAAAGTTAAAAAATATGTGATTTCTTTTTTCTATTTCTCTGTAGCCAATTTACACATGTATATTTATATGCACATATAGAATCCTAACAGGTATCACACGTACATTTTTGTGAGGTGGCTGACTTGGAAGTTAAAAATTGTGAGAAGAGATCACTCCTCTTAAACGAGTTGGAAATAAAATTCAACATATAGGGGAGCTTCCTATTAGAACAACATTATACATAAAATTATGTTCAGTAAAATAAATATTTTTGCATCTGTGAATGATATATATTTAATGATGAATTTGGATTGGCATATATATTGCTACTTTTTAATGTCTCTCTTTGTGCGTGTGTATATATATATATATATATATATATCTCCACACTCCACAGATTTTTCAAAATATAAAATATATGTGACTTATATACACTCTCTAAATTCATTCATGTTCATGTATGTGGATTTATAATGAAATTTATACAAGATTATTTCCAGAAATATTCATCCACCTGAAATACATATTTGTTTCCTAGTACGGAAAACTAACTTCAGTGACTGGTGCATACAAATCCTAATAATTCTCCAGTAACTGACCCCGTCTAACATCAATGCAAGTAGATTCCTATGGGACATGATATGTAATTGGACGTTCATTTTCATTCAACACTGGTACAATATTATTTCTTCAGTTTTTGCACATCATAGGATATGAATTTCATCCACAATTCACAAATTAATAGGCATTTGTTTCAAATTTAATCACTTCCTGCTTCAGAACGCATGTATTGTCAGGGTTTCTTGACAGGTCTTTTCATGAGAATTCTTTCCAAACACATTATTTTCAATTTTTATAATCACTTTTGTAGCAAAACTCACAAACTCTTCATGATAAACCAAAACACTAATATTATCATTAGATGTATAACTGGTTGTAATGAATGATTGTATATCAATATAAGTATGGTCTATTCATGCATTATCTCCATATTCATAGACACAGGGTACCCCTCTTTGTACCCCCAATATGAATTTTATGTCTTCAATATATTGCTCCCAGAAATGGTGGTAGAAATACTCATGTCACTTGATCTACATATACATTTTATCACAGTAATAATCTGGACAAAAATGTAAAGGTCACACTTATGATTGTACCAAAGCCTAAATGTAATGTGAACATGAATTACTAAAAACATCCATGTCCAGGTTGCCTAATGCTCTCAAATGTCAATCCTATTGGTGACTACATATTTGTTTCTTGCAAAGATTATGTATTCAAACTCAACCCTGTTGAAAATGTCTAATCCTATCACTCACTATATACTTTGCCTGATTTCGTAATGTCACTATTGATATCTGCTTTTCTACATATTTTCAACAGCTCATCATAGTGACTGACTCTTCATATGTGCTGACATTTACATTCACTCTCTAACTAAAACCCTATTACTAAAGAACTTTTGGTCCAAATCCTATACTCACTCTTCTTCCTAAACCTACCAAATATCTTCCTAATCCTACCTACTATCCCATTTTGACTAGATGTTCTCTTCTACATTCAGTCATCCAAGGTACAAGGTCCTATGCCATTTTATATCGATTTAACTTAGATAACTGTGCAGAACATAATTCAGAGGTAACAATCCCAATCAAGGGCCCAATGCCCTTCTGGGCTTCAAATCATACATAGATTTCTGTTTTCATACTTCTATTTCACCTCTATATTCTTGTAAATATCATAGGTTCCCAATACCATTATTCATCACACAGAATGATTCCTAACAAAAATCAAAGCAGTTATTAACCCTAAACATACATTGTTCCTTCAATCTCATTTTACAGAAGAGCAGGGACAGAGTGGTTCTTACAATACAGGAAAGTAGGGGACCTTCCACCTGCTGAGAACCTCAAAGGTCCATTCAGAAATAATACCTGGAGAAGTTGTAGGTAGGTATGAAGGTCCTGAGAGAGCAAAATTCATCTTCCATGGTGAACAACCTGGTCAGGATGACGGGATGTGTTGGAATCAGCCTCTCTCTTCTTATTGTAGAGAAGACTGACCAAACCAGGCCTTTGTGGAGAGCTGCTCCCGGGTGCCTATGGTTGATATACCATTCTAACTTGTGAAAGTGTCACAGGAAGTAGGGGCAGACTCCATCTCATGGTAGCCTTGGAAGCAACGGTTAGGACAAAGTGGTTGCCAAGGCAGTGACCTCATTCATTTCCAAGAAAATGACATACCTGATTTCCTGGGTGATGGAACTCTCTGAACTTGTTATCAAAGAAGCCAGGCAGCCAAAGGTAGTCCCAGTCCCAGTCCCAGTGGGCTCACTTGTTTGGATTTCCCAAGGACAGAGTCAGTCTTTCTTGGTACCTACTGATGTGAGGAAGGAAAATGCCAGGAAAGCTCTCGAGAGGGACTTTTCCTGAGAAAGCAGGTAGTGCCTCACCACTTTTTTCTGACAACTTCACAGTGTTGGCCAAGGAAACCAGATCTGAGAGAGGACAGGCCATTTTGGGGGATCATAGTATGGCCCACCATTCAGAAGACACCCCGGATAGTCACAGACCTACTTGGGGAAAGGATGTGCCTTTGTGGGACTTGGTGTGTGTTTGTGGTTTTGTCTCTTGTTCTGAGAATAGGTAGGAAAGGTTGTTTGTTTGGTTGGATTGGACTGTTTCTAGTAAGTTTTTGAAAAGCCGAGTCTTTCTATGTCTGTGTTCATTGTTGTTGACATTAGAAAAGAGGATGCATTAATGGATGTGTCCTGTCTAGTATAAATCTTCCCAAAATTCATCCTGCCCTATTTGTGAATGGACTGCAGCTTGTCTTATCGATGGGCAACACCTGCTATCTTCCTAAGTTGGTGTTTTCTTCCTGAATTCTGGACACTCTCCAGAATAGGCTCATGGTTTTGTGTCCAAGATATGTACCACCTCCAAGCTCTGTGACATGGCGATGTACTGGAGAGCTGAAGAGAATGGCGAGCATCTGAGAAAACTCAGATATCAGGGTGACCAGGAAAGTCTCAGTGGAGTAACCCTGCTTTTTGCCTTTTGCTTACTTATTGTTCTGTTGCACTGAATGTCAGGAAGGTCTTTGCCTCAGGCCACACCTTTGTGAAGCCTGGAGAAAACAGTTTTCAAATGGAAATGAAGGGAATCACCTGTGGCTCTTTTCTTAATTGCTTTGGAAAGGGATATGTCTGAATCAGCCCCTTGGCCTTGTGTGAGGCTGTGGCTTAGATTCTCAGCACCTGATGTATCTAAAGAAAGATCCCATGTGTGAATCCAAAACCAAAATGGCCAAAAGAGCAGTCATTGTAATGAAGCCTCTCGCCTTTCTCTGCAAGGTTCCTGACCTCCATCAAGTGAGAATAGAGATCCTTTGTGTCAAATGAGTTCTTCACAACCTGCAGAGGCTAGCCCATAGGTGCTTGTGTTTTCTCATGACTCCAATTCACATTAAGAATCTAACCCCAAAGTCAGTAGGCCTCAAATTGGAGAATTGGAATAGTATTAACGGCAAGCCTATTTGTTTACTCCTGGTTCACAGGAATGGTGTCCAGGCCACCCTGAAGGTATGCAAATGAGGTGCAAGGATGCTTATTTTGGACACTGACTTGGGCTGTGCCCCTCATGGAAACCTTCAGGCAGAGTTTATGATGAGTGTTTATATGGAAGAAGATGAGGGACGTGTGGGAGTATTTTGGTTTTAATTGTATTCATTTGTGTCACGGAAGAGTTGACTGGGTCCATCTGGGCTTGAACTCTGGTTTGATTCCCCTTACAGACTAAGATCTGGAACTGAACTCAGAGAAGTATTGCCATAAATTGTGATGGGATTTTAGGAGGCCAGGCATGGAGAGGTGACCTTGGAACCCGAGGTCTAGGCCCAGGTTGGCTTTCCAAAGAACACTGGGAATCTCAGCCAAGATATCACATGATTTAATTCTGAAAGACTTGGCAGCCATAATTGAGATTGAAAACACACATGGACCTCGCTTTGTAGACCTCAGTGGGCCTGGTTTCATGTTACTTTTTGGGCACTTCTTGGGAAGCCTTGCTTGTGAGAGTGCTCCAGAGTTTCACTGAAATTAGCTTCCTCAGCATTTAATTGTTCCTGAATGAATTGAAACCCACAATGCCTCCAACTTCATCCATGAAATATTGCTGGAAAATTATCATAAAATTTTTGAAATTCCCACGACCAGCTAAAACTGGAGAACCTTGGGATGTCCTCTTGATGATCATGAGTATACCAGACAGTGCCTTGATTGACTGGGTTTCAAGAAAATGGTGTAGAACAGAGATGCCAGTAAGTTGGAGCCTGGTGAGTAGTGGGACTAGAGCAGTGTTATGAAAGTGTGTGATAAAACATCTGTGGTGGGCCATGTGGATCTTCCATTGGCTTCCAAATGTCTTGTGACTGACATGGTGCAGCCAGTAGACCCATATATCTAAAGGCATATTTTTATATGGAGAAGTTTCAGGAAAATGTTCAGAATCATGTTGCTATTGTCAAGGGGGCAAGATACATGGGATATAACCCTGGTTGGTGCATTCTCCTGCAGACCCTGCCCACCACACCTAACAGAACTAGCACCAGCAATGTGTCCCATTTGAAATCCTTTTTTTCGTGAAGAAAATACCAAACTCCCAGTGCAGCAGCAAGAAACACCACGAAAATTGGAAGATGACCAAATGGGTTCACAGTCCACACGGGGAGAAAAAAAGCCCTCAGTGGCCACAGTTTACCTACAAAGAGAGAATTCAGCACTGCTGTCTCATTTTGATTGGAAAATAAGTAACCATGTCCTTCAGGTCACATAGATGCAGAAACAGCTTTGATGGTCTCACTACAAAGAAAACTAAAGATCCTGACAACAACATATATTTCAAGTGCCCAACCTCAGAGGCAAATTCTCAAAAAGTCTTTAGACCAGCAGAGCTCCATGTTTGTGGAGTGTTTACCCTGTCCCTTGCATTTAGAAACTCCTCTACCACCTCCAAAGATGTGAAATCTGGAGCATTTTCCATTCTAGATAGTTATTCAGAAATTTTCTAACTCTTCTCCTCTAATTGTGTCTTACTTGAGGCAAAGGTTATGTCAAAGCATCGTTCTGGATGAGAGTTGGAAGATTTTTCTGTAGCATATATTTGCATACACATTAGAATCAATTTCCTATTTTCCATTCGAAATACTGAATCCCTGAAACTAACCCATACCCTACCAGACTCTGACTACTAATCCTAATATGATGGAGAAAAATAACCCAAACAGAATAGATATACAAGCAGTTCAGAGGAGGCATGGTGTATAGTTGGACTTGCCTTCTGCGTGATACAGAGTAGGAGTTATAGATCTAGTCAATTGATTGTTGAAATAGTTCTCCACGTATATTTTAATTTAACAAATATGTGAATTCCTGTCTCCCTTTCTCTGTAGCCTATTCAGCATGTGTATTTTTATATGCACATATAGAATCCTACTTGGTACCACATGTACATTCTTGTGATTTGGCTGGCTTGGCAGATACAAATTGGAAGAAGAGATCACTCCTACCAAACCCTGTTGGAACTGAATATTCAACCTAGGGGTGAGCTTCCTAGTTGAACAATATTATACCTAAATCCATGTTAAGTAAAATGAATTTTTTTAGATCTGTGGATGATATATATTTTATGATAAATTTTCATTGACATATATATTGCTAATTTTTTGTCTGTGTGTGTTTTGTATATATATATATATATATATATATATATATATATATATATATACACTCTCCGGATTTTTCAAAATATGAAATATATGTGTCTTATATACACTCCCTAATTTCATTCATGTTCATGTATGTGTATTTATAATCAAACATTCACAAGATTATTCTCAGAAATATTCATCCACCTGAAATATGCCTAATGCTCTCAAATGTCAATCATATTCGTGATTACATATTTGTTTCTTCCTATGATTATATATTCAACTCAACCCTGTTCAAAATGTCTAATCCTATCACTCACTTTATACTTTGCCTGATTTCATAATGTCTTTATTGATATCTGCTTTCCCTCATATTTTCCCCTCTTCATCATTGTGACTGACTCTTCACCTGTGCTGACATTTACATTCAGTCTCTAACCGAAACCCTATTGCTAAAGAACTTTTCTTCCAAATCTTATACTCACTCTTCTTCCTAAACATACTGACTATCCTCCAAAACCTACCGACTATCGCTCTTTTACTGGATGTTCTCTTCTACATTAAATCATCCAAGTAATTGTCGGGCGAGCTTCGGAGGAGGAGACCACCAACAGACTATCTCATGAAACAGGAAAGGGTTTATTTGGTGTCCAGCATGCTGGGGCTTAGAGCTAAATTGAATAGAGCAGACAGTTCTAAAAATAGCTTAATTAGAGCTTATATGCTTTTCCTGGAGAAGGCAGGGAGGGAAGTTTATTGATGGGTCAGGACGAGTGGGCAGTTTGCATGCAACTGAGTGAGGGAGTATATTCTGCAGTTTGGCAGTTGGGGACAGCACATTCTGGGAACAAGATTTGCAAGCATTTCTCAAAATTTCAACAGTGTTTTGTTAAGCATACAGAAAAACAGGAAGTGACAAGTACCTATTTTATTAACCTTTCACTCCCCACTTCTTTTTCTGGCTACTTTTAATCATAAAAACGATCATTGGGAGGTGTCACATTCTTTGTCTGCTAGTGGGTTATTATCATAATTTTAACTCTTCCAATTTGAGCCTGGAGAAAAGAAATTACACGGTTGAGCAAACAGGGTTTTATAGTTCACAATAATATGAGGATTATTATTGGACCGGCCAGGGTTGATCCAAACGTAGTTAACCAGGGGGACTGTGTGAACCAAGACTCAAACCATCCTTTTTGGGCCTCTCTCTCTCTTTGATGCTCTTCAAGGTGTCCCTTTATTTTACTCATAAATTTTTTTACAACTCCAGTATGGTCGGCATAAAAACAGCATTCTTCCCTCAATGCAGCACAAAACCTCCCTTTTCTAATGAAGAGGAGGTCCAACCCTCGACTGTTCTGTAAAACAACTTCAGAGAGAGAGGTTAAAGATTCATGCAAAGCTCTGATTGAGGTTTCTAATATCTTAGTTTTGGTCTATTGCTGCTTCTAATTGGGTCATTTGTTGTGTCCCATGGACAAGGGCAGTGGTTCCTGTGCCCACCCATGCAGCAACTCCTATTCCTAGTAGGATGGCTAAAGTGAGGAATATATGTTTCCAGTGAAACTGGGTTGTATGCCCCCATATTTGATCTTCAAATAAACCTGCTTCATGACCGAGCACGCTGGGAAACATCTGCACCATTACAGAATTAATCACATGTGTTGACCATTTCATGAAAACATAAACAATGTTTACGTATATAGAATTATGCTGTTGTAGGGACGCACATGGCAAGGCACCTAAGATAGCACTGAAGACAGGGAAACAGTCCTATTTGGTTGCAAGCAGATTCAGAGGACAATGCTTCTGTTGTAATCAATTAATCCCCTGAAACTCAAGTTTAGGTAGTTTCAGAATTTTGTACCCAACAAGTAAGGGAAGGGGCTCAGAAGTTTACAGTCTGCAGAAGTTCAAAAAAGCAGATTTTGTTTCTGTTTTTTCTTCTGTTCTGGGCAAGTTAACTTTTGAGGACACCTGGGAGGGGGAGAGCTTATTCTTCCCTTTCTTATTTTCCCTCTGCCAGCTGTTACCACAGAGCCTAGTTGGTAATTTATTTATCTTAGCAATGTAGCCATCTCTGTGAAGCCCCAGCTCAAGGTCAGAGGCCTTGTTTACATATTTTGTGAAAAACAAGTAAGGGCGTGTGTAGCATAGAAGTGCTGATATTTTTAGCCAGTGACCAAGTAGAACAAGATAACACGAAAAGAGGAAGTTTATCTACATTGTACTCCTTTATAGGGACTCTTTTGCTGAAAGTCCTAAAGTCAGCCAGGTGAAGACTTCTGGAGAAGGTCAGTTAAGACTATTCTGTGGCTTAGTTCAGAGGGGGAAGACTGGGAAGGCGGGGCTGAGAGCAGCTCCATGGATCTGAGAATGAGGAAGGAGAGATGTAAAAAAATAATGGGAAAGGGGTTTGGGATGTTTCTAGCAACAAAAACTTGAGCATTAGAACTGGTAGAGCAGAGGGAAAGACGGGAGTGAGTATCCCAAAACGCATGTGAGGGACTTTAAATTATTAGTAAAGTGTTTTCAGTGATGACAAAGCAACTTTAATTGCCATTTTTATTCCATCTTGGAGAGGGGTCTGAAGGCTCTCCTCAGCTGGTTTGAGCTTTGGGTTAGCTAAAAAGAGGACCTGGTGGAACCCGGAGCGGGCACTGACAGGAGAAGAGAGGAGAGAGTGGGTGGAGGGGTACCTCTGAACCTGTTACCTCAGCAAGGGGCCAATGGTCTGAGAACCAGCGAAGGTTTGGGTTTTTGATCTAATAATTGGAGGGGAGAAATCAGGTTTCTGAGGTGGGAGTGACAGCAGAGACTCTGTAGCAGAAGGCTGAAGGTGAGGATCTATTGGATAAGCATAGTTCAGGATGTGAGCAAAGGAGGGAAAAGGCCTCCACATAGGGGAATCTCCTTTCACCCTTTTGAGCACTTGCAGAAGTTAAAAAGGTCAAACAGAAATTGAGGATCTAGAGACCCCTCTGGGTTCCATTGGTTTTGGTTATCTAATTGGTAATATGGCCAATGCTGTGTACAAAATTTGATGAGGAGTTTGGGTTTCATCAGGCAGCCCCTGTATGCTCACATCCCCATGACTTACAGAATAAGTCGGCTTTTCCCCCACAGAGCCATGACTGTTTGTGGCTTTGATAGTCTGGCGGGCAAACATAGTAATCTAGGCTAGCCAACCTGCATCTGGCTCGTGTGTCCCTACATCCATAATGTTTGTTTCCATTATCTATGTTATGGAAGGGATTTAATGGAATTTTAGTGGGATCCTCTTCATCAGGGATATCCCAATAGTAAAGACTTATAGCCAGCTGACAAATGTCCTGGTGGAGAGATGGCCACCAGGTCCCTAAGGGGGCTGTATGCGAGATAGTTTATACTTTTTTTTTCAGTAGGATTTGTGATCATCCATCACTGCTGAATGGGCTAATGAGGGTTAGGACTATTTGTGGCCATGGGAAGAGTCTATAGGCTTATCCACAAAGTGAATATGCAATTTGAAAGTGTTATCATTCTTTTCCAGTTTCCAGCCAGAGTGTGGACAGGGCGCAGGCTTGAGATGAGAGGCATGGATCCAGGAAGTGATTCTGTCTACCTTTACCACTGTAGGTGTTATAACTAGCACCTGATATGGTCCTTTCCAACGGGGTTCCAGGGATGACACCTGATGTCGTCTTACGTAGATGAAGTCTCTTACTTGATATCAATGTGGAGTCTCCATGTCCCCAGTTTGGTAGGTAGTGGCCAGCTGTTTTCACAGGTATTGTAGTGTTCCTTCAAGAGCTTAAAGTCTGTCAAGGAAGGGGTTGTGGAGAGGATCATTAAGTTTTAGAGTTGGGCTTAGGTCCCTTACTGGAGGCTGGGCACCATAGAGAATTTTAGAGGGGGTGAGGTTACTCAAAGAAACAGAGGAAGTAGTTCTTGCATGAAACATTGCATAAGGCAGGAGCATAGTCCAATCTTTTATGCTGGTTTCTAAGCCAAATTTTGTGAAGGTCTCTTTAATGGTTCTATTCATTCTTTCTACCTGTCCTGAACTCTGTGGTCAATAAGCACAATATAACTTCCAATTAATCCGCAGGTTCCTGAGTAACCCCTGACTTACCTGGGCCACTAACGCTGGTACATTATCAGACGCTATTACCTTTGGCAGGCAGTATCTTGGAAAAATATCTTCCAGGATCTTCTTGACCACCATTTGCGCTGTTTCTTTTTTTTTTTTTTCTTTTTCTTTTAGTGGGGAAGGCTTCAATCCATCCTGAAAATGTATCTACAAAGACTAGGAGATATTTTTGTCTTTTAAGGAGATATTTATGTCTATTTAGCCTTGCTGGCTTAATTTCAGTAAAGTCATCTTCCCAGAATTATCCTGGACTGGTTCCTCGTAGGTGCTTTAATGCAGGAAACATGGAAGGGTAAGCATTAACCAATTGATGGACCCGACAGGCTTTTTTACCCATTCAGTTATTTCCTTATGCTGTGAGTCAGTTAGTGGAAAACTCTGTTCTTGATACTTCAGAAATACCTGCAGTTTCTTTGAACCAAGTTGAGTGAGTTTATGTGCATTTTCTACTGACATAGTTAGAGCTGTGATTATAGGAGTTTTTACTGAAGGATTTAGAAATTCCACTTGGGGGCCTTCAGGGTTAAAACTTATTTTGGCCCGGAGCTTGGTGAGTAGATCTCTGCCCATCAATGGGGCCAGGCATTCTGGGATTACTAGGAAGGAGTGATGGATTTTTCCTTTCCCCAGGTCCATGGTACTCTTAGTTGTCCAAGCCTGATATTTACTGTCGTTAGCCCCTTGAACTAGAGACCTTTTATTTGATAGAGGGCCCAATGGAGCCTTATGGGCTGAGTATATTGCCCCTGTATCCATTTCAAAGTTTACTGTGGTCCCCTTCACTTCAAAAGTTACCCTGAACTCAGGGAGTGGATCTGAGCCCCAACTTTTGTAGTCATCCTCCAGAGTCAGAATGGCTGGCTGGCATGGCTGTCTCTTTCTAGGGCACTCGTGGGCCCAGTGTCCTTTTTCTTTAGAGTAGCCACATTGATTTGAGGCCAGGGATGGCCTCGGGCATGGGACCAGGTATCCCTTTCTGTCTCCCTTTTTCTTAATTTCTGGCCCTTTTCGTGTTGTGACGAGGACCTTAGTCAACGCCTTAGTCTGTCTTTTGTTTCTTTTATCCTCCCTTTGCTCCCTTCTCTTCCTCAGTTTCTCTCTTATAGTATACTTTCTCGGCTTCTCTGACTAAATCTCCCAAAATCATATCTTGTAATCCATCTAAGTTTTCTAACTTTCTTTTAATATTTAGGGCAGCTTGCCCAATAAGGCCATTGTGACAGATGCTTTTTGATCCTCTGCCTGAGGATTGAAAGGTGTATATCTTCCATATGCCTCCATAATTCTCTCTAAAAATATAGAGGGAGATTCATTAGGCCCTCGAATAATCTCTCTTACCTTGGCCAAATTATTTGGAACCCAGCGAAAAGTGGACAGATGCTTTCTTACCTTCAAATGTGTTGGGGATCCAGTTGGGTCGCTTCAAGGAAAGCTGGCTTTGATTATGTTGGGAAGATGTGTCGGTCTCCCATCTGGTCCGAGGATATTTTTTCTAGCTTCCAGGAGGATTCTCTTTTGTTCCTCTGTCATGAAGAGAGTCCCTAAGCGTTGTTGGCAGTCATCCCAAGCAGGCGGGTATGAAAACATCAATGATTCAACCAGACCTTTGAGCCGGGTAGGGTCCTCGGAAGAAGGGGATTGTTATTTTTTCAGTTATATAGGTCTGAAGAGGAGAAAGGCCAATACTGGTAGGCTTGCAATTTTCCCCCATTGTTGTCGTCAATCATTGGCCCGTAGGGACATAGGGGGAGCATCACGGGAGTTACAGGGTTTTCAATGATTCGCAGCCAGCGAGTTCCTTTATCCGGGCCATCTTCCTCCAGGGGAGGAGGTCTGTGTGTGCCACGGGGGAGTTATCTGGAGGGCCCTGGGCCAGCTTAGCTTCCTCCAATGGCGAAGAGGCTGAGTCAGCTGCATGGGAATCACTTAGAGTGTGTTGGTGGTTGGGGGAAGAGGAGAGGGGATAAGGAGGGGGAGGAGAGTCCAGTAGAGTCAAATCTTGTGACTCAGGGAGAACAGAGGGTGAAGGAGGAAGATAAGCAGAGGGTTTGAGAGATCATGGGGGAAAGAATAGGAGTAGGGGAAGGGGCAAGGAAAGGCTTCACCCATGGAGGAGGAGATTTGCAGAGGTCCTACCAATTTAAGGTATATGGCTGTTGATCTGGATGGCTATGTGGGCCCAGCTGAAAGACAATATCTCTGATTTTTTAAATTAGTGGGAAGTAGAAAGATCTTTCTAGTGGCCATCCGACTCCAAAGGTGGGACATTCTGAGGCTCAGAGATTCTGGCCGGTCCGGAGTTTTACTGAAAAAGAAAGATTCTGAGCTTTAAGCGAACTTTGGTCCAGTGATTAAGGGCCAGGGACAGAGGCATTGAAGTGCTCTGTCCCTTAATGAAACATACACAAACAGTGAATGCAACAACACACGACACATACAAGACAATAAAGACAGGCAATGGACGTCCAAAACTGAGACCAGGACTGAGTAGCCGGCACAACCCTATGGGCTGGCAATACCGAATCTGAAACAAAATATCACTGAGTTGAGGAGACTATTGTTCCTCGATTTCCCGAGTCCTCTGGGGCGTCCTCCAGGGAAGTGGCCTGTGGCTCTGTGATGCATCTCTCAGCCACCATCGGAGAGAGCTCACGCTCTATATCAACAGCCATTTTGCCAAACCCTAACCTTAAAACTAAAACCAGAAAGAGGTGCCTTACTTACCCCGAGAGGAGCCTGTTAGGGTCTCTTGTCCGCCTCTGCCAGAACTCGGTGGAACCTCTATATGTAAAGGTCGGGCGAGCATCGAATGAAGAGACCACCAAGAGACTGTCTCATGCAACAGTAAAGGGTTTATTGGGGGTCCAGCATGCTAGGGCTTAGAGCTCACTTGAATAGAGCAGAGATCCCTGAGAATACTTTAAGCAGAGCTAATATACTTTCCTTGGAGAGAACAGGGAGGGAAATTTACTGATGGGTAAGGGTGAGTGGGCTGTTTGCGTGTAATCAGGTGAAGGAGTACATTCTACAGTTTGGTTGTTGGGGAAAGCACATTCTGGGAAAAAAATTAGCAAACAGTTCTCAAGATTTCAACAGTGTTTTGTTAAGCATACAGAAAAACAGGAAGTGACAATTAACTATTTCATTAACCTTTCACTACTGACTATCTTTTTGGACTTGATGTTCTCTTCTACATTAAATTTTCCAAGGTACAAGGTCCTATGCCATTGTATATCGATTAATTCAAACCTAAGTATCCCAATGAAGGGCCCAATGCACTTCTAGGCTTCAAATGTTACTTAGATTTCTGTTTTCATACATATATTTCACCTATACATTCTTATACACATCACAGGTTCCCAATACCATTATTCATTTAGCAGAATGATTCCTAACCCAAATCAAACCTGTTATTAACCCTAACTATACACTGTTACCTCAATCTAACTTTAAAGAAGAGCAGGGACAGAGTTGGTCTTACAATACAGGAATGCTGGGGAACTTCCACCTGCAGAGAACCTCAAAGCTCCATGCAGAAATGATCACTGAAGAAGATATAGGCACCTCTGAAAAACAAGAGACAGCAAAATTCATCTTCCACGGCAAACAACCTGGTCAGGATGAAGGGTTGTGTCTGAATCAGCCTTTCTATTGTTAATGTACAGAAGATGGACCAAATGAGACCTGTGTGGAGAGCTGTTCCCGGGTGCCTATGGTTGATATACCATTCTAGCTTGTGAAAGTGTCACAGGAAGCAGGGACAGCATCCATCTCATGGGACCCTTGGAAGCAACTCTTAGTACAAAGTGGTTGCCAAGGCAGTGAACTCATTCAGTTCCTCATGGAAGTAACCTCACCTCACTTCCTTGGGGAAGAAACTCTCTGATCTTGGGATCCAAAAAGCCAGTCAAACAGTGCCAGTCCATGTCTCAGTCCCATTGGTCTCAATTTTTGGATTTCTAGATAACAGAGTCAGTCTTTCTTGGTACCTACTTTGGACCATCCTGTTTGGATGACCAAATGGAAGGAAAGCTCTGAAAAGGGGCCTTTCCTGAGAAAGAAGGTAGTGACTCACCGCTGGCTCCTGACAACTTCAGAAAGTTGGTTAAGGACACCTCATCTGAGACAGGACAGGCCATTTCGGGGCAACCTAGAATGCCTCACAGTCAGAGGACACTCCAGATATTCACAGACCTACTTGGGGGAAGAAGGGGCCTTTGTTGGGGAAGAAACTCTGGGTGGGTTTGGGTTTGTGGTTTTGTCTCATGTTCTGAGAATAGGTAGGAAATGCGGTTTGTTTTGTTTGGAGTGAACTGTTTCTAGTAAGTCGTTTGACAATGCGAGTGTTTCTGTGTCTGTGTACCCCACTGTGTCCGTGGTTGTAGATATTAGAAAAGAGAATGCATCAATGAATGTGTCCTGACTAGTAGAAAGCTTCCCAGCATTCATCCTGCCAAATTTATAAATGGAATGCAGCTTGCCTTATTGATGGGCAACACCTGCTATCTTCCTAAGTTCCTGTTTTCTTCCTGAAATCTGGCCACTCTCCAGAAGAGTCTCATGGTTTTGTATCCAAGATATGTGCCACCTCTGTGACATGGCCATGTAGTAGATAGCTGAAGGGAATGGCGAGCATCTCAGAAAACTCAGATATCAGTGTGACTACTAATGTCTCAGTGGAGAAACCCTGTTTGGGCCTTTTGCTTAACAATTGTTCTGTTGCCCTGAATGTCAGGAAGGTCTTTCCCTCATGCCACCCCTTTGTGAAACCTGAAGAAAACAGTTTTCAAATGCAAATGAATGGGCATCACCTGTGGCTCTTTGCTTAATTGCTTTGGAAAGGGATGTGTCTGAATCAGCCTCTTGGCCCTGTGTGAGGCTGTTGCTTAGATTCTTAGATGGATAGATCTAAAGAAAGATATCATCTGTGCATCCAAAACCAAAATGGCTAAAATAGCAGTCATTGCGGATGAAGTCTTTCCCCTTCCTCTGTAAGGTTTCTGACTTCTATCAAGTTAGAATAAGGAAGACACACCAAGCCAATTGATGGCTACTTTTGGAAAAATTGTACCACTGCTGATAGCATCAGCATATATACCCCAACACTACCACAAGTGGCTTCACCAAGAGAGAGTTCACAATGCATAAAAGTGATACATAGTCCTGGCAAGTTCTGCAAGAAGTTCAGTGATGGCTACTGCAGAAGCTGTAGATTGGTTTTATCTTTGACTTCACCGGCACTGGTATGAACATAGGAATTCTGGCAATAATGGGTAAAGGAAAATTATTTAACATTCCAGAAGGCACTAAAAGAAAATAATTTTCTTAAAAATTTACATTATTTTGAAGAGAATTATTAAATATAATGAAAAGAAAAGGTGAAGTAAACAAACAGGTCTGTTAACTTCCTTTTTTGTTCACATGTTAAAACAATGCTCAACAGTTGTTTACCCAATTTAAATTAAACCATTTAAATCACGTGAATAAAAAAAATATTTGCATCCATTTTTTCATGAGCGCTCATCATATATGATATATGGACATACGTACATTCAAACATATAACAAAAAACACAAGTGTGCACACATAATATAATACATACAACACATAACATAATAGTAAAGGCCTTATAACTTTTCACAGGTGAAATCACCATTGCAATGTTTAAAAACTCTATAGTCAAAATATAGAACTGATCAGCAAAACATTAACCTAGGTCTCAATGAGTTCAAAAAACAAATAAAACTTCATGATGTGGGAAAGGGCAATAATAAAATAGATATTGAAAAAAGCATCCCTGTTCTGTCACAGATGTAAGGATAGTGAAACTGGAGTTTTGGATATCAGCTGTTATGGATTTGAGCCAAATCATCTTATTTTGTTCTATAGAAATCGCTTTAGTTAATCTCTCTAAAATCCAAATCGGCTGTTGTTCTTCCTGTGGAAACACACAAACAGACCCCCGATTCCAGACAATCACTGGGTCAGGACATCAGTTAATCACTCCGGAATCCAAATCGGCTGCTGTTCTCCCTGTGGAAACACACAAACAGACCCCTGACTCCAGAAAATCACTGGGTCAGTACTTTAGTTAATCTCTCTGGAATCCAATTTGGCGGCTGTTCTCTCTATGGAAACACATAAAGAGAATCCCGACTCCAGGCAATCTCTGGGTCAGGACCTTAGTTAATCTCTCTGTTATTTAAATTGGCTGCTGTTCTCCCTGTAGAAACACAGAAAAAGACCCCCGAGTCCAGACAATAATTGGGTCAGGACCTTTCTGTTGTCCTGATAGAATATCCTTCCAAAGTACCTTGAACTTATGCACATATTTTGGACACATATGCCTTTCTGCAGCACTAAGTCCTGAAGAATCCAGATTTAAAAAGTTTAGAGTAAAAAGGGTTATTTTAAGTTTATCTTTGGGGAATTCATACCCCTTCCCAATTCCGTCTTTTTGCTTTAATAAGTACATTTTAATTGTTTCATGTGCTCTTTCACTATGCATTGTCCCTGTGGATTGTATGGGATTCCTGTTATATGAGTAATGCCAAATGATGAGAAAAATTGTTTAAAAGAGGTATAATCAGGGGCATTATCTGTTTTTAACTGTTTTGGAATGTCCAAAGTGGCAAAGTTTTGTAAGTAATGAGCTATAACATCTTTAGTTTTTTCCCCCGCATGAATGGAGCCCATCAAAAATCCAGCAGAAGTATCAACTGTAACATGAAATATTTTAATTTTCCAAATTCTGCCAAGTGTGTGACATTCATCTGCCAAATATGGTTAGGTATCAATCCTCTAGGATTGACTCCAAGATTAACTTGTGGTAAAAAGGACACACAATTTTGACATTGTTTTATTATTTTTCTATCTTTTTCCTTAGTTATTTTAAAACACTTTTGTAAAGTATTAGCATTGACATTAAACTTTTTATGAAAATTTGTAGCTTCTTCTAGTGTAGAGAAAATATGTATGTATGTCATATGTAGTTTAATCTGCTAAATCATTGCCCAAACTAAGGGCTCCAGGCAATCCTGTATGTGCCCTGATATGTCCTATAAAGAATGAATCTTTTCTGTCCCAGATTAGACATTGTATACTGGAAAGCAAAGAGAAAACAGTAGAGGAAGGGGAAATACTACCAGCATCTTCAAGGGATACTATAGCATTAACTATATACTGACTAAGGGAAAATAAATTAAATACAGAATCTTTAAACATCAAAAAAGCTTGTAATACTGCATTAAGCTCTACCTTTTGAGCTGATTGTTTGGGTAGTAAAAATGTAAAAGTTTGATCAGGTGTAACTATTGCTGCTGTGCCATGATTTGTCTCATCAGTGAATATACTTGGAGCATTCATGATACATGTTTTCTTGTCATTTTTGGAAAAATTACAGGATGCGATGACCAAAAAGACAATAAAAGATTAGATGGTAAGTGGTTATCAAATGAAACATTTGATTTACACATTATTACTTCACAAGTATTTAACTCATTAGCTAATTTATCAATTTGATTCAAAGAATATAGAGTAATAATTTTATTGGGTGAAATTCCACACACTCCCTTTGCTGCTTTTATTCCTATGAGTATTAATTGTCCCTCAGTCTCAGGATACCTAGTAATAATAGTGTTAGAAGAATAAGATAAATGAATCCATAATAATGGACCTTCTTGCCAAAATACTCCTGTAGAAATACTTTTTTTGTTGGTAGTACAATAAATAATAAAGGCAAAATTATATCAACTCTATCCAAATGCATATTTCCCATTTATGTTTTAATGATTTTTAATGCCTTTCTTGCTTCAGGTGTTAACATTCTGGGTGAATTTGGATCTAATAGACCTTTTAGGATATCAAATAAAGGTCCCAACTCTCCTGTTGGTATAATTAGTTAAGGCCTTATGCAATTTATGTCTCCTAATAACTTTGAAAGTCATTAGTTGATTGGAGTTGATCTACTCCTATTTGAATTTTTGGTGGACTGACCATGGTTGAGGATAATAGAACTCCTAAATAATTTATTGGAAATTTTAATTGTACTTTATCTATTGCTATCTCTAGATTATAATTTCTTTAATCAGTTTGTAAGTGTGGCATAACATTCTAGCAATGTGTTTTTAGCTTTGTGTGCAAATGATACATCATCCATATAGTGAAATATTTGTAGTTAAGGATTTTGATTTCTAAGTGGCACGATTACTTTGTTAACATAAATTTGACATGTAGTTGGGCTGTTAGCCATCCCTTGAGGGAGTACTTTTCACTCTTACCTCTGATAAGGAGCTTCATGATTCAGTGCAGGGATAGTAAATGCAAAACGTGGACTATCCTCAGGATGAATTGGAAATGAAAAAAAAAATCTTTAATATGTGTAACTGAAACATAGCAAGTTCTTGGCAAAGCAGACAATTGAGGAATCCCTGATTGAGCAGGTCCCGTAATAACCATCTCATTATTAATGGTTCTTAAATCTTGCAGTAATCTCCGTTTACCAGATTTCTTTTTGGTGACAAAAATGGGAGTATTATGGGGAGATACAGAAGGTTGTATATGTCCTTCTGGTAATTGTTGTTTGATCAGGTCATGGGCTGCTTGTATCTTTTCTTTAGTCAGGGGCCACTGAGGAACTCATACTGGTCTTTCTGATTTCCAAGTAATTTTTATTGTCCCAGTGGCCCTTTCTGAAAATCCAACACATTTCTGTCTGTTCCTTGATCTATTTGTGTTGGTGCTCCTATACCTTCTTCTTGTTTTTCTAATATTTTTCTTTTCCTAAAACCTTGTCTAGCCACAGTAGTGGGTGCATTTTGGTTGATCATATTTGTTAATGTCAAACCTAATTGATCAAGGACATCTCATCCCCATTAATTAACGGGAAGATGATCCAATACATATGGCTGTATAGTTCCTTCACATCCTTCAGGATCCTTCCAATCTAATACAATTGCACCTTTATGCAGATTAGTCGCCACTCCTAGGCCTCAAAGCATTTGAGTGGCTTGTTGTAATGGCCAATGTTTTGGCCATTCTTGACGAGAGATGATGCTAGGGTTTGCACCTGTATCCAGTAGCCCATTAAATTCATGTCCTTGAATATTTAGTTTTAGCATGGGGCGAGAATCTAAATTTAAAGAAAGCATAGCCCAATCTACACCTGTGGCGTCTAATCCCATGGAACCTCTTTCTACAGCATGACTAGAAAATTTATTATGTAGGCTGAGTATTATTAGAAACTGTGCTATTCTATCTCCTGGTGAAATTACTGATAAATCCTTTGGAGAACTGGCTATAATTTTTATTTCACCTTCATAATTGGGAACAATTACCCAAAAAATTATCCTAAGTCCTTTTAAAGTAGAAGAGCTGCATCCTAATAATAAGCCTACTGTTCCTTTGGGAAGAGGTCCTTTCAGCCCTGTGGGAATTATTTGAACCCTCATCTCTGGAGTTAGTACTGATCTGGCGGAGGTGCTGATGTCCAACCCTGTGCTCCCTCTGGTTTGTCTGACGAGGGATCTGATAAAAAATGTGTCCTGTGCACTATCCTGATGGGGTTGCTGGGTTCCTCCAGTGCTCCGTATATTTGTGGTTTTGGGACCCAGAGCATTGGGCCCACCTCTCCATTTTTTCGCAGTGGAGCCCAATGCCTTTCTCCATAATATTGTGGATAAACACCTGGTCTTTGTTCGTTTTTTGATAATGAAGTACCCTCTATGTTGGTTTGAGAATGGCATTCATTAGCCCAATGTCTTCCTCTATGTCATCATGGGCAAATATACGGTATTCTACAGCTTTGATTCCTAGTTTTGTTAAACCCTCCTCCTATGGGGCAATTCCTTTTAAAATGTCCTTTTCTTCACAATTCTAGCATGTTCTTGGCCTGGCATCTAAAGCCTGTTTTACTATAGCTGCCACGACTTGCTCTTATTCATTAATGTCTCTACATAATTTAATATATGTGTTTAAATCTTCATGTTTCCATGGTCTAATGATATCTCTGCACCAAAAATTCCCTTGGTCATAAGCCAGTTGTTTTATTAATGGCATTGCTTGATCTGTATTCCCAAGAACTCTGGTTGCTGTTTTAATAAGCCTATCTTCAAATTCAGCATAAGATTTATTAGCTCCTTGTATTACCTTAGATAATTGACCTTGTAATCCTCCAAGTCCTTGTGAAGTCTTCCATGCCCTAACCACTTCTACAGCAATTAATTCGTATATACCATGATCATATGCAATTTGTTGCTGCTGATCCTCATAAGGTCCCTTTCCTAACAACATATCTAGATTTCTCTGAGGATAACCAGCTGCTGCATTTCGCCTAGCCGTCTCCTTGCAAAATTTCTCATTGGCAACCTTCCATAACAGGTATTGTCCTCCCTTTAGCACAGCTTTACACATATTAGCCCAATCTACTGGCATCACATTCAAGTCGTTAATAGATTGGACCAAGCTTACAATGAAGGGTGCTTGAGGAACATAGGTTGTTACAGCCTCTTTTAGCTGCTTCACTATTTTAAAATTTAAAGCAAGATGAATTCTCTGCCCTCCTACCTAAAATACCGGGCATGTAAATACTTGAGATCCTGTCTCAGGAACCGAACTGTCAACTGCGGGGGTTGGGGGCCTCCCAGCATATGGAGGTGGCCTTGTTAGTTGGACATTTACATCCTCTGGTGATAGAAAGGTGTTAGTAACAGTTTCCTGTAGAGGTGGCGCTGTTGTTGGACACTTATGCCCTCTGGTGATAGAAAGATGTTAGTAGCAGTCTCCTTTTGTAACTTTGCCCCTGATGGCTTTTTCTGCTCTAAGCTATTTTCCTCTATCTGTGTCTGAACTGAAGGCTTTGGACTAAGCAAAGCAGATATGAATGTCCACAATGGCAATGTGCCAACTGGCAGAGTCCCTGGGCTGTTCTTTTCTACTCTTTTGAAATCTTCACCATGATGGTTCCATTATGATATACTTAACAACTCCTCCTTAAAAGGCCATTGGGTACATTTTTGTATTGTATCACTGTATGCCCTGACTGTTCTTGACTTTACTGAGACACCTCCTTCCTCTAACAATTTACTTAACACTCTTTCAGTTTGTTTTTTACTAATTTCTGATCCCGTATTTCTACTGTAATAAAACCCAACAAGATGACTCCAAACAAAACAGAGACAGACAGAAATAAAAAGGGAACAACAAAAAGTCATTATAGCCTTTCTTTCCTCCTGACAATTGCATCCGTTCTTTCTCCCTATCTGTTCCTTAGACGTGAATAGTTTTTCCTCATATGTGAGCGGTTTTTCTTCCGTCTCACTCATCTCCATGGACAGGCAGCTTAAAACAAAAGTGAAGCAAAACTAAAGAGGAATCTTAAAATGGCTACCCATCCTCTTGCCCTGCCCTCAGGGGCGAGCAGTTTACCTTATCACTTACCCTCAGTTGCTCCCTGTGCAAGCGAGGAAATGCTGCAGTCTGGCTGGGTAAGAGTTAGGAGCCACTTGTCAAAAGAAATGAACTTTATTTTTAGAAAAACACATGCCATACAAAACAGCTCCTCAGAGCCCAACTGCCACCACTGGCTTCCTTGTAAAGTCTCTCTCACACCCACAAGCCTATCCACCTTCCACAATTCTCCTGCTCTTGAGGCCGATTGGCTGGGTTGTGTGCGTGGAGCCAAAAAAGTACCCCAATGAGCAGCTCCGTGGTCTAAAAGGGCAGGGAAACAGCCCAATGAGCATCACCACAGAGGAGCCAATCAGCTAGATGTTGCTGGGGCCGCTGTGAGCCAATCATCAGCTTGCAGTCTGAAAGGGCGGGGAAACAGTTCAATGAGCATCTCCAATGAGCTAGATGTTGCTGGGGCCACTGTTAGCCAATAACCATCCAACTGCTGGAAATTTGCTGCCAGCTGGAAGTTTGCTAGGGCCCCTTCAGCTGTGGCTCTCAACAAATTCCTGTCTCCTTTCTCTGTAGCCTATTCAACACATGTATTTTTATATGCACATGTAGAATCCCACCTGTTATCACACGTACGTTTTAGTGAGGTTTGTGACTTGGCCAATAGAATTTACGAGAAGAGATCACTCTTCCTAAACGCTGTTGAAACTGAAAATTCAACCTATGGGTGAGCTTCCTAGTAGAACACCATTATACATAAAACCATTTTTAGTGAAATAATTATTTTTGCATCTGTGGATGGTATATATTTTATGATGAATTTTGATTGGCATATATATTGCTAGATTTTAATGTCTCTGTGGGTGTGTCTGTGTGTGTGTATATATATGTATATGTGTGTGTGTGTGTATACACACACTCTCCAAATTTTTCTAATTATCAAATATATGAGTCTTATTATACATTCCTTAAAATCATTCATATACATGTATGTGGATTTATGATCAACTATTCACAAGATTATTCTCAGAAATATACATCCACCTGAAATACATATTTGTTTCCTAGTACTGAAAACTAACTTGAGAGAATGGTGCATACAAATCCTAATATTTCTACAGTAATACCCAGTTTAACATCAATGCATGCAGTTTCCTATGGGACATGATGTGTATTTTGCAGTTCATTTTTATTAAACAGTGGTATATTAATATTTCTTCAGTTTATGCACATCATAGCATATATATTTCTTCCACAAGTTCACAAATTTATAGATATTTGTTTCAATTTCAATCACCTCCTGCTTCAGAACTCATATATTCCTCCAGGTTTCTTGACTGGTCTTTTCATGAGACTTCTTTCAAAACACATTATTTTCTATTTCCATAATCATTTTTGAAGCAAAACTCACACACTCTTCATGATAAACCATAACCCTCATATTACTGTTAGATGTATAACTGGTTGTAATGAATGTATGTATATCAATTAAAGATTTTCTGTATATTTTCAGATATCAAATCAATCCATTATTTAATGTTGGAACCATTTTTATTATTTATTCACAGTATGGTCTATTCATGAATTATTTCTATATTCATTGACACAGGGTACACCGCTTTGTTCCCCCAATACAAATTTATATGTCTTCAAAATATTGCTCCCAGGAATGGTGGAAGAAATACTTATGTCACCTGATCTACATATACATTATACCACAGTAATATTCTGGACACAGAAAGCAAAGGTCACTCTTATGTTTGCACCAAAGCCTTAATGAAAAGTGAGCATGGATTACTAAAAATATCCATGTCCAGGTTGCCAAATTGTCTAAATGTAAATCCTATTGGTGGCTATATATTTGTTTCTTCCTAAGATTATGTATTCAACCTCAAGCCTGTTGAAAATGTCTAATCCTATCCCTCACTTTATACTTTGCCTGATTTTTAATGTCTCTCTTGATATCTGCTAACCTACATGTTTTCCCCAGTTCATCATTGTAACTGACTCTTCACATGTCCTGACATTTACATTCACTCTCTTATTGAAAAGCTATTGCTAAAGAACTTTTGGTCCAAATTCTATACTCACTGTTGTTTCTAAACCTAGCAACTATCATCCTAATTCTACTGACTTTCCCTTTTTGACTGGATGTTCTCTTCGACATTCAGTCATCCAAGGTACAAGGTATTATGCCATTGTGTATCAATTTATCTGAGACATCTGTGAAGAACATAATTCAAAGCTAAGTAACCCACTAAAGGGCCCAATGTTCTTCTGGGCTTCAAATCTTACGTAGATTTCTGTTTTCATACTCATATTTCATCTATATATTCTTGTAAATATTGCAGGTTCCTGATACCATTATTCATCCTGCAGAATGATTCCCAATTCGAATGTGCTATTAATTCTAACCATACAATGTTCCCTCAATCTAACTTTACAGAAGAGCAGGGACAGTGTGACCAGGAAAGTCTCAGTGGAGAAACCCTGCTTTGGACCTTTTGCTTACCTATTGTTCTGTTGTCCTGAATGTCAGGAAGGTCTTTGCCTCAGGCCCCCCTTTTGTGAAGCCCGAACAAAACAGTTTTCAAATGGAAATGAATGAGCATCACCTGTGGCTCTTTGCTTAATTGCTTTGGAACAGGATGTGTCTGAATCAGCCTCTTGGCCCTGTGTGACTTAGATTCTCAGCACCTGATGGATCTAAAGAAAGATTCCATGTGTGCATCCAAAACCAAAATGGCAAAAAGTTCAGTAATTGTGAATGAAGTCTCTTTCCTTCCTCTGTTAGGTTCCTGACTTCCATCAAGAGAGAATAGGGATCCTTTGGGTCAAATGAGTTCTTCAAACCCTGAAGAGGTGCTTGGGTTTTCTTATGACTCCAAATCACATAAAGAATCTATACCTATCAGTCAGTAGTAGTCAGTCAATATTGCTCCCAGAAATGGTGGAAGAAATACTCATGTCACCAGATCTACATATACATTTAATCACAGAAATATTCTGAACACAAAATTCAAAGTTCAAATTTTTGATTGTACAAAAGCCTAAATGGAAAGTGAGCATAGAATACTAAAAACATCCATGTCCAAGTTGCCTAATGCTCTCAAATGTCAAACCTATTGGTGACTACATATTTGTTTCTTCCTAAGATTATATATTCAAACTCAACCCTGTTGAAAATATCTAAGCCTATCTCTCACTTTATACTTTGCTTGATTTCATAATGTCTCTATTGATATCTGCTTACCTAAATATTTTCCCCAGTTCATCATTGTGATTGACTCTTCACATGTGCTGACATTTAAATTCATTCTGTACCTATTGCTAAATAACATGTGTTCCAAATCCTACACTCACTCTTCTTCCTAAACCTACCTACTATCTTCCTAATCCTACCGACTATCCCTTTTTGACTGGATATTGTCTTCGACATTCAGTCATCCAAGGTACAAGGTCCTATGCCATTGTATATGGATTTATCTGAGACATCTGTGCAGAACGTAATTCAATGGTAAGTAACCCAATCAAGGGCCCAATACCCTTCTGGGATTCAAATCTTACTTAGACTTCTGTTTTCATAAGTACATTTCACCTCTATATTCTTATCAATATTGCAGGTTCCCAATACCATTATTCATCCAGCAAAATGATTCCTAACCCAAATCGAACCTGTTATTAACCCTAATCATACAGTGTTCCCTCAATCTTACTTTACAGAATAGCAGGGACAGAGTTGGTCTTATAAGACTGGAATGTAGGTGATCTTCTACATGCTGAGAACCTCAAAGGTCCAAGATGTAGGCAGCTATGAAGGACATGAGAGACCAAAAGTCATCTTACATGGCAAACAACCTCGTCAGGATGAAGGGTTGTGTCTGAATCAGCCTCTCTCTTCTTAATGTAGACAAGATGGACCAAAGGAGGCCTGTGTGGAGAGCTGTTTCCGGTTGCCTATGGTTGATATACCATTCTAACTTGTGAAAGTGTCACAGGAAGTAGGGGAAGCCTCCATCTCATGGGACCCTTGGAAGCAACTGTGAGGACAAAGTGGTTGCCAAGGCAGCGACCTCATTCAGTTCCTGAAGGAAGTGACCTGACCTAACTTCCTTGGTGATGGAATGTGGGATCCAGGAAGCCAGGCACACAGAGCCAGTCCCAGTTCCACTTTCAGTGGTCTCACTTGTTTGGATTTACCAAAGGCTGAGTCAGGCTATCTTGGTACCTAGAGATGTGAGGATGGCCAAATGGAAGGAAAGCTCTGAAGATGGGCCTTTCCTGAGAAAGCAGGTAGTGGCACACCACTGGATTTTGACAAGTCTCAGTGAAGAAACCCTGGTTTGTGCCTTCTAATTACCTATTGTTCTGTTGCCCTGAATGTCAGTAAGGTATTTGCCTAAGGCCAACCCTTTATGAAGCCTGATGAAAAAGTTTTCAAATGAAAATGAATGGGCATCATCTGTGGCTCTTTGCTTAATTGCTTTGGACAGGGATGTGTCTGAATCAGCCTCTTGGCCCTGTGTGAGGCTGTGGCTTAGATTCTCAGCACCTGATGGATCTAAAGAAAGATCCCATGTGCGCATCCAAAACCAAAATGGCCAAAAGAGCAGTCACTGTGGATGAAGTATCTCGCATTCCTCTGTAAGGTTCCTGACTTTCATCAAGTGAGATTAGGGATCTTTGGGTCAAATGAGTTCTTCCAAGCCCTGCAGAGGCTATCCCATAGCTGCTAGGGTTTTCTCATGACACCAATTCACATAAAGAATTTAATCCCCACGGTAGGTAGTCCTCAATTTGGAGAAGCAGAGCAGTATTAACGGCAGGCCTATTTGATCATTCCTGGTTCACAAGAAGGGTGTCCAGGCCACCTAGACTTTAGACAAATGAGGAGCTGGGGAGCTTATTTTGGATACTGACTTGGGCTGCGCCCCTCATGGAAACCTCCAGCCAGAGTTTATGATGAGTGTCTATATGGCAGAACATGAGGGCCATGTGGGAGTGTTTTGATTTTATTTGTGGTCATTTGTGTGGCAGTTGGAAGAGATGACTGGGTCCACCTGGGCTTGAACTTGCTGCGATTCCCCTTAGAGACTGAGTTCTGGAACTGACCTCAGAGAAGTATTGCCATGAATTGTGTTGGGATTTAAGAGGCCACGCATGAGAGTCACCCTTGGAAACTGAGATCTAGTTCGAGGGTAGCTTTCCACAGGACACTGGGAATCTCTGCAAGGATATTATATGATTTTATTCTTAAAGACTTGGCAGCCTTAAACACTCCCCAAAACACACATGGACCTCACATAGTAGACCTCAATGGGCCTGGCTTTATGTGACCTTTTGGAACTCTTTGGGAAGCCTTGCCTGTGAGAGTTCTCCAGAGATTTCATTGAAATGAGCTTCCTCACCATTTAATGGTTCCTGAATGAATTGAAACCCACAGCGCCTCCAACTTCATCCATGAAAAATGGTTAGATAAATACCTTGAAATTTTTGAAATTCCCATACCCAGGTGGCACTGGAGAAACTTTGGATGTCCTGTTTCTTATCATGAGTATACCAGACAGTGCCTAGATTGACTGGGTTTCATGAAAATGGTGAAGAACAGAGATGTCAGTAACTTGGAGCCTGTTGACTAGTGGGCCTAGAGAATTGGTGGGTAGGAGTGTGATAAAACATCTGTGGTGGGGCCATGTAGATCTGCCATTTGCTTCCAAATGGCTTTTGACTGACATGGTGCAGCTAGCAGACCCTTCTATGCAAAGGCATCTTGTTATATGGAGAGTTTTCAGGGCAATGTTCAGAATCAGGTTGCTATGTTCAAGGTGGTTCAGGTTGCTATGTAAGATAGAAGCCTGGTTTGTGCTTTCTCCTGCATACCCTGATCCACCACAAGTGACAGAACTCCCTCCAGCACTGTGTGCCAGTTGAACTCCTTGTATTTCATGAAGAAAATACTTAACTCCCAGTGCAGCAGCAAGAAAAACCAGGAAAAGTGGAGGATGACCAAATGGCTTCATAGTCCACACGGGGAAACACTTAGCCCCCACTGGCCACAAAGAGAGAATTCAGCACTGCTACCTCAGGTTCATTGGAAAATAACATACCATGTCCTCCAGGTCACATAGATGCAGACCCAGCTTTGTTGGTCTCACTACAAAGGAAGCTAAAGCTCCTGACAACAACATATATTTCAAGTACCCACCCTCAGATGCAGTTTCTCTAGAAGACTTTAGGCCAGCAGCACTCCATGTTTGTGGAGTGTTTACCCTGTCCCTTACTTTTGGAGACTCCTCTACCACCTCCAAGGTTGTGAAATCATCAGCATTTTCAATTCCATAAATATATTCACAGATTTTCTAACTTTTCTCTAATTGTGTCTTACTTGGGATTGATGGTAATGTCAAGGCGTTGTTCTAGAAGAGAGTGGGAACTATGGGTGAGCTTCCTGGTTTAACAACATTCTACATAAATCCATGTTCAGCAAAATGATTTTTTTTGGATCTGTGGATGATATATATTTCATGGTGATTGTCCATTGGGATATATATTGCTATTTTTAATGTCTCTCTGTATATATATAATACTCTCCAGATTTTTCAAATTATGAAAAATGGGTCTTATTATACACTCCCTAAATTCATTCATATTCTTGTATGTGGATTTATAATCAACTTTTCACAAAATTATTCTCAGAAATATTCATCCACCTGAAATACATATTTGTTTCCTATTACTGAAAACTAATTTCAGTGAATGGTGCATACAAATTCTAATATTTCTACAGTAAGTTTAACATCAATGCAAGTAGATTCTGATGGGACATGATGTGTAGTTTAACATTCATTTTTATTCAACACTGCTACATTACTATTTCTTCAGTTCATACATATCATAGGATATATATATTTCAAGCACAAGTTAGCAAATTTATAGACAATTTTTTTTCACTTTTAATCACTTCCTGCTTCAGAACACATGTATTCCTCCATGTTTCTTGGCTTGTCTTTTCATGAGACTTCTTTCCACACATATTATTTTTGATTTCCATAATCACTTTTGTAGCAAAACTCACACATTCTTCATGATAAACCATAACCCTAATATTACCATTATTTGTGTAACAGGTTGGAATGAATGATTGTATATCAATATAAGATTTCTTATAAGTTTACAGATATCAATTCAAATCATTATTAAAAGTGGAACCAGTTACATTATATATTCACAGTAATGTCTACTCATGCATTATCTCTATATTCATAGACACAGGGTCCACCTCTTTGTTTCCCCAATATGAATTTATACGTCTTCAAATATTGCTCCCAGATATGGTGGAAGAAATACTCATGTCACCTGATCTACATATACATTTAATCACAGTAATATTCTGGACACAAAATGCAAATGTCATGCTTATGATTGTACCAAAGCCAAAATGTAAAGTGAACATGTATTACTAAAAACTTCCATGTCTAGGTTGCCTAATGCTCTCAAATATCAATCCTATTGGTGACTACATATTTGTTTCTTCCCAAGATTATATATTCAAACTCAACACTCTTGAAAATCTCTAATCCTGTCAATCACTTTATACTTTGCCTGATTTTGTAATGTTTCCATTGATATCTGCTTTCCTATATATTTTGTCCAGTTTGTCATTGTGACTGACTCTTCACGTGTGCTGACATTTAACTTCACTCTCTAACTGAAACCCTATTGCTAAAGAACTTTTGTTCCAAATCCTATACTCACGCTTCTTCCTAAACCTACCAACAATCTTCCTAATCCTACGAACTATCCCTTTTTGACAGGATGCTCTCTTCTACATTCAATCATCCAATAAATGTCGGGTGAGCCTCAGAGTAAGAGACCTCCAAGAGACTGTCTCATGCAACACCTAAGGGTTTATTGGGGGTCCAGCATGCTGGGGCTCAGTGCTCTCTTGAATAGAGCAGAGAGCCCTGAGAACAGCTTAAGCAAATCTTATATACTTTCCTTGGAGAGGGCAGGGAGGAAAGTTTATTGATGGGTCAGGGCGAGTGGGCAGTTTTCATGCAACTGGTGAGGGAGTACATTCTGCAGTTTGGCAGTTGGGGACAGCACATTCTGGGAACAAGATTAGCAAACAGTTGTCAATATTTCAACAGTGTTTTGTTAAGCATACAGAAAAACAGGAAGTGACAAGTACTAATTTTATTAACCTTTCATTCTCCACTTCTTTTTCTGGCTACTTCTAGTCATAAAAGTGATCATTTTGGGGTGTACATTCTATGTCTGCTAGTGGGGTATTGCCATAAGTTTAACTTGTCCAATTTGAGCTTGGAGAAAAGAAATTACATGGTTGAGCAAACATGGTTTTATAGTTAGCAACAATATGAAGAGTATTATTGGACCGGCCAGGGTTGATAAAAGCATAGTTAACCATGAAGACTGTGTGAACCAAGACTCAAACAACCATTTTTGGGCCTCTATCTCTGGTTGTTTCTCTTCAAGTTGTCTTTTTAATTTACTCATAGATTTTTTTACAACTCCAGTATTGTCGGCATAAAAACAACATTCTTCCCTCAATGCAGCACAAAGGCCTCCTTCTCTCATGAAGTGGAGGTCCAACTCTCGACTGTTCTGTAAAATAAGTTCAGAGAGAGAGGTAAAAGATTCCTGCAAAGCTCTGATGAAGGTTTCTAATATCTTAGTTTTGTGCTATTGCTGCTTCTAATTGGGTCATTTGTTGTGTCCCATGGACCAGGGCAGTGGTTCCTGTGCCCACCCCTGCAACAACTCCTATTCCTAATAGGATGGCTAAAGTGAGGGTATATGTTCCCAGCGGAACCGGGTTCTATGCCCCCCTATTTCATTTCAAATGAACCTGTGTTATGATAGTGCACTCTGGAAAAAATCTGCACCATTACATAATTAATCATATCTGTTGACCATTTCATGAAAACATAAACAATATTTAAGTATATAGAATAATACTGTTGTAGGGACGGACGAGGGAAGGCACATAAGATAGCACCAAAAACAGGAAAACAGTCCTAATTGGGTGCAACCGGATTCAGAGGGCATTGTTTCTGTTGTAATCAATTAATCCCCTGAACCCCAAGTTTAGATAGTTTCAGAATTTTGTACCCAACATGTAAGAGAAGGGGCTCAGAAGTTCACAGTTTGCAGAAGTTAACAAAAAGCAAATTTTGTTTCGTTTTTTTTTCTCTATTCTGTGGAAGTTAACTTTTCAAGGACGCCTGGGAGTGGGAGAGCTTTTTCTTCCCTTTCTTTTTCCCCCCTTCCAGCTGTTACCAAGGAGCCTACTTGGTAACTTCTTAATCTTAGAAATATAGGCATCTCTGTGAAGCGCCAGCTCAAGGCCAGAGACATTGTTCACATATTTTGGGAAAAACTAGTAAGGGGTTGTCTAGCTTAGAAGTGCTGAGTTTTTTAGCCAGTGGCCAAGTAGAACAGGGCAATACAAAAAGTGAAAGTTTATCTACATTGAACTCTTTTATATGGAGCCTTTTGCTGAATGTTCTAAAGTCAGCCATGGTGAAGACTTCTGGAGAAGGTCAGTTAATACTTTTCTGAGGGCTTGGTACAGAGGGGAAACACGGGGAAGGTGGGGCTGAGAGCAGCTCCGAGGATCTGAGAATGAGGAAGGAGAGATGTAAAAGAATAATGGGAAAGGGGTTTGGGATTTCTTAGCAACAAAAACATGAGCAGTAGAACAGGTAGAGTAGAGGGGAAGATGGGAGTGAGTATCCCAAAATCCTGTGAGGGACTTCAAATTCTTAGTAAACTGTTTTCAGTGATGACAAAGCAACTTTAAAGGCCATTTTCATTACATCTTGGATAGGGGTCTGAAGGCTCTCCTCAGCTGGTTTGAGCTTTGGGTTAGCTGGTAAGAGGTCCTGGTGGGACCCGGTGCGGGCACTGACAGGAGAAGAGAGGAGTGAGTGGGTAGAGGGGTACCTCAGTACCTGCTACCTGAGAACCAGCGAAGTTAGGGGGTTTTGATCTAATAATTCGAGGGGAGAAATGAGGTTGCTGAGGTGGGAGTGACAGCAGAGAATCTGGAGCAGAAGGCTGAGGGTGAGGATCTATTGGAGAAGCATAGTTCAGGATGTGAGTGAAGGAGGGAAAAGGCTTCCACATAGGGGCATCTCCTTTAACCCTTTTGATCACTTGCAGAAGTTAAAAAGGTCACCCAGAATTTGAGGATTTAGAGACCCCTCTGGGAGCCATCGGTTTTGGTTATCTAATTGGTAATATGGCCAATGCTGTGTACTGAGTTTGATGAGGAGTTGGGGTTCCATCAGGCAGCCCCTGTATGCTCACATCCCGATGACATACAGAAGAAGTCGTCTTTTTCCCCACCCATCCGTGACTTTTTGTGTTTTTGATAGTCTGCCAGGCAACCATAGTAATCCAGTCTAGCCAACCTGCATCTGGTTCGCGTGTCCCTACATCCATAATGTTTGTTTCCATTATCTATGATACAGAAGGGATTTAATGGAATTTTATTGGGATCCTCTTCATCAGGGTTATCTCAATAGGAATGACATATAGCCAGCTGACAAATGTCTGGGTGGAGAGATGGCCACTAGGTCCCTAAGTTGACTCTATGTGAGATCGATTATACTTCTTTTCCAGTAGAATTTGTGATCAGCCATCGCTGATGAATGGGCTGATGAGGGTTAAGACTACTTGTGGCCAAGGGGAGAGTCTATAACCTTATCCACATGGCGAATATGCAATTTGAAAGTATTACCAGTCTTTTCCAGTTTCCAGCCAGAGTCTGGACAGGGCGCAGGCTTGAGATGAGAGGCATGGATCCAGGAAATGATTCTGTCTACCTTTACCACTGTAGGTGTTATAAGTAGCACCTGGTATGGTCCTTTCCATCGGGGTTCCGGGGATGACACCTGATGTCGTCTTAAGTAGATGAACTCTCTTACTTGATATCGATGTGGAGTCCCCTCATTTCCAGTTTGGTAGGCAGTGGCCAGCATTTTTCACAGGTATCACTAAGTTCTTTTAAGAGCTTTAAGTCTGTCAAGCAAGGGGGTATAGAAGTGATGGTTAGGTCTTAGAGTTGGGATTAGGTCCCTTATTGGAGGAGGGCCACCATAGAGAATTTCACAGGGGGTAAGGTTACTCAAAGAAAGAGAGGGAGTATTTCTTGCAAGAAACATTGCATAAGGCAAGAGCATAATACAATCTTTTATGTTGGTCTCTATGCTTAATTTCGTTAAATCTCTTAAATGGTTCTATTCATTCTTTCTAACTATCCTGAACTCTGGGGTCTATAAGCACAATATAACTTCCAATTAATCTCCTGTTTCCTGGCTAACCCCTGACTTACCTGGGCCATGAACACCGGTTCATTTTCAGACCCTATTACCCGCTTAGCTTCCTCCAATGGTAGAGAGGCTGAGTCAGCAGCACGGGAATCACTTAGAGGGTGTTGTGGGTTAGAGGACAAGTGCAGTGGATAAGGAGGGGGAGAAGAGTCCAGTAGAGTCAAATCTTGTGACTCAGGAAGAACAGAGTGTGGAGGAGGAGGAGGAGGAGAGGGTTTGAGAGATCTTGGGGGAAGGAGTAGGAGCGGAGGCAAGGGCAAAAAAAGGCTTCACCCATGGAGGAGGAGATTTGCAGAGGTCCTGAAAAGTTAAGATATATGGCTGTTAATCTGGATGACTATGTGGCCCCTGCTGAAAGACAATATCTCTGACTTTTTAAATTAGTGGTAAGTAGAAAGATCCTTCTAGGGGCCATACGACTCTAAAGGTGGGCAATTCTGAGGCACAGAGAGTCTGCCAGGTCTAGCATTTTACTAAAAAAAGAAAGATTCTGAGCCCTTAAGCGAATTTTGGTCCAGTGATCAAGGGTCAGGGACAGAGGCATTGAAGTGCTCTGTCCCATAATGAAAGATACACAAACTAAATGCAACAACACACGACACAGATATGACAAGACCATAAAGACAGGCAATGGACGTCCATCACTGAGACCAGGAATCAGTAGACGGCAAAACCCGATGGGATGGCAATACCGAATCCGAAACAAAATATCACTGAATCGAGGAGACAATTGTTCCTTGATTTCCTGAGTCCTCTGAGATGTCCCCCAGGGAGGTGCCCTGTGTCTCTGTGAGATGTCTCTCAGCCAAAGTCCGAGAGAACTAAGGCTCTTCATCGCAAGCGATATTGCCAAGCCCTAACATGAATCCTGAAACCAGAAAGAGGAGCCTTACTTGCTCCGAGAGGAGCCCTTTGGGGTCTCTCGTCAGCCAGTGACAGAACTCGGTGGAATGTCAATATGTAAAGGTCCGGCGAGTGTCAGAGGAAGAGACCACCAAGAGACTGTCTCATGCAACAGCAAAGGGTTTATTTGGGGTCCAGCATGCTGGTGCTCAGAGCTCACTTGAATAGAGCAGAGAGCCCTGAGAACAGTTTAAGCAGGGATTATTTACTTTCCTTGAGAGGGCAGGGAGGAAGTTTACTGATGGGTAAGGGCGAGTGGGCGGTTTACATGCAACCTGGTGAGGGAGTATATTCTAGAGTTTGGCAGTTGGGGACAGTACATTCTGGGAACAAGATTAGCAAACAGTTCTCAAGATTTCAACAGTGTTTTGTTAAGCATACAGAAAAACAGGAAGTGACAATTAACTATTTTATTAACCTTTCACTACCGACTATCCTTTTTGACAGGATGTTCTCTTCTACATTCAATTATCCAAGGTACAAGGTTCTATGTCATTGTATATTGATTTATTCAAAGCTAAGTATCCCAATCAAGGGCCCAATGTTTTTCTGGGCTTCAAATATTACTTAGATTTCTGTTTTTATACATATATTTCCCCTGTACATTCTTAAACATATTGCAGGTTCCCAATACCATTATTCATTCAGCAGAATGATTCCTAACCCCGAATCGAATGTTATCAACCCTAACCACACACTGTTACCTCAATCTAACTTTACAGAAGAGCAGGGACAGAGTTGGTCTTACAATACAGGGATATAGGGGATCTCCCACCTGCTGAGAACCTCAAAGGTATATGCAGTAATGATCCCTGAAGAAGATGTAGGCACCTCTGAAGGACTGGATTGAGGAAAAGTCATCTTCCATGGAGAACAACTTGGTCAGGATGAAGGGTTGTGTCTGAATCAGCCTCTCTATTCTTAATGTAGAAAAGATAGACGAAATGAGACCTGTGTGGAGAGCTGTTCCCGGGTGCCTATGGTTGATATACCATTCTAACTTGTGAATGTGTCACAGTAAGCAGGGGCAGCCTCCATCTAAAGGGACCCTTGGAAGCAACTGTTAGGACAAAATTGTTGCCAAGGCAGTGACCTCATTCAGTTCCTGAAGGAAGTGACCTGACCTCACTTCTTTGGTAATGGAATGTGGGATCCAGGAAGCCAGGCACACATAGCCAGTCCCAGTTCCACTCCAATTGGTCTCACTTGTTGGATTTACCAAGGACAGAGTCAAGCTATCTTGGTACCTACAGATGTGAGGATGGCCAAATACAAGGGATGCTCTGAAGAGGGGCCTTTCCTGGGAAAGCAGGTAGTGGCTCACCAATGGATTTTATATTTCTCAGTGAAGAAAACCTGGTTTGTTCCTTCTAATTACCTATTGTTCTGTTGCCCTGAATGTCAGTAAGGTCTTTGCCTCAGGCCAACCCTTTAGAAAGCCTGAAGAAAGAGTTTTCAAATGGAAATGAATGGGCAACATCTGTGGCTCTTTGCTTAATTGCTTTGGAAAGGGATGTGTCTGAATCAGCCTCTTGGTCCTGTGTGAGGCTGTGGCTTAGATTCTCAGCACCTGATGGATCTAAAGAAAAATCCCATGTGCGCATCCAAAACCAAAATTGCCAAAAGAGCAGTCACTGTGGATGAAGTATCTCGCATTCCTCTGTAAGGTTCCTGACTTCCATCAAGTGAGAATAGGAATCTTTGGGTCAAATGAGTTCTTCCAAGCCCTGCAGAGGCTAGCCCATAGCTGCTAGGGCTTTCTCATGACACCAATTGACATAAAGAATCTAATCCCCAAGGTAGGTAGTCCTCAATTTGGAGAAGTAGAGCAGTATTAACGGCAGGCCTATTTGATCATTCCTGGTTCACAAGAAGGGTGTCCCGACAACCCACACTTTAGGCAAATGAAGGGCTGGGGAGCTTATTTTGGATACTGACTTGGGCTGCGCCCCTCATGGAAACCTCCAGCCAGAGTTAATGATGAGTGTCTATATGGCAGAACATGAGGGCCATGTGGGAGTGTTTTGATTTTATTTGTGGTCATTTGTGTGGCAGTTGGAAGAGATGACTGGGTCCACCTGGGCTTGAACTTGCTGCGATTCCCCTTAGAGGCTGAGTTCTGGAACTGACCTCAGAGAAGTATTGCCATGAATTGTGTTGGGATTTAAGAGGCCACGCATGAGAGTGACCCTTGGAAACTGAGATCTAGTTCGAGGGTGGCTTTCCACAGGACACTGGGAATCTCAGCCAGGATATTATATGATTTTATTCTTAAAGATTTGGCAGCCATAATTAAGATTCAAAACACACATGGCCTCTATCTCATGGGATTCTTGGAAGCAACTGTTACGACAAAATGTTTGCCAAGGCAGTGAACTCATTCTGTTCCTGAAGGAAGTGACCTAACCTCACTTCCTTGGTGATGGAACTCTCTGAACTTGGGATCCAGGAAGCCAGTAAAACAGTGCCAGTCCTAGTCCCAGTCCCAGTGTTTTCACTTTTTGGATTTCCCAAGGACAGAGTCATTCTTTCCTGCTAACTACTGATGTTAGGATGGCCAAATATCAGGAAAGCTCTGAAGAGGGGCCTTTCAAGAGAAATAAGGTAGTGCCTCACTGCTGGCTCCTGACAACTTCAGAGAGGTGACCAAAGACACAAGATCTAAGACACACAGGCCATTTTTGGGAAACATTGTATGGCCCTCCAGTCACAGGACACTCCAGATAGTCACAGACCTACTTGTGGGAAGGAGGTGTCTTTGGGGGTGTGGGTGTGAACTTGTGGTTTTGTCTCATGTTCTGAGAGCATCAAGGGAGTTCCAGGGTTTTCAATCATTCGAAGCCAGCGAGTTCCCTTAGCCGGGCCAGCTTCCTTCTGGGGAGGTGGGGCTGTGTGTGCTGTGGGGGAGTTATCTGGAGGGCGCAGGGCCAGCTTAGCTTCCTCCAATGGCGGAGAGGCTGAGTCAGCTGCAGGGGAATCACTTAGAGGGGGTTGGTGGTTGGGGGATGAGGGCAGGGTATAAGGAGGGGAATGAGAGTCCAGTAGACTCAAATCTTGTGACTCAGGAAGAACAGAGGGTGGTCGAGGAGGAGGAGCAGAGTGTTTGAGAGATCATGGGGGAAGCAGAACGAGCAGAAAAAGGGACAAGGAAAGGCTTCACCCATGGAGGAGGTGACTTGCAGAGGTCCTGCAAAGTTAAGATACATGGCTGTTGATCAGGATGGCTATGTGTGCGCAGCTGAAAGACAATATCTCTGACTTTTTAAATTAGTGGGAAGTAGAAAGATGCTTCTAGGGGCAATCCGACTTTAAATGTGAAACATTCTGAGGCACAGACAGTCTGGCAAGTCTGGAGTTTTACTGAAAAAGAAAGATTCTGACCCTTAAGCGAACTTTGGTCCAGTGATCAAGGGTCAGGGACAGAGACATTGAAGTGCTCTGTCCCATATTGAAAGATACACAAACAGTGAATGCAACAACACACAACACAGATAAGACAATACAATAAAGACAGGCAATGGACGTCCAAAACTGAGACCAGGACTGCCTAGCAGACAAAACTCTATGAGTTGGCAATACCGAATCTGAAACAAAAAATCACTGAGTCGAGGAGACAATTGTTCCTCAATTTCTCGAGTCCTCGGTGGCATCCCCCAATACCATTATTCATCCAGCAGAATGATTCCTAACCCAAATCGAACATGTTATCAACCCTAACCATACACTGTTACCTCAATCTAACTTTTCAGAACAGCAGGGCAGAGTTGGTCTTACAATCCCGGAATGTAGGGGATCTTCCACCTGCTGAGAACCTAAAAGATTCATGCAAAAATGATCCCTGAAGAAGATGTAGGCAGCTTTGAAGGACCTGATTGAGCAAAAGTCATCTTCCATGGCTAACAACCTGGTCAGGATGAAGGGTTGTGTCTGAATCAGCCTCTCTATTCTTAATTTAGAGAAGATGGACCAAATGAGACCTGTGTGGAGAGTTGTTCCCAGGTGCCTATGGTTGATATTCCATTCTAACTTGTGAATGTGTCACAGGAACCAGGGGCAGCCTCCATCTCATAGGACCCTTGGAAGCAACTGTTAAGACAAAATGGTTGCCAAGGCAGTGAACTCATTCTGTTCCTGAAGAAAGTGACCTCACCTCACTTCCTTGGTGATGGAACTCTCTGATCTTGGAATCCAGGAAGCCAGTTAAACAGTGCCAGTCCTAGTCCCAGTCCAAGTGTTCTCACTTTTTGGATTTCCCGAGGATAGGGTCATTCTTTCTTGATAACTACTGATGTTAGGATGTCGAAATGGCAGAAAAGCTCTGAAGAGGGGCCTTTCCTGAGAAAGAAGGTAGTGCCTCACTGCTGACTCCTGACAACTACAGAGAGTTGGCCAAAGACACAAGATCTGAGACAGGACAGGCTATTTTGGAGGAACATTGTATGGCCCTCCAGTCAGAGGACACTCCGGATAGTCACAGACATACTTGTGGGAAGGAGGTGCCTTTGTGGGTTTGGGTATGAGTTTGTGGTTTTGTCTCATGTTCTGAGAATAGGTAGGAAAGACGGTTTGCTTGGTTTGGAGTGAACTATTTCTAGTAAGTCTTTTGACAAGGTGAGTGTTTCTATGTCTGTAACTCACTGTCCGTGGTTGTAGACATTAGAAAAGATAATGCATCAGTGGATGTGTCCTGTCTATGAGAAAGCTCCCCAGCATTCATCCTACCAAATTTATGAATGGACTGCCGCTTGCCTTATGGATGGCCAACTCCTGCTATGTGTGCATCCAAAACCAAAATGGCTAAAAGAACAGTCATTGTGGATAGAGTCTCTTGACTTCCTCTGTAAGGTTCCTGATCTCAATTAAGTGAGAATAGAGATTCTTTGGGTCAACTGAATTCTTTAAATCCTACAGAGGCTAGCTCATAGTTGCTTGGGTTTTCTCATGACATTAATTCACATAAAGAATCTAAAACGCACAGTCAGTAGGCCTCAAATTGGAGAAGCAGAGCAGTATTAATGGCAGGCCTATTTGATCACTCCTGGTTCACAGGAAGCATGTCCAGGCCACCATGACTTTAGGCAAATGAGGGGCATGGGAGCTTATTTTGGAAACTGCCTTGGGCTGCACCCCTCATGGAAACCTCCAAGAAGAGGTTATGATGAGTGTCTATATATAAGAAGATGAGGGCAATGTGGGAGTTTTTTGGTTTTAATTGTGGTCATTTGTGTGGTGGTAGGAAGAGATGACTGGGTCCACCTGGGCTTGAACTCTGGTGTGATTCCCCATAAAGACTGAGTTCTGGAATTGACCTCAAAGAAGTATTGCCATGAATTGTGTCGGCATATTAGGAGGCCACACATAAGATTGGCCCTTGGAAACTGAGATCTAGGCCCAGAGTGGCTTTCCACAGAGCACTGGGGATCTCAGCCAGGATATCACATGATTTTATTGTGAAAGATTTGACAGCCATAGTTGAGAGTCAAAACACACATGGACTTCACATTGTAGACCTCAATAGGCCTGGCTTCATGTGAACTTTTGGCCACTCTTTGTGAAGCCTCGCCTGTGATAGTCCTCCAGAGCTTTCATTGAAATTAGCTTCCTCACCATTTGATGGTTATTGAATTAATTGAAAAACTCAGTGCCTCCAACTTCATTCTTGAAATATGGCTCAATATATAACATGAACTTTTTGTAATTCCCATGACCAGGTGGCACTGGAGAACCATTGGATATCCTGTTGCTGATCATGAGTGTACCAGACAGTGCCTTGATTGACTGGGTTTCACGAAAATGGTGAAGATCAGAGATGCCAGTTAGTTGGACCCTGCTGAGTAGTGGGCCTAGAACAAAGGTGGCCAGGTGTGAAATAAAACAGCTGTGGTAGTTTCATGTGTATCTACCATTGGCTTCCAAATGACTTCGACTAACATTGTGCAGTCAGCAGACCCTTATATGTAAAGGCATCATGTTGTATGGATAGGTTTCAGGGCAATGTTCAGAATCAGGTTGCTTTGGTCAAGGGGGCAAGCTATGTTGGACAGAAGCCTGGTTGGTGCATAATCCTACAGACCCTGTCCCACCACACGTGACAAAACTCCATCCAGCACTGTGTCCCAGTTGAAGTCCTTGTATTTTGTGAAGCAATTACCGAACTCCCAGTGCATCAGGAAGAAAAAACACAAAATTGGAGGATGAACAAATGGCTTCACAGTCCACACGAGGAGACACTTAGACACCAGTGGCCACAGTTGACCTACAAAGAGAGAATTCAGCACTGCTGCCTCATGTTCATTGGAAAATAAGATACCATGACCTCCAGGTCACATAGATGCAGACCCATGTTTGATGGTATCACTACAAAGGAAGCTAAAGCTCCTGACAACCACATATATTTCAAGTGCCCAACCTCAGAGGCAGTTTCTCAAGAAGTCTTTAGGCCAACAGAGTTCCACGATTGTGGAGTGTTCATCCTGTCCCTTACTTTTGAAAACTCCTCTACAACCCCCAAGGTTGTGATCTCCTGAGCATTTTCTATTCCAGATATGTATTCACAGATTTACTAATTCTTCTCCTCTAACTGTGTCTTACTTGGGGTGAAGGTATTGTCAAGGCATTGTTCTGAATGAGAATGGGAAGATTTATTGTACACATATTTGCATACACAATGGATTCATTTTCCTATTTTCCATTCGAATTACTGAAACCTGACACTAACCCATACCCTACTAGACTCTGCCTACTAATCCTAGTATGATGGAGAAAAATAACCCAAGCAGAATAGAAATACAAGCAGTTCAGAGGAGGCATGGTGTATTGTTGGACTTGCCTTTTGCATGATAAAGTGTAGGTGTTATAAACCTGGTAAATTTTTAATTGAAATATTTCTCCATGTGTTTTGAAAGGTATCAAATATGTGAATTCCTGTCTCCCTTTATCTGTTGCCTATTTAGCACATGTATTTTTATATGCACATATAGAATCCTACCTGGTACCACACGTAAATTCTTGTGAGATGGCTGACGTGGCAGATAAAGATTGTGAGAAGTAATCACTCCTCCTAAACGCTGTTGGAACTGAGAAGTCAACCTATGGGTGAGCTTCCTAGTTGAACAACATTGTACATAAATCCATGTTCAGTAAAATAAATATTATTGGATCTGTGTATGATATGTATTTCATGATGAATTTCGATTGTCATATATATTGCTACTTTTTAATATCTCTGTGTGTTTTGTGAAAAAACTACACTCTCTAGATTTTTCAAAATATGAAATATATGTCTCTTATTATACACTCCCTAAATTCATTCATGTTCATGTATGTGGTTTTATAATCAACTTTTCACAAGATTATTTTCAGAAATATTCATCCACCTCAAATACATATTTTTTTTTCTAGTACTGAACACTCACTTCAGTGAAAGGTGCATACAAATCCTTATAGTTCTACAGTAACTGACCCAGTTTAACATCAATGCAAGTAGATTCCTATGGGAAATGTTGTGTATTTTAATGTTCATTTTTATTCAACACTGGTACATTACTATTTCTTCAGTTTATGGACAACTTAGAAAATACATTTCATCCACATTTCACAAATTTAAAGGCATTTGGTACACTTTCAATCACTTCCTGCTTCAGATCACATGTATTCTTCCTTTTTTTTTTTTTTTGACTGGTCTTTTCATGATACTTCTTCCTAACGCATTATATTTGATTTCCATAATTATTTTGAAGCAAAACTCACACACTCTTTATGATAAACCATAACACTAATATTACCATTAGATGTATAATTGGTTGGAATGAATGATTGTATATCAATATAAGATTTCCTGTATATTTTCAGATATCAATTTATTCCAATTTCTAAAGTTGAAACCAGTTATATTATTTATTCACAGTATGGACTATTCATCCATTATCTCTATAGTCATAGACACAGGGTACACCTTTTTATTCCAAATACTAATTTATGAGTTTTCAGAATATAGCTCCTCTTAATGGTGGGAGAAATACTCATGTCACCAGATCTACATATATATTTTATCACAGTAATATTCTGGATAAAAAATGCAAAGGTCACACTTATGTTTGTACCAACGCCTAAATTGAATGTGAGTAAGAATTACTAAAAACATCCATGTCCAGGATGCCTAAGGCTCTCAAATGTCAATCATATTGGTGAGGAGATATTTGTTTCATCCTAAGATTATATATTCAACCTCAACCCTGTTGAAAATGTCTAATCCTCTCACTCACTTTATACTTTGCCTTATTTCTTAATGTCACTATTGATATCTATTTTCCTACATATTTTTCCCAGTTCATCATAGTGACTGATTCTTCACATTTGCTGACATTTACATTCATTCTCTAACAAAAACCCTATTACTAAAAAAGTCTGGGTCTAACTCCTAGACTCACTCTTCTTCCAAAACTTACTATCTTCCTAATCCTCCTGACTACCACTTCTTGACTGGATGTTCTCTTCTACATTCAATCATCTGAGGTACAGTGTTTTATTCCATTCTATATCAATTTATCTCAGACCTCAGTGCAGAATGTAATTCAAAGCTAAGTATCCCAATCAAGGGCCCAATACCTCTCTGGGTTTCAAATCTTACCTAGATTTCTGTTTTCATACTTATATTCACCTATATATTCTTATAAATATTGCAGGTTCCCAATACCATTATTCATCCAGCAGAATGATTCCTAATACAAATCGAACATGTTATTAATCCTAACTATACACAATTCCCTCAATCTCACTTTACAGAAGAGCAGGGACAGAGTTGATCTTACAATACAGGAATGTAGGGGACCTTCCAACTGCTGAGAACATCAAAGGTCCATGCAAAAATGATCCCTGGAGAAGATGTAGGCAGTCATGAAAGACCTGAGAGAGCAAAAGTATTCTTCCATGGCAAACAACCCAGTCAGGATGAAAGGATGTGTCTGAATCATCCTCTCTCTTCTTAATGTAGGGAAGATTGACCAAACTAGGCCTGTGCGGACAGCTGTTCCCAGGTGCCTATGGTTTTTAAACCATTCTAACTGGTGAAAGTGTCACAGGAAGATGGGGCATCCTCCATCTTATGAGACCTTAGGAAGCAAATGTTAGGAAAAAGTGGTTGCCAATGCAGTGACGTCATTCAGTTCCTGAAGGAAGTAACCTCACTTCACATCCTTTTTGATGGAACTCTCCGAATTAGGGTTCCAGGAAGCCAGGCACCCAGCCCCAGTCCCAGCCCCAGTCCCAGCCCCAGTCCCAGTGATCCCAATTGTTTGGATTTACCAAGGACAGAATCAGTCTTTCGTGGTACCTACTTATGTGAGGATGGCCAAATGTCAGGAAAGTTCTGAAGGGGGGCCCTTTCGGAGAAAGCAGGTAGAGGCTCACTGCTGGCTCCTGACAACTTCACAGAGTTGTCCAAGGAGACCAGATCTGAGACAGGACAGGCCATTTCTGGGGAACATAGTATGGTGCTCCAGTCAGAGAACACTCTGGATAGCTCCAAACGAACATGGGGAAGGAGGCGCCTTTGTGGGTGTGGGTGTGGGTTTGTGGTTTTTTCTCATGTCCTGAGAATAGTTAGAAAAGGTCGTTTGTTTGGTTTCTAGTGAACTGTTTCTAGTTAGTCCTTTGAAAAGGCGAGTGTTTCTAAGTCTGTGTATCCCAGTGTGTCCGTAGTTGTAGACATTAAAAAAGAGAATGCCTCAGTGGGTGTGTCCTGTCAAGGAGAAAACTTCCCAACATTCATCCTGCCCAATTCATGAATGGACTGTGGCTTGCCTTATCACTGGGAAACACCTACTATCTTCCTACATTCCTGTATTCTTCCTGAATTCTGGCCACTCTCCAGAATACGCTCATGGTTTTGTGTCCAAGATATGGACCCCTTCCAAGCTCTGTGACATGGCCATGTTTTGGATAGCTGAAGGGAATGGCAAGCATCTCAGAAAACTCAGATATCAATGTGACCAGTAAAGTCTCAGTGGAGAAACCCTGCTTTGGGCCTTTTGATTACCTGTTGTTATGTTGCCCTGAATATCAGGAAAGTCTTTGCCTCAGGCCACCCCTTTGTGAAGCCTGAAGAAAACAGTTTTCACATGGAAATGAATGGGAATTACCTTTGTGTTTTACAATAATACCTTCAGAGTTTAGGCTCTCATAAACTTAAAAATACATTTAGATTGTATCTCAGTGTAGAAAGTATGATGGAACTGTAAATATCTTATTGAAAAGAAGTCCAATTATAGAACACAAATGACAGACATAAATCTCCAACATGTTTTACTTTTACGCCTAGAATTACAATACAACCTTAGAACACCAGCTTGATACAATGCTCTTTTGAAGCTTCTACCTTATAGACTTGTATACCTGGAAGATATGAACACATTAACACCACAATTACATTGATGTTTTTGTATTAACCAAGTTTAGCTTTTTAAAGAAATAACATGGCACAATTTTCTAAAAACAGTACTAGTTTAACCAGCTGTTTAATTTTTTAAGATTACTTGCTCAAAACTTACACATATAACCAACTTACAAAAACTTTTTTATTATTTACTAAAAACCTTTTAATTACTTAATCATATAGACTCTCTTATCCAGAAACACATTTTCCCTCTATTAAATCTATATCTAGAACCTTTTAGTTTCTCTTTTCCATTTGTTAACCTCTTTCTGTTCACATTTTGAAACAATACATGTAAATTTCTGAATTTAAGCAGATTATTTTATAGACATCAACATTATACTAGGGCGTTTTTGAACACCTAGAAAACTTATAGGCCTATTTTTAAAGACATCTTTATTTTTATGTTTTTACCCAATTTGAATTGAACCATTTGAATCACGTGAATCAAAGATATTTGAATCCATTTTTAAATTTTTCATGAGCGCTCCTCATCTGTCAATTGTCATATCACTGCATTATATATTTACTTACACACATACAGGCATACCGACATACAAAACATAACACAAATGTAACACATAACACAATAGTAAAGGCCTTGTAGCTTTTTCAGGTGAAATCTCCATTGCAATGTTTAAAAACTCCACAGTTGATCAAAAATAGATCTGATCCAAAAACATTTACCGATATGCAGGATAAAGATTATGAGCTCAAAAAGAGAAAAAAAAAAAAATACAGAATCTAAGAAAAACCAAGAGTCCTAAAAAAGATGACTATTCAGTAATTAGTAAATACCATATAATGTACTTATTCGTTGAGTCTAGTTTGAGTTCAGGTAAACATAAACTTTTACTCCTTTTTATCTGTCTCTTGCTGATTGCATATCAACTTAAGTCCTGACTGAGGTCTCGAAAACTGGAAAGACGCGAATTTTGAGCAGAAACCTCATGCCTAAGGCATTATAGCTATGTCATAATTTCCAGGTTTGAATGTTGAAAATTATGATGCAAGTTCAAGATGTAATTCTCAAAATTTTATATCTTTAGATTTTTCTACACTAGAAAAATTTGCTCACACAAAACTGAAAATTGGATCATTTTTTGATAATATAAATTGCACCATCACAAAAAAGTTTCTATAGGATAATTAACCCACTTTCTTTGTTCTGAAATTTCAAAAATAGTATTAAGTTACATTAAATTGGCTGAAAATTTTTTTTAAAAAACCACACACTGCCATGGGTATCCGAAATTAAGCTTTAAATATTTCCAAGATTGTTGCTAATTAATGCCATTTCAATAAGCCAGACAAACCTTTTAATTTAGCACCATTTTTTTAAAATCTTACACACTGAGGGGAACAGATACCATATCATAATTTATTTTATTTGCCCAAGTTAATGCACTCGTATATCTAGTGGAATTTTCTCAGGCTACCTAGTTCAAAATTTAAACCCTTTAATATTTTTTTAATCCTAAGTATTTAAGGTTTCTAGCATGAACTATCTGAAATCAAACTAAACAATTGTTTAAACCCAACTTTATACTGTAAGATAGTACAATGTTTTAGAAACCCATTTAGATACCAGATTGTTACAATAAAAAATCATCTTTTAGATACACATTCAGCCAAGATCATCCCCAAGAAACAGTCTATAATATCAACATATTACTGCATTCATTCTCCCTTTTGTTAAGCAAACAGAGGTGGAGTAATCTTTAAAGTGCAGGTAAGGAATAAGGGAGTTCCCCACAGCAAAATGGCTCGGGCAGCTGCTGGGAGTCCCTTAGCCTCGCTTTTTACTTACAGGATTAGTTCCTCTGGTTTGGTTTGACTCCAGGCACCAGGCATATTCTATATCTCCCAACTTTTCAGTAGTCAGCTCCCAAATAGTTCATTTTCTGCTTGCAGATTTTTGAGTGCTAGGCTTCCCCAAGAGGGCAGAGTGGGGACTTCTTTTAAAGTCCACTCTGGGGTGTCAAAATTTATGACTGAAGGTTTGGATCCCATCCCCAAAGCCAATTAATGCCAATTTAATAATGAGGACAGGGTTTTGAGAAAAGTTTATGCGAGATATCAAAGTTCTTAGACCCCAGGCATTTCCCTCTGCAGTTGGCGTGCTCAACCCAACTACGGAAAGAAAAGAAAACAGTGCTTCCCTAATCTCGCTTAACAAAGGGGAGTAAAGTACATCAAAGTTCTTTAAAACACAGCTAAGAGAGGTGTAAAAGGTGAGAACAGAAAAGCTGGTGGTTCTATTGACTTTTGGTCCCTCACAGGAGAAGCACTAGGTTAAAATTTAGCTAAAGTTACTTCCACACATCTAAGGCAGGTTGGAACTCGGGACTCTGCATCGGTCCACACAATGCCATCACATTTAACAGAAACACAGACAAAAAGACACACAAAGACCATCATGCAGCTTCCGTTTGTTCACAACCCTAAGATCTTCAAACTTGTGACTCAGTGAGAATGGAGGGAAGAGGGGGAGGTGCAGAAGGTTTGAGTGATAGGATCGTGGGCAAAGGGGTCAGGTTGGAGCCAGGGACCAGAGAAGGCTTCAAGGACAGTGGCATGGAATGGCTTTGTCCCATAATGAGAGTTACTCAAACAGAGACAACGACAATACAAACGTGACACAAACACGGACACACAGTTAACGTTTAACACGAGTTCAGAAGGAGAGATTAGAACCTAGTAACTGGCAAAACCTGATGGGTTAGACCACAAAGACAGACAGTGAATTCAACGGGAGAGAAATAAGTAGCCAGCAAGACCTGTCGGGTTGGCAGCAGAGTCACCTAATGAGGACACATCAGTCCCTCCCCAAATAGTCCAAGGAGTCCCTTGTAAGGACGTGGTCTGTGGCTTCAGGACACGTCTGTCCACCACCGCCAGTGGGAACTTACGCTCTCTGCTGGCAGCCACTCTGCCAACACAAACCAAAAACTGAAAAACCAAACCTGGTAGGGAAGATGGCCGCTGCGTACGGGGGTTGCTGAAGTGCTGAGTGTGGTGCTCAGAGCAGCGGCTTTAATTGAGATTTCGTGCAGGTGGTTAGAGCTCCTTTTACAGTTAATCTGTAGTAGACCACTTGCCAAGCAGCAGGAAGAACAAAGAGATGGAAAATGAGACGCTTGGCTGCTCACAGCCAGGGGCGCATTGCGCCCATCTGCTTCCTCTTTCGCTTCGCTACGGGCAGAAAACCTGAATGTGTAATCAGCAGTGGATTGTAAGTACCTGATGCAAAGAAAGCTCAGTTACTTCTGCCCCCTTTTTAAAAATATTTTTATATACAGGGAGAGTTTATGGACTGGGATTGTTCGCTGGGCTGTGGTTTCTGTGCCGAAAATCCACTCCGCGGGAGCCACCATTTGCTTTCTGCTGGCTGTCTTGATGACTCTGTCTAAATTGTCCGGCTGCTGCATCTAGAGGTTGGAGCTGGGCTACGTGCCGAGTCCTGTCCTCTGAAGGCTGGACCATGGCCTCGAACGCCTAGGTCGCCTGTTCGCCGCTGCACCTTCGGGCAGAGACTGCTCTGGGGTCATTCTGCATCCCCCTGCTAAGGGACCTGTGCTCTGGAGGAGGGGTCCAGAGAGTCATGGTGGCAGCTGCTTGGGCCCCAGGGGATGGGCACCGGTCTGAGGAGCAACGGAGGCCGCGGTGGCTCCGCTATAGTCACAGTCGAGCGCAGCACCCATGAGCGCGGCTAACGTGAGCGTGGTCCAGAGGCAGAGGCGATGGCGGCAAGGTTTCATTTCTAGAAATCTGGACTGGAAACAGAAGCAGTAGTATTATAATCCCAAAAACTTTCTTATGCCAGGAAGCTGTAAGGGTAACATGAATATCATTGAGGAGATCTAACATGGTGGCAGGTGTGGAGAGATCAAGTCTCTGACATCTTCAAATGTGCGGGCATAGGGAGCCGTAAACTGTCTAAATGCTGTTTGCTCAGGATCACTAGGCAATGCTGAGCTGATGTGGATCTGGGGCGTACAATCTGGGCCCCTCAGAACACACACACCGAGTCCGGATAGGCTGCATTCAACCTCCAGTTCGCCTGCTTCTCATGACTCAGCACTAAAGATCCCGCTGAAATAACTGGTCGGCCCTTCTGAATTTACAGAGTTAAAAGCCAACTGAGCCTTCATAGGCAGTGGCCAAAGGACTGAAATGGGGCTTGGGAAAGTCAGTCAGGACTCACCCATTGCATTGGTCACCCGGCAAAGGGAAAGAACGGTCACCATTTGCACGGGATACCACCATGGCAGAGAACTAACATCACGAGTGGAGGAGATATCTTCATTGAAACCTTCGTGACAGGTGTTTAATCCCCTAGCTATCTCTCTCCACACAGTGGAGAAACCTTAAGAGACCCTCCCAGCTCTTTCATAAGGGCCCCTCCTAGCTCTCCTGTGAGCTCCATAGCCAGACCGAGAGAATCAGGGGTGGCACTGGACTTGCGTTCAGGAGCTCTCGGCTACCGCTCCCACCAGTGCAGACAACTGAGGTCTCTTGCACCAGCTACCAGGGGCGTGGCTCCTGGAGGGCAAGCAAATTCGCTGAGTGTTCTCAGCCCCAAGCTCTACAAACTTAGGGTCTGAGGGAGGCAAACAGGGAGAGTGTGCCCAGGTATTCATGAAAACAGGGCTCCCAGGAGCAGCATACCTGGCGTGTAGCCAGTATTGTGGTGAGCGGGGCCTGGCTTGAGAAAACACAAGAGAAGGCCCTAGGCACTCAGGATTGGAGACCCACCCAGTCTGGGACATAGAGCTGCTGCACAGTTAATGGTTCCCACCTTTGAGAGGAGAAGCTTGGCCCAGTGGGCACAGCACGACCTACTTTAAAAGAAGTTAATCGAAATCTATGACTGCATTTATATTTTTTTTCTTTTTCTTTCGTTTTCATTTTTTGTTGGTGTAGTTGTTCTTTAACTTTTTTTATGTTTTCAATTTTTTTTTTTAAATTTTATTTTTTTATTGGTTATTCAAGACATTACAAAGATTGCAGAATCACATCGGTTACACATCCATATTTTTACATAATACCATAATAGTAACTGTTGTATTTTGCTACCTTTGATATCCTCTACTATCCCCCCTCCCCTCCCCTCCCATCTTCTCTCTCTACCCCATCTACTATAATTCATTTCTCTCCTTATTTTTTCCCCATTCCCCTCACAAACTCTTATATGTAATTTTTTATAACAATGAGGGTCTCCTTCCATTTCCAAGCAATTTCCCTTTTCTCTCCCTTTCCCTCCCACTTCATGACTCTGCTTAATGTTAATCTTTTCCTCCTGCTCTTTCTCCCTGCTCTGTTCTTAGTTGCTCTCATTATATCAAAGAAGACATTTGGCATTTGATTTTTAGGGATTGGCTAGCTTCACTTAGCATAATCTGCTCTAGTGCCATCCATTTCCCTGCAAATTCCATGATTTTGTCATTTCTTAGTGCTGCGTAGTACTCCATTGTGTATAAATGCCACATTTTTTTTATCCATTCATCTCTTGAGGGGCATCGGGGTTGGTTCCACAGTCTAGCTATTGTGAATTGTGCTGCTATGAACATCGATGTGGCAGTATCCCTGTAGTACGCTCTTTTGAGGTCTTCAGGGAATAGTCCGAGAAGGGCAATAGCTGGGTCAAATGGTAGTTCCATTCCCAGCTTTCCCAGGAATCTCCATACTGCTTTCCATATTGGCCTCACCATTTTGCAGTCCCACCAGCAATGTATAAGAGTACCCTTTTCCCCACATCCTCGCCAGCACTTGTTATTGTTCGACTTCATAATGGCTGCCAATCTTACTGGAGTGAGGTGGTATCTTAGGGTGGTTTTGATTTGCATTTCTCTGACTGCTAGAGATGGTGAGCATTTTTTCATGTACTTGTTGATTGATTGTATGTCCTCCTCTGAGAAGTGTCTGTTCAGGTCTTTGGCCCATTTGTTGATTGGGTTATTTGTTTTCTTATTGTTTAATTTTTTGAGTTCTTTGTATACTCTGGATATTAGGGCTCTATCTGAAGTGTGAGGAGTAAAAATTTGTTCCCATGATGTAGGCTCCCTATTTACCTCTCTTATTGTTTCTCTTATTTTATTATTATTAGTATTATTTCTTTAAATTTTAATTTTCATTTTTTTATTATCATTATTATTTTTTTTAATTTCTTCCTTTCTTTATTTTCAATTTTTTTTTTCTTTTTGTTATGTCTGTAGGTGTTATAAGTACCACCTGGTATGGTCCTTTCCAGTGGGGTTCCAGGGATGACACCTGATGTCATCTTACGTAGACAAAATCTCTTACTTGACATCGATGTGGAGTCCCCTTGTCCCCAGGTTGGTAGGCAGTGGCCAGCTGTTTTCACAGGTATCCCTGAGTTCTTTCAAGAGCTTTAAATTCTGTCAAGCAAGGTGTGTGAAAGGGATCTTTAGCTCTTAGAGTTGGGGTTAGGTGCCTTCCTGGAGGAGGGGCATCATAGAGAATTTCATAGTGGGTGAGGTTACACAAAAAACAGAGTGAGTATTTCCTTCATGAAACAGTGCATAAGGCAGTGGCATAGTACAATCTTTTATGCCGGTCTCTAAGCTTAATTTTTTAAGGTCTGTTTAATGGTTATATTCATTCTTTCTACCTGTCCTAAACTCTGGGGTATATAAGCACAATGTAACTTCCAATTAATCCCCAGGGTCCTGACTAACTCCTGACTTATCTGGCCCACGAACGCTGGTCCAGTATCAGACCCTTTTAACTTAGGCAGGCCATATCTTGGAAAAATATCATCTAGGATCTTCTTGACCAAAATTTGTGCTATTTCTTTTCTTTTTTTTTTCTTTTATTTTTGAGGGGAAGGCTTCAATCCATCCTTAAAATGTACCTACAAAGACTAGGAGATATTTAAGTCTATACCTTGCTGGCTTAATTTAAGTAAAGTTCACTTCCAAGAATTGTCCTGGTTTGGTACCTCGTAGGTGCTTTCCTGCAGGAAGCTTGGAAGGGTAAGCATTAACTAATTGATGGACCTGACAGGCTTTTGTTACCCATTCAGTTATTTCCTTCACTGTGAGTTGGTTAGTGGAAAACTCTGTTCTTGATCCTTCAGGAATGCCTGCAGATTCTTTGAACCATGGTGAGTGAGTTGATGTACATTTTCTACTGACATAGTTAGAGCCGTGACTCTTGGAATTTCTACTGAAGGATTTAGAAATTTCAATTGGGGGCCTTCAGGGTTAAAAGTTATTTTGGCCCAGAGCTTGGTGAGCAGATCTCTGCCCATCAATGGGGCCAGGAATTCTGGGATTACTAGGGAGAAATGATGGATTTTTCCTTTCCCCAAGTCAATGGTCCTCTTAGTTGTCCAAGCCCGATATTTACTGCCATTATTTCCTTGAACTAGAGACCTTTTATTAGATAGAGCGCCTATTGTGGCTTTAAGGGCTTAGTGTATTGCCCCTGTATCCAGTTTACTGGGGTCTTCTCCACTTCAAAAGTTACCCTGAGCTCAGGGAGGGGATATGAGACCCGACTTTCTTAGTCATCCTCCAGAGTCAGAATGGATGGCTGGCGTGGCTGTCACTTTCTAAGGCAATTTTGACCCAGTGTCCTTTTTCTTTAGAGTAGGCACATTGATCTGAGGCCAGGGGTGGCCTCTGTCGTAGGCCAACTTATCCCTTCTTGTCTCCCTGTTCCTTAATTTCTGGCCTATTTGTTGTTTTGACCAGGACCTTAGTCAACACCTTAGTCTGCCTTTTGCTTCTTTAACCTCACTTTGCTCCCTCTCTTCCTCAGTTTCTCTCTTATAGTATATCTTCTCAGATTCTCTGACTAAATCTCTCAAAGTGATATCTTGTAATCAATCTAAGCTTTGTAAATTTGTTTTAATATCGAGTGCAGTTTGCCCATCATGACAGATGCCTTTTGATTCTCTGCCTGAGGATCGAAAGGAATATATCTCCTATATGCCTCCATAATTCTCTCTTGAAACATAGAGGGAGATTCATCAGGCCCTTGAATAATCTCTTTTACCTTGGCCAAGTTAGTTGGTCACTAGCGGCTGTTTGGAGACCCAGTATTAGAGTCCAGCTATAAGTGGACAGAAGCTTCCTACTTTCAAAGGTGTTGGGGTCACAGTTGGGTCGGTTCAAGGGAAAGCCGGCTTTGATTATCTTGGGAAGTTGTGTCGGATGAACATCTGGTCCGAGTATATTTTTTTCTAGGTTCCTGGAGGATTCCTTTTTGTTCCTCTGTCATGAAGAGAGTTCCTAGGAGTTGTTGGCAGTCTTCTGAAGTAGGCTGTTGTGAAAACATTAATGACTCAACCACACCTGAGAGCTGTGTTGGGTCCTCGGAAAAAGGGGGATTGTAATTTTTTAAGTTATAAAGGTCTGAAGAGGAGAGACGCCAATACTGGTAGGCTTGCATTTTTCCCCCATGGCCATTGATAACCATTGGCCTGTAGGGAAGGAGGGGGAGCATCCTGAGAGTTCCAGGGTTTTCAATCTTTCGCCGCCAGCGCGTTCCTTTAGCTGGGCCAGCTTCCTCCATGGGAGAAGGTGCTGTGTGTGCCACAGGGGAATTATCTGGAGGGCGCTGGGCCTGCTTAGCTTCCTGCAATGGACGAGAGGGTGAGTCAGCAGCAGGGAAATCACTTAGAGTGTGTTGGGGGCTGGGGAACCAGGGCAGGGGATAAGGAGGGGGAGGAGAGTCCAGTAGAGTCAAGTCTGGTGACTCAGAGAGAACATAGGGTGGAGGAGAAGGAGAAGAAGAGTGTTTGAGAGTTCCTGGGGGAAGAAGTTGGAGCAGGGGCAGGGGCAAGGATAGGCTTCACCCATGGAGGAGGAGCTTTGCAGAGGTCCTGCTGAGTTAAGATACATGGCTGTTGATCCAGATGGCTATGTGGCCCCAGCTAAAAGACAATATCTCTGACTTTTTAAATTAGTGCGAAGTAGAAAGATCCTTCTAGGGGCCATCCAACTCCAAATGTTGGCCATTCTGAGGTACAGAGAGTCTGCAACATCCGGCAGACTTACTGAAAAAGAAAGATTCTGAGCCCTTAAGTGGACTTTGGTGCAGTGATCAAGGGTCAGGGAAAAAGGCATTGAAGTGCGCTGTCCCATAATGAAAGATACACAAACAGTGAAAGCAACGACACATGACACAGACAAGACAAGACAATAAAGACAGGCAATGGACGTCCAACACTGAGACCAGGACTGAGTTGCCAGCAAAACCCGATGGGCTGGCAATACCGAATCCGAATCAAAATATCACTGAGTCAAGGAGACTATTGTTCCTCAATTTCCGGAGTCCTCTGTGGCGTCCTCCAGAGACATGGCTTGAGTTCTGTAACACGACTGTCAGGCATCGTCAGAGAGAGCTCACACTGTTCATTGACAGTCAATTTGCCAAGTCCTAACCTGAAACCTGAAACCAGAAAGAGGCGCCTTACTTACCTGAGAGGGGTCCTTTGGGATCTCTCGTCCACAACTGCTCGATCCAGGTGGAACCTCCATACGTAAAGGTCGGGCTAGCATCGGAGGAAGAGACAACCAAGAGACTTTATCATGCAACAGCAAAGGATTTACTGGGCGTCCAGCATGTTTGAGCTCAGTACTCACTTGATCAGAGCAGAGAGCCCTGAGAAAAGCTTAAGCAGAGCTTATATACTTTCCTTGGAGAGGGCAGAGAGGGAAGTTTATTGATGAGTCTGGGCGACTGGGCGGTTTGCCTGCAACCAGGTCAGGGAGTACATTCTGCAGTTTGGCAGTAGGGAACGGAACATTCTGGGAACAAGATTAGCAAATAATTCTCAAAATTTCAACAGTGTTTTGTTAAGCATACAGAAAAACAGGAAGTGACAAGTACCTATTTTATTAAGCTTTCACTACTGACTATCCCTTTTTTACTGGATGTTCTCTTCTAAATTCAATCATCTAAGGTACAAGGTCCTATGCCCCTGTATATGGATTTATCTGAGACAACTTTGCCGAAAGTAATTCAAAGATAAGTATATCAATCAGGGGCCCAATGCCCTTCTGGGCTTCAAATCTTATTTAGATTTCTGTTTTCATACATATATTTCACCTATGTTATATATATATATATATATATATATATATATATATATCATAGTATATATATTTCATCCACAATTTCACAAATTTACAGGCATTTGTTTCACGTTCAATCAATTCCTTCTACAGAACACATGTATTCCTCCAGGTCTCTTGACTGGTCTTTTCATGAGACTTCTTGCCAAACACATTATTATTGATTTCCATAATCACTTTTGAAGCAAAACTCACACACTGTTCATGATAAACCATAACCCTAATATTACCATTAAATGTGGAACTGGTTGGAATGAATGATTCTATATCAATATAAGATTTTCTGTATATTTTCAGATATCAATTCAAAAAATTATTTAAAATTGGAACCAGTTATATTATTTACTCTCAGTATGGTCTATTCATGCATTATCTCTATATCCAAAGACACAGGGTACACCTATTGTACCCCCAATACTAATTTATACGTCTTCAAAATATTGATCAAAGAAATGGTGGAAGAAATACTCATGTCACCTGATCTCCTTATACATTTTATCACAGTAATATTCTGGACACAAAAAGCAAAGTTTACACTTATGATTGTACCAGAGCTTTCATTGAAATGAGCTTCCTCACCATTTAATGGTTCCTGAATGAATTGTAAGCCACAATGGCTCCAACTTCAACCTTCTAAAATGCATAGATAAATACCATGAAATTTTTGAAATTCGCATGATGAGGTGGCAATGAAAAACATTTGGATGTCCTGTTGCTGATCATTATTATACCAGACAGTGCCTTGATTGATGGGTATAATGAAAATGGTGTAGAACTGAGATGCCGGTTAGTTGAAAACTGGAGAGTAGTTGGCCCAGAGCAGTGGTGTGCAGGTGTGTGATAAAATATTTGTGGTGGTGCCATGTGGATCTGCCATTGACTTCCAAATGGCTTTTTGCTGATATGGTGCACCAAGCAGACCCTTATATGTAAAGGCATCTTGTTATATGGAGAGGTTTCAGGGCAATGTTTAGAATCAGTTTGCTATCTTGAAGGGGGCAAGCATATGGGATAGAAGCCTGGTTGGTGCGTTCTCCTGCAGACTCTGAACCACCACATGTCACAAAACTCCCTCCAACACTGTGTCCCAGTTGAACTCCTTGTATTTCGTGAAGCAAATTCCAATCTCCCAGTGCAGCAGCAAGAAACACCACGAAAATTGGAGGATGACCAAATGGCTTCACAGTCCACATGAGAGACACTTCGGCCCAGTGGCCTCAGTTTACCTACAAAGAGAGAATTCAGCACCGCTGCCTCATGATAATTGGAAAATAAGAAACCATGTTCTCCAGGTAACATAGATGCAGACCCAGCTTTGATGGTTTCATGACAAATGAAGATAAAGCTCCTGACAACAACATATATTTCAAGTGCCACACCTCAGAGTCAGTTTCTCCAGAATTCTTTTGGCCAGCAGAGCTCTATGGTTGTGTAGTGTTTACACTGTCCCAAACTTTTGGAAACTCCTCTACCAGCTCCCAGGTTGAGAACTCCTGAGCATTTTCCATTCCAGATTTGTATTCACAGATTTTCAAACTCTTCCCCTCTAATTGTGTCTCACTGGGCCAAAGGTAATGTCAAGGCATTGTTCTGGATGAGAGTTGGAAGTTTATTGTGTAGCACATATTTGCATACACATTGGATTCATTATCCTATTTACCATTTGAAATACTGAATCCCTGACACTAACCCATACCTTACTAGACTCTGACTACTTATCCTAAAATGATGGAGAAAAAGAAACCTAACAGGATAGAAATACAGGCCTTTCATAGGAGGCATGGTGAATATTTGGATTTTCCTTCTGCTTTATCAAGGGTATGTGTTATAATTCTAGTCAACCTTTCATTGGAATATTTCTCCATGAGTTTTTAAAGTTAACACATATGTAAATTCCTGTATCCTTTTCTGTGTAGCCTATTCAGAACATGTATATTTTTATGCATATATAGACTTCTACCTGGTATCACACATACATTCTTGCGAGCAAACTGACTTTGGAATTTACAAATTATGAGAATACATCACTGCCCCTAAATACTGATGGAACTGAAAATTCAACCTATGGGTGAGCTTCCTAGTGAACAACATTAAACATAAATCCATGTTCAGTAAAATTAATATTTTTAGGTATGTGGATGATATATATTTCATGATAAATTTCGATTGGCATATATATTGCTACATTTTAATGTGTGTGTGTGTGTGTATATATATATATATATATATATATATATATATATATATATATATATATATACACTCTCCAGATTTTCCAAAATATGAAATATATGTGTCTTATTATACACTCCGTAAATTCATTCTAGTTCGTGTATGTGGATTTATAATCAACATTTCACATTTCACAAGATTATTCTCAGAAATATTCAACCACCTGAAATACATATTTGTTTCCTAGTACTGAAAACTAACTTCAGTGAATGGTCCTTATATATCCTAATATTTCTATAGTAACTGACCAGAATTAACATCAATGCAGTTAGATTCCTATGGGACATGATATGTATTTTGAAGTTTGTTTTTATTCAACACTGGTACATTACTTTTTCTTCAGTTTATGGACATCATAGGATATATCCTTTCATCCACAAGTTCACAAATTTATAGGCATTTGGTTCACTTTCAATCACTTCCTCTTTCAGAAAATATGTATTCCTTTATGATTATTTAGTGGTCTTTTCACTAGACTTCTTTCTGAACATATTATTTTCGATTCTTTAATCATTTTTGAAGCAAAACTCACACACACTTCATGATAAACCGTAACCCTAATGTTACCATTAGAAGTACACAAAGTACACCTATTTGTACTCCCAATACTAATTGATACATCTTCAAAATATTGCTCCCAGAAATGGTGGAAGAAATACTCATGTCACCTGATCTACATATACATTTTATCACAGTGATATTCTGGACACAAAATGCAAAGATCACACTGATGATTGTAACAAAGCCTAAATAGAAAGTGAGCATGAATTACTAAAAACATCCATGTCCAGGTTGCTTAATGCTCTCAAATGTCAATCCTATTGGTGACTACATGTTTGTTTCTTCTTTAGATTATATATTCAACCTCAACCCTGTGAAAATGTTTAATCCTATTACTCACTTTATAATTTGTCTGATTTCCTAATGTCTCTATTGATATCTGCTTTCCTACATATTTTCCCCAGTTCATCAATGTGACTGACTCTTCACATGTGCTGATATTTACATTCACTCTCTACCCGAAACCCTATTGCTGAAGAACTTTTGGTCCAGATCCTATATTCACTCTTCTTTCTAAACCTTCCGACTATCTTCCTAATCCTACGGACTCTCACTTTTTGACTGGATGTTGTCTTCCACATTCAGTCATCCAAGGCACAAGGTCCTATGCCATTGTATATTGATTTATCAGAGACATCTGTGGAGAACATAATTCAAAGCTAAGTATCCCAATCAAGGGCTCAATAGCCGTCTGGGATTCAAATCTTACATACATTTCGGTTTTCATACTTACATTTCACCTGTATATTCTTTTAAATATTGCAGGTTCCAAATACCATTATTCATCCCCCAAATTATTTCTAACCCAAATCGAACCTGTTGTTAACCCTAACCATACACTCTTCCCTCAATCTAACTACAGAATAGCATGGACAGAGTTGGTCTTACAATAGAGGAATGTAGGTGATCTTCCACCTGCTGAGAACCTCAGAGTTCCATGCAGATATGATCCTTGGAAAAGTTGTAGGCAGCTATGAAGGACCTGAGAGAGCAAAACTTATTTTACATGGCAAACAACCTGGAGAGGATGAAAGGATGTGTCTGAATCAGGCTCTCTCTTCTTAATGTAGAGAAGATGGACCAAAGCAGGCCTGTGTGGAGAGAAGTTCCCCGTTGACTATGGTTGATATACCATTCTAACTTGTGAAAGTGTCACAGGAAGTAGGAGCACCCTCCATCTCATGGGATCATTTGAAGCTACTGTTAGAACAAAGTGGTTGCCAGGGCAGTGACCTCATTCATTTTTTGAAGAAAGTGACTTCCCCTCACTTACTTGGTGATGGAACTCTCTGAACTTGGGATCCAGGAAGCCAGGCACCCAGAGATAGTCCCAGTCGCAGTCCCAGTGGGATCACTTGTTTCTATTTACCAAGGACAGACAGTCTTTTTTGGTATCTACTGATGTGAAGATGGAAAAATACCAGGAGAGCTCTGTAGAGGGACCTTTCCTAACAAAGCAGGTAGTCGCTCACAGTTGGTTCCTGACAACTTCACAGAGTTGGCCGAGGAGACCAGATCTGAGACAGGACAGGCCAATTCAGGGTAACATACTATGGTTCACCAGTCCGAGGACACTCTGGATAGTCAAAGACATATTGGGGGTAGGAAGTGCCTTTGTGGTTGTTGGTGTAAGTTTGTGGTTTTTATTCATGTTCTGAGAATAGGTAGGAAAGGAAGTTTGTTTGGTATGGAGTGGAGTACTTCTAGAAAGCCGTTTGACAAGGCTAGTGTTTCTATGTCTGTGTATCCCACTGTCTCCGTGTTTGTAGACATGAGAAAAGAGAATGCATAAATGGATATGTCCTGTCTAGTAGAAAGCTTCCCAGCATTCATCCTACCCAATTTATGAGTGGATTGTAGCTTGACTTATGGATGAGCAACCCCTACTATCCTGCTATGTTCCTGTTTTCTTCCCGAATTCTGGCCACTATTCAGAATAGGCTCATGTTTTTGTGTCCAAGATATGTGCCACCTCCAAGCTCTGTGACATGGCCATGTACTGGATAGCAGAATGGAGTGGCGAGCATCGCAGAAAATGCAGATATCAATGTGACCAGGAAAGTCTCAGTGGAGAAACCCTGCTTTGGGCTTTTTGCTTACCTATTGTTCTGTTGCCTTGAGTTTAAGAAAGTTTCTTGCCTCAGGCCACCCCTTTTTGAAGCCTGAAGAAAACAGTTTTCAAATGGAAATTAATGGGCATCACCTGTAGCTCTTTGGTTAATTGCTTTGGAAAGGGATGTGTCTGAATCAGCCTCTTGTCCCTGTGTCAGGCTATGACTTAGATTCTCAGCACCTGATGGATCTAAAGTACGTTCCCATGTGTGTATTGAAAACTAAAATGCAAAAGTATCAGTCATTCTGTAAGAAGTCTCTTTCCTTTCTCTGTTAGGTTCCTGACCTCCATCTAGTGAGAATAGGGATCCTTTGGTTCAAATGAGTTCTTCAAAGTCCTGCAGATGGTAGACAATAGGTGCTTGGGTTTCCTCATTACTTCAAATCACATAAAGAATCTATACCTGACAGTCAGTAGGCCTCAAATTGGAGAATCAGAGCAGTATTAACGGCAGGCTTATTTGATCACTCCAGGTTCAGAGGAAAGGGGTCCAGGCCACCCTTACTTTAGGCAAAAGAGGGGCAAAGGAGCATATTTTGGACACTGTCTTGGCTGCACCCCTCATGTAAACCTTCAGCCAGAGGTTTTGATGAGTGTCTCAATGGAAGAAGATGTGGGCCATGTGGGAGTGTTTTGGTTTTAATTGTGGTTGGAAGAGATTACTTGGTCCACCTGAGCTGGAACTCTGGTGTGTTTCCCCTAAGAGACTGAGTTCTGGAACTGAACTCATACAAGTATTGCAATGAATTGCGTTGGGATTTTAGGAGGCCACGCATGTGAGTCGCCATTGGAAACTGAGATCTAGGCTCAGGGTGGCTTTCCACACAGCACTGGGAATCTCAGCCAGGATATCACATGATTTTTTTCTGAAAGTCTTGGCAGACATAGTTGAGAGTCAAAACAAACATGGACCTCACTTTGTAGACCTCAATGGGCCTGGATTCACGTGACCATTTTGCCACTTTTTTTGGATGACTTGCCTGTGAGAGTTCTCCAGAGCATTCTTTGAAATGAGCTTCCTCACCATTGAATGGTTCCTAAAAGAATTGGAACCCACAGTGCCTCCAATATCATCCTTGAAAAATGGCTAGATAAATACCATGACATTTTTGAAATTCCCTTGACCAGGTGGTACAGGAGAACCTTTGGATGTACTGTTGCTGATCCTGAGTGTACCAGACAGTGCCTTGATTGACTGGGTTTCATGAAAATGGTGTAGAACAGAGATGCTAGTAAGTTGGAGCCTACTGAGTAGTTGACCAAGAGCAGTGGTGTGCAGTTTTGTGATAAAATTTCTGTCCTGGGGCCTTGTGGATCTGCCTTTGACTTCCAAATGGCTTGTGGCTTACATGGTGCATCCTGCAGACTCTTATATGTAAAGGCATCTTTTTATAAGGAGAGGTTTAACCGAAATGTTCACAATCAGGTTATTATGGTCAAGGGGGCAAACTATGTGGTATAGAAGCCTGGTTGGTGCATTCTCCTGCAGATCCTGACCCACCATACCTGACAGAACTCCCTCCAGCTCTGAGTCCCAGTTGAGCTCCTTGTATTCCGTGAAGCAAATACCAAATTCCCAGTGCAGCACCAAGAAACACCACGAAATGTGGAGGATGACCAAATGGACTCACAGTCAACATGTGGATACACTTAGGCCCCCGTGGCAACAGTTTGCCTAGAAAGAGAGAATTCAGCACTGCTGCCTCATGTTCATTGGAAAATAAGAAAGCATATCCTCCAGGTCACAGAGAATCAGACCTAGCTTTGATGGTCTCACTAAAAAGGAAGCTAAAGCTCCTGACAACAACATATATTTCAAGTGCCCATCCTTAGAGGCAGTTTATCAAGAAGTCTTTAGGCAGGCAAAGGTCCATGTTTGTGGAGTGTTTACCCTGTCCCTTACTTTTGGAAATTTCTCTACCATATCCAAGGTTGTGAACTCCTGATAATTTTCCATTGCAGATATGTATTCAAAGATTTTCTAACTCTTCTCCTCTAATTGTGTCTTACTTGGGGCGAAGGTGATGTCTAGGCATTGTTCTGGATGAGAGTGGGAAGATTTTGTGTAGCACATATTTGCATACACGTTGGACTCATTTTCCTAGTTTTCATACGAAATACTGAATCCCTGACACTAACCCACACCCTTCTAGACTCTGAATACTAATCCTAATATGATGGAGGCAAATATCCCAAACACTATAGAAATACAAGCAGTTCAGGGGAGGCATCATGTAAAGTTGGACTGCCTTTTTGCATGATTTTTCCTAGGTGATACAAATCTAGTGAATTTTTAATTGAAATAGTTCTCCACTGATTTTAAAGTTCACTTATGTGTGAATTCCTGTCTCCATTTCTCTGGAGCCTATTTAGCACATGTATTTTTATATGCACATATAGAATCCTACTTGGTATCATCTTACATTTTTGTGAAGTGGCTGACTTGGCAGAAAGAAATTCTGAGAAGAGATCACTCCTCCTATATGCTTTTGGAACTGAAAATTCAACCTATGGGTGAGCTTCCTAGTTGAACAACATTATACATAAATCCATGTTCATTAAAATGAATACATTTGAATCTGTGGATTATGTATATTTCATGATGAATTTTGTTTGGCATATATGTTGCTACTTTTTAATGTGTCTGTGTGTGTTTTTTGTATATACATATATATACACTCTCCTGACTTTTCAAAATATGTAATATTTGTGTCACATATACACTCCCTAAATTCATTCATGTTAATTAATGTGGATTTATAATCAAATTTTCACAAGATTATGCTCAGATATATTCATCCACCTGGAATATATTTTTGTTTCCTAGTACTGAAAAGTAACTTCAGTAAATGGTGCATACAAATCCTAATATTTCTACAGTAACTGACCCAGTTTAACATCAATGCAAGTAGATTCCAATGGGACATGATGTGTATTTTGACGTTCATTTTAATTAAACACTGTTACATTACTATTTCTTCGGTTTTTGCACATCATAGGATATATATTTCATCCACAAGTTAGTAAATTTATAGGCTTTTGTTATACTTACAATCACTTCCTGCTTCAGAACACATGTATTCCTCTATGTTTCTTGACTCGTCTTTTCATGAGACTTCATTCCAAACACATTATTTTCCATTTCCATAATCACTTTTGAAGCAAAACTCACACACCCTTTATGATAAAACATAACCCTAGTATTACCATTTGATGTATTACTCGATGGAATGAATGATTGTATATCAATATAAGATTTCTTATTTATTTTCAGATATCAATTCAATCCATTATTTAAAGTTGAAACAGTTATATTATTTATTCACAGTATTGTCAATTCATACATTACTTCTATATTCATAGACACAGGGTACAACTTTTGTACCCCCAATACTAATTTATACGTCTTCAAAACATTGCTACCAGAAATGTTAGAAGAAATACTCATGTCACCTGATCTACATATATATTTTATCCCAGTAATATTCAGATCACAAAAGGCAAAGGTCACACTTATGATTGTACCAAAGCCTAAATGGAAAGCAATCCTGGATTACTAAAAACATCCATGTCCAGGTTGCCTAATGCTCTCAAATGTGAATCATATTGGTTAGTACATATTTGTTTCTTCCTAAGATTATATATTGAAACTCAACCCTGGTGATAATGTCTAATCCTATCACTCACTTTATTCGTTGCCTGATTTCATAATGTCTCTATTGATATCTGCTTTACTACGTATTTTCTCCAGTTCATCCTATACTCACTCTTTGTCCTAATCCTACCAGCTATATTTCTAATCCTACCGACTATCCCTATTTGAATGGATGTTCTCTTCAACATTCAGTCATCCAAGTAAAGGTCAGGCGAGTGCTGGAGGAAGAGTCCACCAAGAGACTATCTCATGAAACAGAAAAGGGTTTATTGGGGGTCCAGCATGCTGGTACTCAGAGCTCACTTGAATAGAGTAGAGAGCCCTGAGAACAGCTTAAGCAGAGCTTATATACTTTCCTTTGTGATGGCACGGAGGGAAGTTTATTGATGGGTCAGGGCAAGTGGGCAGTTTGTGTGCAACTGGGTGAGGGAGTACATTCTGCAGTTTGTCAGTTGGGGACAGCACATTATGGGAACAAGATTAGCAAACATTTCTCAAGAATTCAACAGTGTTTTGTTAAGTGTACAGAAAAAAAGGAAGTGACAAGTGCCTATTTTATTAACCCTTCATCCCCCAATTCTTCTTCTGGCTACTTTTAATCATAAAAGTGATCATTGCCGGGTGTCACATTCTATGTCTGCTAGTGGGGTATTACCATAAGTTCAACTTGTCCAATTTGAGCTTGGAGAAATGAAATTACACGGTTTAGCAAACAGGATTTCATAGTTAGCAATAATAAGAGGATTATTATTGGACTGGCCAGGGTTGATAAATTCGTAGTTAACGAGGGGACTGTGTGAACAAAGACTCAAACCACCATTTTTGGGCCTCCCTCTCTCGTTGACACTCTTCAAGGCATTTTTTAATTTACTCATAGATATTTTAACAACTCCACTATGGTCGGCATAAACACAACATTCTTCCATCAATGCAGAACAAAGGACCCCTTCTCTCATGAAGAGGAGGATCAACACTCGACTGTTCTGTAAAACAACTTCAGAGAGAGAGGTTAAAAATTCCTGAAAAGCTGTGATAGAGGTTTCCAATATCGTTAAGTTTTGGTCTATTGCTGCTTCTTATTGGGTCATTTGTTGTGTCCCATGGACCAAGGCAGTAATTCTTGTGCCCACCCCTGCAGCAACTCCTATTCCTAATAGGATGGCTAAAGTGAGGGATATATGTTCCCAGTGGAACCGGGTTTTATGGCCACCTATTTGATCTTCAAATGAGCCTGCATCATAATAAAGCACTCTGGGAAACATCTGCACCATTACACAATTAATCACAGCTGTTGACCATTTGATGAAAACATAAACAATGTTTAAGTATATAGAATTATTCTGTTGTAGGGACGGACAAGGCAAGGCACCTAAGATAGTACCAAAGACAGGGAGACAGACCTATTTGTTGCAAACGGTTTCAGAGGGCATTACTTCTGTTGTAATCAACTAATCCCCTGAAACCCAAGTTTCGGTAGTTTCAGAATTTTGTACCCAACATGTAAGGGAAGTGGCTCAGAAGTTCACAGTCTGCAGAAGTTCACAAAAGGCAGTTTTTTTCCTGCTTTTTCCTCTGTTCTGGGCAAGTTAACTTTTCAAGGACACCTGGGTGAGGGAGAGCTTTTTCTTCCCTTTATATTTTCCCCCTGCCAGCTGTTACCATGGAGACCAGTTGGTAACATCTTTATCATAGAAATCTAGCCATCTCTGTGAGGCCCCAGCTCAAGGCCAGAGGCCTTGTTCACATATTTTGTGAAAAACTAGTAAGGAGGTGTCTAGCATAGGAATGCTGATTGTTTTAGCCAGTGGCCAAGTAGAACAGGGCAACACTAAAAGAGGAAGTTTATCTTCTCTGAACTCTTTTATAGGGACTCTTTTGCTAAAAGTCCTAAAGTCAGCCATGGTGAAGACTTCTGGAGAAGGTCAGTTAAGACTTTTCTGTGGGCCTGGTACAGAGGGGGAAGACGGGGAATGTGTGGCTGTGAGCAGCTCCGTTGATCTGAATGAGGTAGGAGAGATGTAAAAGAATAATGGGAAAGGGGTCTGGGATTTTCTTAGAAACAAAAAGTTGAGCAGTAGAACAGGTAGAGCAGAGGGGAAGATGGGAGTTAGTATCCCTAAAAAACTGTGAGGGACTTTAAATTCTTAGTAACCTGTTTTCAGTGATGACAAAGAAACTTTAAAGGCCATTTTCATTTCATTTTGGATAGGGGTCTAAGGGCTCTCCTCAGCTGGTTTGAGCTTTGGGTTAACTGGTAAGAGGACCTGCTGGGACCCGGTGCGGGCACTGACAGGAGAAGAGATTAGTGAGTGGGTGGAGGGGTACCTATGTACCTGCTACCTCAGCAAGAGAGTAATGGTCTAAGAATTGGCAGAGGTTTGGGTTTTTGATCTAGAAATTGGAGGGGAGAAATCATGTTGCTGAGGTGGGAATGACCGCAGCGGGTCTGGAGCAGAAGGCTGTGTGTGAGGATCTATTGGAAAAGCATAGTTCAGGATGTGAGCAAAGGAGGGAAAAGGCCTCCAAATAGGGGAATCACCTTTCACCTTTTTGATCACTTGCAGAAGTTAAAAAGGTCATGCAGATTTGAGGATCAAGAGACCCCTCTGTGGGCCATCGGTTTTGGTTATCTAATTGGTAATATGGCCAATGCTTTGTACAGAAATTGATTAGGAGTTTGGGTTCCATCAGGCACTTCCTGTATGCTCACATCCCCATGACTTACAGAAGAAGTCGGCTATCCCCCAACACAGCCGTGACTGTTGTGTCTTTGATAGACCGCCGGGCAAACAGTAATCTAGGCAAGCCAACCTGCATCTGGCTCACGTGTCCCTACACCCATAATGATTGTTTCCATTATCCATTGTGTAGAAGGGATTTAATGGAATTTTAGTGGGATCCTCTTCATCAAGGATATCCCAATAGGAAAGACCTATACCCAGCTGACAAATGTCTGGGGGGAGAGATGGCCACCAGGTCCCTAAATGGGCTGTATGCAAGATAGACCATACTTCTTTTCCAGTAGGATTGTGATCAGCCATCGCTGCTGAACGGGCTGATGAGGGTTAGGACTACTGGTGGTCAAGGGGAGAGTCTATAGCCTTATCCACACGGCGAATACACAATTTGAAAGTGTTACCAGTCTTTTCCAGTTTCCAGACAGAGTCTGAACAGGCTGCAGGCTTGAGATGAGAGATATGGATACAGGAAGAGATTCTGTCTACCTTTACTGCTGTAGGTGTTATAAGTAGCACCTGCTATGGTTCTTTCCAGCGGAGTTCCAGGGATGACACCTGATGTCGTGTTACCTAGACGAAGTCTCTTACTTGATATCGATGTGCAGTTCCCTCGTCCCCAGTTTGGTAGGCAGTGGCCATCTGTTTTCGCAGGTATCCCTGAGTTCTTTTTAGAGCTTTAAGTCTGTCAAGAAAGGGGGTGTGGAAGGGATCGTTAGGTCTTAGAGTTGGGGTTAGGTCCCGTTTTGGAGGAGAGGCACCATAGAGAATTTCATAGGGGGTGAGGTTACACAAAGAAACAGAGGGAGTATTTCTTGCATTAAACAGTGCATAAGGCAGGAGCATAGTCCAATCTTTTATGCCGGTCTCTAAGCTTAATTTCGTTATGGTCTCTTTAATAGTTCTATTCATTCTTTCTACCTATCCTGAACTTGGTGTTCTATAAGCACAATGTAACTTCCAATTAATCCCCAGGGTCCTGGCAAACACCTTACTTACCTGAGCCACAAACGCCAGTGCATTATCAGACCCTATTACTTTAGGGAGGCCGTTTCTTGGAAAAATATCTTCAAGGATCATTTGACCACCATTTGTGCTGTTTCTTTTTTTTTCTTTTTTCTTTTTTTTTTCCTGGGGAGGGCCTCAATCCATCCTGAAAATGTATCTACAAAGACTAGGAGATATTTCAGTCCATCACTTGCTAGCTTAATTTTAGTAAAGTCCACTTCCCAGAATTGTCCTGGTCTGGCTCCTCGTAGGTGCTTTCCTGCAGGAAGCTTGGAAGGGTAAGCATTAACCAATTAATAGACCCGAAAGGCTTTTGTTACCCGTGCAGTTATTTTCTTTCGCTGTGAGTCGGTTTGTGGAAAACTCTGCTCTTGATCCTTCAGGAATGAATGCAATTTCTTTGAACCAAGGTGAGTGAGTTGATGTACATTTTCTACTGTCATATTTAGGGCCGTGACTATAGGAGCTTTTACTGAAGGATTTAGAAATTCCACTTGGGGGCCTTCAGGGTTAAAAGTTATTTTGGCCTGGAGCTTGGTGAGCAGATCTCTGCCCATCAATGGGCCCGGGCATTCTTGGATTACTAAAAAGGAGTCATGGATATTTTTCCCCCTGGTCCATGGTCCTCTTAGTTGTCCAAGCCCGATATTAACTGTCATTAGCCCCTTGAATTAGAGACCTTTTATTTGAAAGAGAGCCCAATGGGACCTTAAGGGCTGAGTATATTGCCCCTGTATCTACTTCATAGTTTACTGGGGTACCCTCTACTTCAAAAGTTACCCTGACCTCTGTGAGGAGATCTGAGCCCCGACGTTCTTAGTCATCCTCCAGAGTCAGAATGGCTGGCTGGCATGGCTGTCTCTTTCTAGGGGCCTCTTTGACCCAGAGTCCATTTTCTTTACAGTAGGCACATTGATCTGAGGCCAGGGGTGGCCTGTAGTGTGGGCCCAGGTATTCCTTCCTGTCTCCATGTTTCTTATTTCTGGCCTATTTGTTTTTGAGACCAAGACCTTAGTCAATGCCTTAGTCTGTCTTTTTCTTTTATCCTCCCTTTGCTCCCTACTCTTCCTCAGTTTCTATCTTATAGTATACCTTCTTGGCTTCTCAGACTAAATCTCTCAAAGTCATATCTTGTAATCCATCTAAGCATTGTAACTTTCTTTTAATATCCAGGGCAGCTTGCCCAATAAAGGCCATCATGTGTATGCATTTTGATCCTCTGCCTGAGGATCGAAAGGAGTATATCTCCTATATACCTCCATAATTCTCTCTAGAAACATAGAGGGGGAATCATCAGGCCCTTGAATAATCTCTCTTACCTTGGCCAAATTTGTTGGTCACCTAGCGGCCACTAAAATACCCGCAATTAGAACCCGGTGATAAATGGACAAATACTCCCTACCTTCAAAGGTGTTGGGGGCCCAGTTGGGTTGGTTCAAGGGAAAGCCATGTTGAATATTTTGGGAAGTTGTGTCGGTCACCCATCTGGTCCGAGAATATTATTTTCTAGCATCCAGGAGGATTCTTTTTTTTTCCTCTGTCATGAAGAGAGTCCCTAGGTGTTGTTGGCAGTCATCCCAATTAGGCTGGTGTGAAAACATCAATGACTCAACCACACCCGAGAGCCGGGTGGGGTCCTCGGTAAAAGGGGGATTGTTATTTTTCCAGTTATATAGGTCTGAAGAGGAGAAAGGCCAATATTGATAGTCTTGCATTTTTCCCCCAACCACGTCGTCAGTCACTGGCCTGTAGGGACGGAGGGGGAGCATCAGGGGAGTTCCAGCGTTTTCAAATATTCACCACCGGCGAGTTCCTTTAGCCGGACCAGTTTCCTCCAGGGGAGGAGGGGCTGTGTGTGCAGCGGGGGAGTTATCTGGCGGGCGCTGGGCTTGCTTAGCTTCCTCCAATGGTGGAGAGGCAGAGTCAGCAGCAGGGGAATCACTTAGAGGGTGTTGGGGGTTGGGGGACATGGGCAGGAGATAAGGAGGGGGAGGAGAGTCCAGTAGAGTCAAATCTTTGACTCAGGGAGAACACAGGGTGGAGGAGAAGGAGGAGCAGAGGGTTTGAGAGATCATGGGGGAAGGAGTAGAAGCGAGGGCAGGGGCAAGGAAAGGCCTCACTCATGGAGAAGGAGATTTGCAGAGGTCCTTCCAAGTTAAGATATATGGCTGTTGATCTGGATGGCTATGTTTCCCTGGCTGAAAGACAATATCTCTTACTTTTTAAATTAGTGGGAAGTAGAAACATCCTTCTAGGGGCCATCCGAATCTAAAGGTGGGCCATTCTGAGTCACAGAGAGTCTGCTAGGTCCAGGGTTTTACTGAAAAAGAAAGACTCTGAGCCCTTAAGTGTACTTTGGTCCAGTGATCAAGGGTAAGGGACAGAGGCATTGAAGTGCTCTGTCCCATAATGAAAGATACACAAACAGTAAAAGCAATGACACACGACACAGACAAGACAAGAAAATAAAGACACGCAATGGACGTCCAACACTGAGACCAGGACTGAGTACCCAGCAAAACCCGATGGACTGGCAATACCGAATCTGAAACAAAATATCACTGATTCGAAGAGACTATTGTTCCTCAATTCCAGAATCCTCAGGGGCATCCCCCAGGTACGTGGCCTGTGGCTCTGTGACACGTCTGTCAGCCACCGTCAGAGAGAGCTCACACTCTTCATTGACAGCCATTTTGCCAAGCCATAACCTGAAACCTGAAACCAGAAAGAGGCACCTTACATACCCAGAGAGAAGCCTTTTGGGGTCTGTCGTCCGCCGCTGCCGGATCTCGGTGGAACATCCATATGTAAAGGTCGGGTGAGCATCGCGGGAAGAGACCACCAAGAGACTGTCTCATGCAAAAGCAAAGGGTTTATAGGGGGTCCAGCATGCTGGGGCTCAGAGCTCACTTGAATAGAGCAGAGAGCCCTGAGAACAACTTAAGCAGAGCTCATATATTTTAATTGGAGAGGGCAGGGAGGGAAGTTTATTGATGGGTCCGGGCGAGTGAGATGTTTGCGTGCAAACGAGCGAGGGAGTACATTCTGCAGTTTGGCAGTTGGGGTCAGCACATTCTGGAAACAAGATTAGAAAACAATTCTCAAAATTTCAACAGTGTTTTATTAAGCATACAGGATAACAGGGAGTGACAAGTACCTATTTTATTAAACACTCACTACCGAATATACTTTACCAGATTTCCTAATGTCTCTATTGATATCTGCTTTCCTACATATTTTCAACAGTTCATCATTGTGACTGACTCTTCACATGTGTGGACATTTACATTCACTCTATACAAAAAACCCTATAGCTAAATAACTTTTGGTCAAAATACTATACTCATTCTCCTTTCTAAACCTACCAACTATCTTCCTAATCCTACCGACTATCCCTTTTTAACTGAAAGTTCTTTTTGACAATCAATCATCCAAGGTACAAGGTACTATGCAATTATATATCGATTTATCTGAGACATCTGTGCAGAAAATAAAACAAAGCTAAGTATCACAATCAAGGGCCCAATGCCCTTCTGGGCTTCAAATCTTACCTAGATTTCTGTTTTCATACTTATATTTTACCTATATATTCTTGTAAATATTGCAGGTTCCCAATACCATTATACATTAAGCAGAATGATTCCTAATCCAAATCAAACCTGTTATTAACCGTAACCATACACTGTTCCCTCAATCTAAATTTACAGAAGAGCAGGGACAGAGTTGGTCTTACAATACAGGAATGTAGGGGATGTTCTAACTCCCGAGAAACTCAAAGGTCCATGCAAAAATGATCCCTGAAGAAGTAGTGGGTAACTATGAAGGAACTGAGAGAGCAAAAGTCATCTTCCATTGCAAACAACCTGGTCAGATTGAAGGGATGTGTCTGAATCAGCCACTCTCTTCTTAATGTAGAGAAGAAGGACCAAACCAGGCCTGTGTGGAGAGCTGTTTCCGGTTGCCTATGGTTGATATACCATTCTAACTTGTGAAAGCTTCACAGGAAGTAGGGGTAGCCTCCATTTCATGGTACCCTTGGAAGCAACTCTTAGGACAACATGGTTGCCAAGGCAGTGACCTCATTCAGTTCCCGATGAAAGTGACGTCACCTCACATGCTTGGTGAGGGAAATCTCTAAACTTGGGATTCAGGAAGCCTGGCACCCAAATCTATTCCCAGTCCCTGTCCCTGTGTTCTCACTTCTTTGGATTTACCAAGGACAGAGTCAGTCTTTCTTATTACCTACTGATGTGTGCATGGCCAAATGCCAGGAAAGCTCTGAAGAGTGGCCTTTCCTGAGAAAGAATGTATTGGCTCACCGTTGGCTCCTGACAACTTCACGGAGTTGGCCAAGGAGACCAGATCTGAGAAAGGACAGGCCATTTTGGGAAAACATTGTATGGCCCACCAGTCAGAGGACACACCAGATAGTCAGAAACCTACTTGGGGAAAAGAGGTGCCTTTGTGGGTGTGGGTGTGTGTTTGTGATTTTGTCTCATGTCCTGAGAATAGGTAGGAAAGGTGGTTTGTGTGGTTTGGAGTGAACTGTTTCTAATAAGTGATTTGACAAGGTGACTGTTTCTATTTCTGTGTATCCCAATGTGTCCGTGGTTGTAGACATTAGAAAAGAGAATGCATCAATGGATGTGTCCTGTCTAGTAGAAAGCATTCCAGCATTCATCCTGCCCAATTTATGAATGTAATGCAGCTTACCTTATCAATGGGCAACACCTGCTACATTCCTAAGTTGCTGTTTTCTTCCTGAAGACTGGCCACTCTCCAGAATAGGCTCATGGTTGTGTGTCCAAGATATGTAGTACGTCCAAGCTCTGTGACATGGCCATGTACTGGATAGCTGAAGGAATGGCAAGCATCTCAGAAAACTCAGATATCAGTGTGACCAGTAAGTTTCAGTGGAGAAACCCTGCTTTGGGCCTTTTGCTTACCTTTTGTTCTCTTCCCATGTATGTCAGCAAAGTCTTTGCCTCAGACCACAGCTTTGTGAAGCCTGAAGAAAACATTTTTTAAATAGAAATTAATGGTCCTCACCTGTGGCTCTTTGCTTAATTCCATTGGAAAGGGATGTGTCTGAATCAGCCTCTTGGCGCTGTGTGAAGCTGTGGCTCAGATTCTCAGCACCTGATGGATCTAAAGAAAGATCCCATGTGTGCATCCAAAACCAAAATGGGCAAAAGAGCAGTCATTGTGGATGAAGTCTTTTGCCTTCCTCTGTAAGGCTCCTGACCTCCATCAAGTGAGAATAGGGATCCCTTGTTTCAAATTAGTTCTTTAAATCCCTGCAGAGGCTAGCCCATAGGTGCTTGGGTTTTCTTATGACTCCAATTCACATAAAAAACCAAAACCCCAGAGTCAGTAGTCCTCAATTTGGAGAAGCGGAGCAGTATTAACAGCAGGTCTTTTGTTCACTTCTGGATTACAAGAAGGATGTCCAGGGCACCCTGACTTTAGGCAAATGAGGGGCAAAGGAGCTTATTTTGGACACTGTCTTGGCCTGCGTCCTTCATGGAAAACTCCAGCCAGAGATAAAGATGAGTGTCTAGATGGAATAAGATGAGGGTCATGTTGGAGTGTTTTCTTTTTAAATGTGGTCATTTGTGTGGGTGTTGAAAGAGATGTGTCGGTCAACATAGGCTTGAACTCTGATGTGATTCCCCTTAGAGACTGAGTTCTGGAACTGACCTCAGAGAAGTACTGCCATGAATTTTGTTGGGATTTTAGGAAACCACGCATGAGAGTCACCCTTGGAAACTGAGATATAGGCCCAGGATGGCTTTCCACAGAGCACTGGAAATCTCAGCCAGCATATCACATGATTTTATTCTGAAAGACTTGGCAGCCATAGTTTAGAGTCAAAACACACATACACCTCACATTGTAGAACTCAATAGGCCTGGCTTCTTGTGACCTTTTGGCCAATCTTTGGGAAGCCTTGCCTATGAGAGTTGTCCAGATCTTTCATTGAAATGAGCTTACTCAGCATTTAATGTTTCCTGAATGAATTGAAACCCACATTGCCTCCAACTTCAACCTTGAAAAGTAGATACATAAATATCATAAATTTTTTTAAATTCCCATGACCAGTTGGCAATGGAGAAACTATGGATGTCCTGTTGCTGATCATGAGCATACCAGACAGTGCCTTGATTGACTGGGTTTGGTGAAAATTATGTAGCACAGAGATGCCAGTAAGTTGGAGCCTGCTGAGCATTGGGCCTAGAGCAGTGGTGTGCAGGTGTTTGATAAAACATCTGTGTTGTGGCTATGTGAATCTGCCATTGCCTTCCAAATTGCTTGTGAGTGGCATGGTGCAGGTAGCAGACGCTTGTATGAAAAGGCATCTTGTTATATGGAGAGGTTTCAGGGCAATGTTCAGAATAAGTTTGCTATGGTCAAGGGGCCAAGCATTGTGGGATATAAGCCTGGTTAGTGCATTCTCCTGCAGACCCTGACCCACAACACGTGACAGAACTCCCTCTAGCACTTTGTCCCAGTTCAACTCCTTTTACTTCATGAAGCAAATACCAAACTCCTAGTGCAACAACAAGAAACACCACGAAAAGTAGAGGATGACCAAATGGCTTCACATTCCAAATGGGGAGACACTTAGGCCCCAGCTGCCACAGTTTACCAACAAAGAGAGAATTCAACACTGCTGCCTCATGTTCATTGGTAAATAAGAAACCATGTCCTCCAGGTCACGTAGATGCAGACCTAGCTTTGATGGTCTCACTACAAAGGAAGCTAAAGCTCCTGACAACAACGAATATTTCAAGTGCCCAAACTCAGAGGCATTTTCTGCAGAAGTCTTTAGGCCAACAGAGCTCCATGTTTGTGGAGTGTTTACCCTGTCCCTTACTTTTGGAAACTCATCTACCAACTCCAAGGTTTTGAACTCCTGAGCATATTCCATTCCAGATATGTATTCACAGATTTTCTATCTCTTCTCCTCTAATTGTGTCTTTCTTGGGGTGAAGGTAATGTCAATGCATGGCTCTGGATGAGAGTGGGAAGATTTTTGTGTGGCACATATTTCCATACACATTGGATACATATTTTTTATTTTCCATTAGAAATACTGAATTCCTGATATTAACCCAAAACCTACTAGATTTTGACTACTAATCCTAATATGATGGAGAAAAATAAACCAAGCTGAATAGAAATACAAGCAGTTCAGAGGAGGCAAGGTGTATAGTTGAACTTGCCTTTTGCATGATAAAGAGTAGGTGTTATAAATGTACTTAATTTTTAATTGAAATAGATCTCCATGTGTTTTTAAAGTTAACAAATATGTGAATTCCTGTCTCCCTTTCTCTGTAGCCTATTCAGCACATGTATTTTTATATGCACATATAGAATCCTACCTGGCATCACACGTATAGTATTGTGAGATGGCTGACTTGGCAGATACAAATTGTGAGAAGAGAAAACTCCTCTTAAACACTGTTGGAACTTAAAATTCAACCAATGTTTGAACTTCCTAGTAATACAGTATTATTCATATCCATGTTGAGTAAAACAAATATTTTTGCATCTGTGGATGATATATATTTCATGATGAATTTCGTTTGGCACATATATTGCTACTTTTCAATGCCTGTGTTTGCGTTTTGTGTATATATATATATATATATATATATATATATATATATATATATATATATATATATATTCTCCAGATTTCTCAAAATATTTTATATATGTGTCTTATATACACTCCCTAAATTCATTCATATTCATGTATGTGGATTTATAATCAACTTTTCACTAGATTATTCTCAGAAATATTCATGCACCTGAAATTCATATTATCTTCCTAGTACTGAAAACTAACTTCAGTGAATGGTGCATACAAATCCTAATAATTTTCTACAGTACCTGACCCAGATTAACATCAATGCAAGTAGATTCCTATGGGACATGATGTGTATTTTGACGTTCATTTTTATTCAACACTGGTGCATTACTATTTCTTCAGGATTGCACATGAGAGGATATATATTTCATCCACAAGTTCACAAATTTATAGGCATTTGTTTCACTTTCAATCACTTCCTGCTTCAGAACACATGTATTGCTTCATGATTCTTGACTGGTCTTTTCATGGGATTTCGTTTCAAACACCTTTTTTTGATTTCCATAATCGGTATTGAAGCAAAACACACACACTGTTCATGATAAACCATAACCCAAATATTACCATTAGATGGATATCTGGTTGGAATGAATGTTTGTATATCAATATAAGATTTCCTGTTTATTTTCACATATCAATTCAAACCGTTATTTAAAGTTGGAACCAGTTATATTATTTATTCACAGTATCTTCTATTCATGCATTATCTCTTTATTCGTAGACACATGGTCCACCTATTTGTACTCCCCATACTAATTTATTCATCTTCAAAATATTGCTCCCAGAAGTGTTGGAAGAAATACTCATGTCACCTGATCTACATATATATTTTACCACAGTAATATTCTGGACACAAATTGCAAAGGTCACACTTATGATTGTACCAAAGCCTAAATGGAAAGTGAATATGGATTGATAAAAACATCCATTTCCAGGTTGCCTAATGCTCTCAAATGTCAATGCGATTGGTGACTACATATTTGTTTCTTCCTAAGATTATATATTGAAACTCAACCCGGTTGAAAATGAATAATCCTATCACTCACTTTATACTTTGCCTGATTTTGTAATGTCGCTATTGATATCTGCTTTCCTATATATTTTTCCCAGGTCATAATTGTGTCTGACTCTTCAAATGTGTTGACATTTACCTTCATTCTCTACCGAAACCATATTGCTAAAGAACTTTTGGTCCAAATCCTAAACTCACTCTTCTTCCTAATCCTACCAACTATCATCCTAATCCTGTAGACCATCGTTTTTGACTGGATGTTATCTTCTACATTCAATCAACCAAGGTACAAGATCCTATGCCATTGTATATCGATTTATCTGAGACATCTATGAGGAACATAACTCAATGCTAAGTATCACAATCAATGGCCCATTCTGGGCTTCAAATCTTAAATAGATTTCTGTTTTCATACAGATATTTCACCTCTATATTCTTATAAATATCGCAGGTTCCCAATACCATTATTCATCCAGCAGAATGATTCCTAACCCAAATCTATCATGTTATTAACTCTAACACTACACTGTTCCCTCAATCTAACTTTACTGAAGCACAGGGACAGAGTTGGTCTTATAATACAGGAAAGTAGTATATCTTCCACCTACTGAGAACCTCAAATGTCCGTTCAGAAATTATATCTGGAGAAGATGTAGGCAGCTATGAAGGACCTGAAAGAGCAAAAGTCATCTTCAATAGCAAACAACCCTGTCAGGATCAAGGGTTGTTTCTGAATCAGCCTCTCTCTTCTTATTGTAGAGAAGATGAACCAAACCAGACATTTGTGGAGAGCTGTTCCTGGGTTCCTAATGTTGATATACCATTCTAACTTGTGAAAGTGTCACAGGAAGTAGGGGCAGCCTCCATCTAATGATACGCTTGGAAGCAACTCTTAGGACAAAGTCATTGAAAAGGCAGTGACCTCATTCAGTTCCTGAAGGAAGTGACCTACCTCACTTCCTTGGTAATGGAACTCTCTGAACTTGGGATCCAGGAAGCCAGGCACCCAAAGGCAGTCCCACTCCCAACCCAGTGGTCTCCCTTGTTTGGATTTACTAAGGACAGAATCTGTCTTTCTTATTACCTACTGATGTGAGTATGGCCAAATGCCAGGAAAGCTCTGAAGAGAGGCCATTCCTGAGAAAGTAGGTAGTGGCTCACTGCTGGCTCCTGACAACTTCACAGAGTTGGCCAAGGAGACCAGATCTGAGACAAGACAGGCCATGATGTGGGAACAAAATATGGCCCACCAGTCAGAGGACAGTCCGGATAGTCACAGACCTACTTGGGGTAAGGAGGTGCCTTTGTGGGTTTGGGTGTGTTTTTGTGGTTTTTGTCTGATGTTCTGAGAATAGGTAGGAAAGGCAGTTTGTTTGGTTTGGAGTTAACTGTTTCTAGTAAGTCGTTTGACATGGCGAGTGTTTCTATGTCTGTGTTTCCCACTGTTTTCATTGTTTTAGACTTTAGAAAAGAGAATGCATCATTGGATGTGTCCTGTCTAGTAGAAAGCTTCCTATCATTCATCCTGCCTAATTTATGAATGGACTGTGGGTTGCCTTATTGAATGGTAACACCTGCTATCTTCCTAAGTTCCTGTTTTCTTCCTGAATTCTGGCCACTTTCCAGAATAGGCTCATGGTTTTGTGTCTATGATATGTACCACATCCAAGCTCTGTGACATGGCCATGTACTGCATAGCTGAAGGGAATGGCGAACATCTCACAAAACACAGATATCAGTGTGACAAGTAAAATCTCAGTGGAGAAACCCTGCTTTGGGCCTTTTTCTTACCTATTATTCTGTTGCCCAAATGTCAGTAATGTCTTGGCCTCAGGCCACCCATTTGTGATGCCTGAAGAAAACAGTTTTCAAATGAAATTGAATTGGAATCACCTGCTGCTAATTGCTTAATTGCATTGGAAAGATGTGTCTCAATCAGCCTCTGGCCCTGTTTGAGGATGTGGCTTAGATTCTCAGCACCTGATGGATCTAGAAAAGTTTCCATGTGTGCATCTAAAATTAAAATTGCCAAAAGAGCACTCATTTTGAAGTCTCTCACCTTCCTTTGTAAGGTTCCTGACCTCCATCAAGTGAGAATAGGGATCTTTTGGGTCAAATAAGATATTCAAAGCCCTGCAGAGGTGCTTGAGTTTTATCATGACTCCAAATCACATTAAGAATATATACCCGACAGTCAGTAGGCCCCAAATTGTAGAAGCAGAGCAGTGTTAATGGCAGGCCTATTTGATCACTCCTGGTTCACAGGAAGGGTATCCAGGCCACCCTGACATTAGGCAAATGAGGGTCAAGGGAGCTTATTTTGGACACTGTCTTGAGCTGCACCCCTCAAGGAAACCTCCAGCCAGAGGTGATGATGAGTGTATATATGCAAGAAGATTAGGGTCATGTGGGAGTGTTTTAATTTTAATTGTGGTCATTTTTGTGGCGGTTGGAAGAGATGACTGGGTCCACCTGGACTTAAACTCTGGTGTGATTCCCCTTAGAGAGTGCGTTCTGGAACTGACCTCAGAGAAGCATGGCCATGAATTGTGTTGGGATATTAGGAGGCCACACATGAGAGTCGCCCTTGAAATCTGACATCTATGTCCAGGTTGGCTTTCCACAGAGCACTGGGAATATCTGCCAGCATATCACATGATTTTATTCTGAAAAACTTGGCAGAAATAGTTGAGAGTCTAAACACACATGTACCTCACATTGTAGACCTCAATGGGCCTGGCTTCATGTGACCTTTTGGCCACTCTTTGGGAAGACTTACCTGTAAGAGTTCTCCAGAGCGTTCATTGAAATGAGCCTCCTCACCATTTAATGGTTTCTGAATGAACTGAAGCCCACAATGACTCCAACTTCATACTTGAAAAATAGCTAGATAAATACCATGAAATGTTTGAAATTCTCATGACCAGGTAGCACTGGAGATCCTTTGGTTGTCATGTTGCTGATCATGAGTATGCCAGACAGTGCCTTGATTGACTGGGTTTCATGAAAATGGTGTAGAAAAGAGATGCCAGTAAGTTGGAGCCTGAGCAGTGGGCCTAGAGCAATGGTGGGCAGGTGTGTGATAAAACATCTGTGGTGGGCCCATGTGGATCTGCCATTGGCTTCCAAAAGGCATGTTACTGACATGGTGCAGTCAGCAGACCCTTATATGTAAAGGCATCTTGTTATATGGAGATGTTTCAGGGCAATGTTCAGAATCAGGTTGCTATGGTCAAGGGGGCAAGCTATGTGGGATAGAAGCCTGCTTGGTGCATTCTCCTGCAGACCCTGACCCACAACACGTGACAGAACTCCCTCCAGCACTGTATCCCAGTTGAACTCCTTTTATTTCATGAAGCAAATACAAAACTCCAGTGCAGCAGCAAAAAACACCATGAAAAGTGGTGGACGACCATAAGGCTTCACAGTCCACACGGGGAGAAAATTAGCCCCCAGTGGCCACAGTTTACCTACAAAGAGAAAATTCAGCACTGCTGCCTCATGTTCATTGGAAAATAATAAACCATGTCCTCCAGGTCACGTAGATGCAGACCCAGCTTTGATGATGTAACTACAAAGGAAGCTAAAGATCCTGACAACTACATATATTTCAAGTGCTCAATCGCAGAGGCAGTTTCTCAAGAAGTCTTTAGGCCAAAGAGCTCCATGTTTGTGGAGTATTTACCCAGTCCCTTACTTTTGGAAACTCCTCTACCTCTTCTAAAGTGTACTCCTGAACATATTCCATTCCAGATATGTATTCACAGATTTTCTCACTCTTCTCCTCTAAGTGTGTCTTACTTGAGGCGAAGGTAATGTTCTCAAGGAGCGTGGGAAGGTTTTTTGTGTAGCACATATTTACATACACATTTGATTCATTTACCAATTTTCCATTCGAAATACTGAATCCCTGACACTAACCGATAGCATACTAGACTCTGACTACTAATCCTAATATGATGGAGAAAAATAACCCAAACAGAATTAAATACAAGCCGTTCAGAGGAGGCATGGTGTATAGTTGGCTTGCCTTTTGCATTATATATGGTAGGAGTTATAAATCTAGTCAATTTTTTTGTTGAAATAGTTCTCCGTGTGTTTTAAAAGTTAACATATATATGAATTCCTGTCTCCCTTTCTTTGTAGCATATTCAGCAAATGTATTTTTATATGCACATATAGAATCATACCTGGTACCACACTTACATTCATGTGAGGTGGCTTACTTGGCAGATACAAATTGTGAGAAGAGATCACTCCTCCTAAACGCTTTTGGAACTTTAAATTCAACCTATGGGTGAGCTTCCTAGTTGAACAACATTATACATAAATCCATATTCAGTAAAATGAATATTTTTGGATCAGTGGATGATATATATTTCATGGTGAATTTCGATTGGCATAATATTGCTGCTTTTTAATGTCTCTGTGTGTGTTTGTGTATATATATATATATATATATATATATATATATATATATATACAGTCTCCAGATTTTTCAAAATATGAAATATATGTGTCTTATTGTACACTCCTAAAATTCATTATATTCCCCTATGTGGATTTATAATAAACTTTCACAAGATTATTCTCAGAAATATTCATCCACATGAACTACATATTTGTTTCTTAGTACTGAAAACTAACTTCAGAGAATGGTGCTTACAAATCCTAATATTTCTACAGTAACTTTCTCAGTTGAACATCAATGCAAGTAGATTCCTATGGGACGTGAAGTGTATTTTGGCATTCATTTTTATTCAACACTGGTACATTATTATTTCTTCACTTTATGCACATCTTAGGATATATATTTCATCCACAATTTCGCAAATTTATAGGCATTTGTTTCACTTTCCATCACTTCCTGATTCAGAACAAATGTATTCCTCCATGTTTCTTGACTGTTTTTTTTAATGAGACTTCTTTCTAAACACATTATTTTGAATTTCCATAATCACTTTTGAAGCAAAACTCACACACCATTCATGATAAACCATAACCCTAACATTACCATTGGAAGTATAACTGGTTGGAATGAATGATTGTATATCATTATAAGATTTTAAAGATATTTTCAGATATCAATTCAATCCATTATTAAAAGTGGAACTAGTTATATTATTTATTCACAGTATTGACTATTCATGCATTATCTCAATATTTATAGACACAGGGTACACCTCTTTGTCCCACCAATAATAATTTATACATCTTCAAAATATTGCTCTGATAAATGCTGGAAGATATACCTATGTCACCGGATCTCCATATACATTTTATTACAGTAATATTCTGGACACAAAATGCAAACTACACACTTATGATTGTACAAAACCCTAAATGGAAAGTGAACATGGTTTAATAAAAACATCCATGTCCAGGTTGTCTAATGCTCTCAAATTTCAATCTTATTTGTGACCACATATTTGTTTCTTTTTAAGATTATATATTCAAACTCAACTCTGTTGAAAATGTCTAATCCTATCACTCACTTTATACTTTGCCTGATTTCCTAATGTCTCTATTGATATCTGCTTTCCTACATATTTTTCCCAGTTCATCATTGTGACAGACTCTTCACATGTGCTGATACTTACATTCAATCTCTTAGCGAAATCCTATGACTAAAGAACTTTTGTTCCAAATTCTATACTCATTCTTCTTCCTAAACCTACTGACACTCTTCCTAATCCTACTGACTATCCCTGTTTTACTGGATGTTCTCTTCTATATTCAATCATCCAAGGTACAATGTCCTATGCCATTGTATATCGATTTATCTGAGATATCTGTACAGAACGTAAATCAAAGCTAAGTATCCCAATCAAGGGCCCAATGCCCTTCTGGGCTTCAAATCTTACCTAGATTTCTGTTTTCATACATATATTTCCCTTCTATATTCTTATAAATATCACAAGTTCCCATATCATTATTTATCCCACAAATTGTTTTCTAACCAAAATCAAACCTCTTATTTACCCTAACCATAAACTGTTTCCTTAATCTAACTTTACAGAGGAGCAGGCACAGAGTTGGTATTACAATACAGGAATGTGGGGGATCTATCACCTGCTGAGAACCACAAATGTCCATGCAGGTATGATCCTTGGAAAAGATGTAGGCCGCTATGAAGGACCTGAGAGAGCAAAAGTCAACTTCCATGTTAAACAACCTGGTCAGGAAGAAGGGATGCGTCTGAATCAGCCTCTCTCTTCTTAATGTAGAGAATATGGACAAAACCAGGCCTGTGTGGATAGCTGTTCCCGGGTGCTTATGGTTTATATACCATTCTAACTTGTGAAAGTGTCACAGGTAGTAGGGGGAGCCTCCAGTTCATGGGACCCTTGGAAGCAACAGTTAGAACCAAGTTGTTGCCAAGGCAGTGACCTCATTCAGTTCCTGAAAGAAGTGTCCTACCTCATTTCCTTGGTGATGGAATTCTCTGAACTTGGAATCCAAGAAACCAGGCACCCAGAGCCAGACCCAGTCCCAGTCCAAGTGGGCTCACTTGTTTGGATTTACCACAGACAGAGTAAGTCTTTCTTGGTACCTACTGATGTCAGGATGACTACATGCCAGGAGAGCTCTCAAGACGGGCCTTTCTTGAGAAATCAGGTAGTGTCTCACTGATGACTCATGACAACTTCATCAAATTGTCCAAGGAGACCAGATCTGACACAGGACAGGCAATTTTGTGGGAACATTGTATGGCCCACCAGTCAGAGACCTCTTCGGATAGTTACAGATCTACTTGGGGTAAGGAGGTGCCTTTGTGGGTGTGGGTGTGAGTTTGAGGTTTTGCCTCATGTTCTGAGAATAGGTAGGTAAGGCAGTTTGTTTGGTTTGGAGTGGACTGTGTCTAGTAAGTCGTTTGACAAGACGAGTGTTTCTATGTCTGTGTATCTCACTGTGTCCGTGGTTGTAGACATTAGAAAAGAGAATGCATCAATGGATGTCTCCTGTCTAGTAGAAAGCTTCCCAGCATTCATCATGCCCAGTTGATAATGGACTGTGGCTTGCCTTATGGTTGGGCCAAACCTGCTATCTTCTTAATCTCCTGTTTTCTTCATGAATTTTGGCACTCTCCAGAATAGGCTCATGGTTTTGTGTCCAAGATATGCACCACCTTCAAGCTCTGTGACATGGCCATGTACTGGATAGCTGAATTTAATTGGGAGTATCTCAGAAAACTCAGATATCAGTGTGACCAGGAAAGTCTCAATTGAGAAACCCAGCTTTGGGCCTGCTGTTGCCCTGAAAGTCAGGTCGGTCTTTGCCTCAGGCCAAATTTTGTGAAGCCTGAAGAAAACAGTTTTCAAATGGAAATGAATGGGCATCACCTGTGGCTCTTTGCTTAATTGCTTTGGTAAGGGATGGGTCTGAATCAGCCTCTTGGCCCTGTGTGAGGCTGTGGCTTAATATTCCCAGCACCTGATTGATCTAAAGAAAGATCCCATGTGTGCATCCTAAACCATAATGGCCAAAAGAGCAGTTATTGTTGATGAAGTCTCTCACCTTCCTCTGTAAGGTTCCTGACTTCTATCAAGTGAGAATAGGGATCCTTTGCGTCAAATGAGTTCTTCTAATGCCTGTAGAGCCTGGCCCATAGGTGCTTCGATATTGTCATGATGCCAATTCACATAAAGACTCTAAACCCCAGAGTCAGAAGGCCTCAAATTGGAGAAGTGGAGCAGTATTAAATGCAGGCCTATTTGATCAATCCTGGTTCACAGGAAGGGTGTCCAGGCCACCCTGACTTTAGGCCAATGAGGGGCAAGGGAGGTTATTTTGGACACTGTCTTGGGCTGGGCCCCTCATGGACACCTCAAGCCAGAGGTAATAATGAGTGTGTATATGGAAGAAGATGAGAGACATGTGGGAGTGTTTTGGATTTAATTGTGTTCATTTGGGTGGTGGTTGGAAGAGATGACTGGGTCCACCTGGGCTTGAACTCTGGTGTGATTCCCCTTAGAAACTGATTTCTGAATCTGATCTCAGAGAAGTATTGCCATGAATTTTGTTAGGATTTTAGGAGGCCATGCCTGAGAGTCGCCCTTGGAAACTGAGATCTAGGCCCAGGGTGGATTTCCCCAGAGTGCTGGGAATCCAGCCAGGATATCACATGATTTTATTTTGAAAGACTTGGCAGCCATAGTTGACAGTCAAAACACACAGGGACCTCATACTGTATACCCCAATGGGCCTGGCTTCATGTGACCTGTTGACCACTCAAGACATTCCATATGCTGCAGATATAACCTCTTATTACCTTGAGTTGAGCTGCTTTGCTTGTGGTCCTGTCTTTCCTTGTCTTTTCATACTGTTTGCATTTCTTTCTGCTTGGTGAAACTGTTGTGTTATTGAAAATTCCCCCATATATTTATATTGCTCTTGTATCCTTGCAAAGTCTCCCTTGCAGGCGCAGGTGACGGTCTGCCCCTCCTACAATAGGGGCAATGTGCCTACCAACCCGGCAGGCCCCTGGGCTTGTTCTGAAGGTCAGTAGCAGGTCCGCCTACCTTACAGGTGTGGGCGGTGGCTCTGCCACTCTGCGGGTGCTGGGCCTGTTCTATCAGTAGGTCAGAGGTCCATCTGCCTTGGAGGCATGGGCGGTGACTCTGTCCCTCACCCTCTCAATGTGTTTTTAAAGTTAAGAAATATGTTAATTCCTGTCTAGATTTCTCTGTAGCCTATTCAGAACATGTATTTTTATATGCACATATAGAATCCTACATGGTATCAAACGTACATTCTTGTGAGTTTGGCTGAATTGGCAGATAAAAATTGTGAGAAGATATCCCTCCTCCTAAACGATTTTGGAACTGAAAATTCAACATATGGGTGACCTTCCTAGTTGCAAAACATTATACATAAATCCATGTTCAGTAAAATGAATATTTTGGATCGGTGGATAATATATATTTCATAGTGAATTTCAATTGGCATATATATTGCTACTTTTTAATGTCTCTGTGTGTTTTGTGTGTGTGTGTGTGTGTGTGTGTGTGTGTGTGTGTATATATATATATATATATATATATATATATATACACTTTACAGATTATTCAAAATATGAAATATATTTGTCTTATTATACACTCCCTAAATTTATTCATGTTCATGTATGTGGATTAATAATCAACTTTTCACAAGATTATTCTCAGAAAGATTCATCCACCTGAAATACATATTTGTCTCCTAGTACTGAAAATTAACTTCAGTGAATGGTGCATAGAAATCCTAATAATTCTACAGTAACTGACCCAGTTTAGCTTCAATGCAAGTAGATTTCTATGGGACATGATGTGTATTCTGACATTCATTTTTATTCAACACTAGTACATTACATTTTATTCAGTTTTTGCACATCATAGGACATATATTTCATCCACAAGTTCACAAATTTATAGGAATTTGTTTCATTTTCAATCAATTCCTGCTTCAAAACACATGTAGACCTCCAGGTTTCATGACTGGTCTTTTAATGAGATTTCTTTCCAAACACATTATTTTCGATTTACATAATCACTTTTGAAGCAAAACTCACACACTCTTCATGAAAAATCATTACCCTAATATTACCATTAGAAGTATAACTGGATGGAATGAATGATTGTATATCAATATAAGATTTCCTGTATATTTTCAGATATCAATTCAGTCCATTATTGAAAGTTTGAACCAGTTATATTATATATTCACATTATGATCTATTCATTCATTATCTCTATATTCATAGACACTGTATACTCATAATTGTACCAAAGTCTAAATGGAAAGTGAGCATGTATTTCTAAAAACATCCATGTCCAGGTTGCCTAATGCTCTCAAATGTCAATCCTATTGGTGACTAAATATTTGTTTCTTCTGAAGATTAAATATTCAACCTCAACCCTGTTGAAAATATCTAATCCTATCACTCACTTTATACTTTGCCTGATTTCCTAATGTCTCTATTGATATCTGCTTTCCTACATATTTTCCCCAGTTCATCACTGTGACTGACTCTTCACATGTGCTGACATTTACATTCACTCTCTACCTGAAACCCTATTGCTAAAGAAATTTTAGTCCAAATCCTACACTCACTCTTGATTCTAAACCGAACGACTATCTTCCTAATCCTACCTTCTATCCCTTTTTGAATGGATGTTCTCTTCAACATTCAATCATTCAAGGTACATGGTCCTATGCCATTGTGTACCAATTGATCTGAAACAACTGTGCAGGACTTAATTCAAAGCTAAGTATTTGAATCAAGGGCCCAGTGCCCTTCTGGGATTCAAATCTTACCTAGATTTCTGTTTTCATATTTATATTTCAACTACATACTCTTATAAATATACCAGGTTCCAAATACCATTATTCATCCCACAGAACGATTCCTAACACAAATGGAACATGTTATTAACCCTAACAATACACTGTTCACTCAATCTAATTTTACAGATGAACAGGGACAGAGTTTATCTTACAATACAGCAATGTAGGGTATCTACCACCTGCTGAAAATCTCAAATGTCCAAGCAGAAATGATCCCTGGAGAAGACGTAGGCAGCTATGAAGGACCTGAGAGAGCAAAAGTTATCTTCCATGGCAAACAAAGATGTCAGGATGAAAGGATGTGTCTGAATCAGCATCTCTCTACTTAATGTAGAGAGGATGGTCAAAAGCAGGCCTGTGTGGAGAGCTGTTCCCAGGAGCCTATGTTTGATATACCATTCTAACTTGTGAAAGTGTAAGAGAAAGTAGGGGCAGCCTCCATCTCATGGGACCCTTGGAAGCAATTGTTAAGACAAAGTGGTTGTCAAGGCAGTGACCTCATTCAGTTCCATAAAGAAGTGACCTACCCCACTTCCTTGGTGAGGAAACTCTCTGAACTTGGAATCAAGGAAACCAGGCACCCAGAGCCAGTCCAAGTCCCAGTCCACTGGGCTCACTTGTTTTGATTTACCAAGGACAGAGTCAATCTTTCTTGGTACCTACAGATGTGAGGAAGGCCAAATGCCAAGAGAGCTATGAAGAGGGGGCCTATCCTGAGAAAGCAGGAAGTGGTTCACTGCTGGATCCTGACAACTTCACAGAGATGGCCAAGGAGACCAGATCTGAGAAAGGAGAGGCCATTTCATTGAAACATAGAATGGCCCACCAGTCAGAAGACACTCTGGATAGTCAGAGACCTACTTGGGGAAGGAGGTGCCTTTGTGTGAGTGGGTGTGGGTTTGTGGTTTTTTCTCATGTTTTGAGAATAGGTAGGAAAGGCGGTTTGTTTGGTTTGGAGTGGGCTGTTTCTAGAAAGTCATTTGACAAGCGAGTGTTTCTATGTAAATGTATCCCACACTGTCCGTGGTTGTAGATATGTGAAAGAGAATGCAACAATGGATATGTCCTATCTAGTAGAAAGCTTCCCAGCATTCATCCTACCAAATTTGTGAATGGATTGCAGCTTGCCCTATAGATGAGCAACCCCTACTATCTTCCTAAGTTTCTGTTTTCTTCCCGCATTCTGGCCACTATTCAGAATAGGCTTATGGTTTTTTGTCCAATATATGTACCACCTCCAAGCTCTGTGACATGGTCATGTAATGGATAGCAGAATGGAATGGCGAGCATCACAGAAAACGCAGATATTAGTGTGACCAGGAAAGTCTCAGTGGAGAAACCCTGCTTTGGACCTTTTGCTTACCTATTGTTCTGTTGCCCTGAATGTCAGGAAGGTCTTTGCCTCAGGCCACCCCTTTGTGAAACCTGAAAAAAAAACATTTTCAAATGGAAATAAATGGGCATCACCTGTGGCTCTTTGCTTAATTGCTTTGGAAAGGGATGTGTCTGAATAAGCCTCTTGACCCTCTGTCAGGCTATGGCTTAGATTCTCAGCACCTGATGGATCTAAAGAAAGTTCCCACGTGTGTATCCAAAACCAAAATGGTAAAAATATCGGTCATTGTGGATGAAGTCTCTTGCTTTCCTCTGTTAGGTTCCTGACCTCCATCAAGTGAGAATAGGGATCCTATGGGTCAAATGAGTTATTCAAAGCCCTGCAGATTTGCTTGGGTTTTCTCATGACTCCAATTCACATAAAGAATCTAAACCCCATAGTCAGAAGGCCTCAAATTTGAGAAGCAGAACAGTATTAAGGGTAGGCCTATTTGATCACTCCTGGTTCACAGGAAGTATGTCCAGGCCACCCTGAAGTTTGGCAAATGAGGTGCATGGGAGCTCATTTTGGACACTGTCTTGGGCTGTGCCCCTCATGGAATACTCCACCCAAAGGTTATGATGAATGTCTATATGGAAGAAGTTTAGTGCCATGTGGGAGTGTTTTGGTTTTAATTGTGGTCATTTGTGTGGTGGTTGGAAGAGATGACTTGGTCCACCTGGGCTTGAACTCTGGTGTGATTCCCCATAAGTCTGAGTTCTGAAACTGACTTCAGACTAGTATTTCCATGAATTGTGTTGGGATTTTAGGAGACCACGCATGAGAGTCACCCTTGTAAACTGAGTTCTAGGCCCATGATGGCTTTCAAAATCACACTTGGAATCTCATCCAGGATATCACATGATTTTATTCCTAAATAGTTGGCAGCCATACTTAAGAGAGAAAACACACATGGATCTTACATTGTAGACCTCAATGAGCCTGGCTTCATGTGACCTTTTGGCCCGTATTTGGGAATCCTTGCCCGTGAGAGTTCTCCAGAGCTTTCTTTCAAATGAGCTTTCTCAAAATTTTATGGTTCCTGGATGAATGGGAAACCCACAGTGGCTCCAACTTCATCCTTGAAAATGGCTACATAAATATCATGAAATTTTGGACATTCCCATGACCAGGGGGCACGAGAAAAACTTTTGATGTTCTATTGCTGATCATGAGTGTACCAGACAGTGCCTTGATTGACTGGGTTTCAAGAAAATGGTGTAGAACAGAGATGCCAGTAAGTTGGAGCCTTCTGAGTAGTGGGCCAAGAGCAGTGGTGTGCGGGTGTGTGATAATACATCTGTGTTGTGGCCGTCTGGATCTGCCATTGGCTTTCAAATGGCTTGTGACTGACATGGTGCAGCCACCAGACCTTTATATGAAAAGGCATCTTGTTATATGGAGACAATTCTAGGCAATGTTGAGAATCAGGTTGCTGTGGACAAGGGGGCAAGCTATGTGGGATAGAAGCCTGACTGGTGCATTCTCCTGTAGACACTGATCCACCACACGTAACAGAATTCCCTCCAACACGGGGACGATTTCAACTCCTTCTATTTTGTGAAACAAATACCAAACTCCCAGTGTATCAGCAAGAAAGACCATGAAAAGTGGAGGATGACCAAAGGGCTTCACAGTCCACACGGGGAGACATTTAGCCCCAATGGCCTTAGTTTACCTACAAAAAGAGAATTAATCTCTGCTGTGCCATGTTCATTGGAAAATAAGAAAACATGTCCTCCAGGTCACATAGATGCAGATCCAGCTTTGATGGTCTCACTACAAAGGAAACTAAAGCTCCTGACAACAACATATATTTCAAGTGCCCAACCTCAGAGGCAGTTACTCAAGAAGTCTTTAGGCCAGCAGAACTCCATGTTTGTGGAGGGTTTACCCTGTCCCTTACTTTTGGAAACTCCTCTACCACCCCCAAGGTTTTGAACTCCTGAGCATTTTCCATTCCAGATATGTATTCACAGATTTTCTAATTCTTCTCCTCTAATTATGTCTTACTTTGGGACAAGGTAATGTGAAGGCATTTTTCTGGATGAGAGTGGGAAGTTTTTTGTGTCACACATATATGCATACACATTGAATTCATTTTCCTATTTTCTATTTGTAATACTGAATCCCTGACACTAAACCATACCCTACTAGACTCTGACTACTAATCCTAATATGATGGAGAAAAATAACCCAAACAGAATAGAAATACATGCAGTTCAGAGGAGGCATGGTGTATAGTTGGACTTGCCTTTTGCATGATGAAGGCTTGGTGTTATAAATCTAGTCAATTTTTTTTTGAAATAGTTCTCTATGTGTTTTTAAATTTAACAAATATGTGAATTCCTGTCTTCCTTTCTCTGTAGCCTATTCAGCACATGTATTTTTATATGCACATATAGAATCCTTCCTGGTATCACACGTACATATTTGTGAGTTGGCTGACTTGGCAGATACAAACTGTTAGAAGAGATCACTCCTCCTAAACGCTGTTCGAACTGAAAATTCAAACTATGGGTGAGCTTCCTATTTGAACAACATAAATCCATGTTCAGTAAAATGAATATTTTTGCATCTGTGGATGATATATATTTCATGGTGAATTTCGATTGGCATACATAATGCTACTTTTTAATGTCTCTGTGTGTGTGTATTTATATGTATATATACATATATATATATATATATATATATATATATATATATGTATTCACTCTCCAGATTTTTCGAAATATGAAGTATATGTGTCTTATTATACACTCCCTAAATTCATTCATATTCACGTATGTGGATTTATAATCATCTTTTCACAATACTATTCTCAGAAATATTCATCCACCTGAAATACATATTTGTTTTTTCCTAGTACTGACAACTAACTTCAGGGGATCATATGATGGCAGCAATGGGAGTTCATCATCCCCGTGTACCGCATCACTGTGTGGGAGAATGACGACTTAGAATGGCTAAAAGCTATCTTTTTAGGAATTTTCAGCAAAATTGGGGTGCTCCAAAACCTAGAGGAAGGATTTCCATCGCAGGTGAATCAGCTATGGGGGCTCAAACGCGAGTGATTTGTCCGCAGGGAGGGTCACGCTGCTTATTCAGCAAATCACCCTGCGGCTAGAATCTGCTGTGCGCACTGGGAAACGACCAGATAGCAACGCAAAGATACAGCACTGCAAATTCTGTGGGCTCCTGCCAGCTGTGCAATCACTGTGGTCAGTGCTGAATTCTGGGTTTGAGACGGGGAAGGAAGCAGTCCAATTCGGTTCTCCACACTGGTCATAACACAGAGGAAACCATCAGGCACCATCTTGGAGAGCTGACATCACCATCGCTGTTTTCGACTGATCGCATCTCATTCAGCTATAGAACAGGTAATTTCAGGCTCCCATTCACCTGCATCTCGCAGACAAATTACTCAGGCTCAGTGCTAAAGAACCCACAGAAATTTCTTCTTAGAGCCTGCTCCTATCAAAACATACACTGAGCAAGGAGCGGCCAAATTCCGGCTCCTGCAACTGCTCTGGCCCAGGGCTAAAGAACCCGCAGAAACTGCTTCTCGGTCCGGGTCCTGCTGAATACTGTGGAGGTAAATACAAACCGATCCTTCATAGGCAGTGGAAACAGGATTGAGATGGGGCTTGTGAGGGCCAGTCAGGACTCACACGTTGCTTTGGTCACCCAGCAAACGGAACGAAATGCTGCCATTCGCATGGGATACCAACATGGCAGAGATATGATGTCATCACAAAGCGGTGGAGGAGATAACTTCATCAATACCAGTGACGACAGAAACAGTTGGTCTGTTAGTAAAGAAAGTGACTCACAAACACCCAAGTCTCTCTAACTTTGTCATCAAGCCAGAGGGGCAGAGCAGAGCCGCCGCCTGCGCCTGGAAGAGGCCCAGCGACCCACCAGCGTGGTAGTCACATCACCACAATTCTCGTAGGGGCAGAGCATTGCCGCTGGCTGTGCCCGGAACAGGCCCAGTGACCCACAGGCGTGGTTGTCATGTCACCCCAATTGGAGTAGGGGCAGAGCAGAACCGCAGCCCGAGCCCACGAAGTAGTCAGACCTGCAACGGACCTGCGGAACAGGCCCAGCAGCCTGGTGGCATGGTAGACACATCACCCCAATTGGAGTAGGGGCAGAGCAGAGCCACTGCCCGTGCCCGCAAGGTAGGCAGACCTGCGACTGACTGGCAGAACAGGCCAGGCGGCCTGCCGGCATGGTAGACACGTCACCCCAATTGGAGTAGTGGCAGAGCAGAGCCATTGCCCATGCCTGGAACAGGCCCAGCTACCCGCTGGCGTGGTAGACACGTCACCCCAATTAAAGTAAGGGCAGAGCAGAGACGCTGACCGTGCCTGCAAGGTAGCCAGACCTGCGACCGACCAGCAGAACAAGCCCAGGGATCCAACTGCTAATCATAATATGATGGAGAAAAATAAACCAAACAGAATAGAAATACAAGCAGTTCAGAGGAGGCATGTTGTATAGTTGGAGTTGCCTTTTTCATGATAGAGCGTAGGAGTTAGAAATCTACTCAATAGTTTCTTGAAATAGTTCTCCATGTGTTTTTAAACTTAACAAATATGTGAATTCCTGTCTCCCTTTCTCTGTAGCCTCTTCAGCACATGAATTTTAATATGCACATATAGAATCCTACCTGGTGCCACACGTACATTCTGGTGAGGTGGCTGACTTGGCAGATACAAATTGTGATAAGAGACCACTCCTACTAAACGCTGTTGGAATTGAATATTCAACCTATGGGTTAGCTTCCTAGTTGAACAACATTATACATAAATCCATTTTCACAAAAATGAATACTTTTGGATCTGTGGATTATATATATTTTATGATGAATTTCGATTGGTGTATATATTGCTACTTTTTAATGTCTCTGTGTGTGTGTGTGTGTGTGTGTGTGTATGTGTATAAATATACACTCTACAGATTTTTCAAAATATGAAATATATGTGTCTTATTATACAATCCCTAAATTCATTCATATTCATGTATATGGATTTATAATCAACTTTCACATGGTTATTCTCAGAAATATTCATCCACCTGAAATACACATTTGTTTCTTAGTACTGAAAACTAACTTCAGTGAATGGTGCATACAAATCCTAATATTTCTATCATAACTGACCCAGTTTAACATCAATGCAAGTACATTCCTATGGGACATGATGTGTATTTTGATGTTCATTTTTACTCAACACTTGTACATTACTATTTCTGCAGTTTATGCACATCATAGGATATATATTTTATTCACAAGTTAGCAAATTTATAGGCATTTGTTTCACTTTCAATCACTTCCTGCTTTAGAACCCATGGATTCCTCCATGTTTCTTGCCTGGTATTTTCATAAGACCTTTTTTCATACATATTATTTTCAATTTCCATAATCACTTTTGAAGCAAAACTCACACACCATTCATGATAAACAATAATCCTAATATAACCAATAGATGTATAACTGATTACAATGAATGATTGTATATCAATATAAGATCCCTTATATATTTTCAGATATCAATTCCATCTATTATTTAAAGTGGAACCAGTTATATTATTTATTCACAGAATGGTCTACTCATACATTATCTCTATATTCATAGACACAGGGTACACCTCTTTGTACCCCCAATACTAATTTATACGTCTTCAAAATACTGCTCTCAGAAATGGTGGAAGAAATACTCATGTCATTTGATCTACATATACATTTTGTCACAGTAATATTCAGGACACAAAATGCAAAGGTCACTCTTCTGATTGTACCAAAGCCTAAACGTAAATGAGCATGCATTACTAAAAACATCCATGTCCAGGTTGCCTAATGCTCTCAAATGTCAATCCTATTAGTGACTACATATTTGTTTCTTCCTAAGATTATATATTCAACCTCAACCCTGTTGAAAATGTCTAATCCTATCACTCAATTTATACTTTGCCTGATTTCCTATTGTCTCTACTGATATCTGCTTTCCTACATATTTACCCCAGTTCAAAATTGTGACTGACTCTTCACATGTGCTGACATTTACATTCACTCTAGCCGAAACCCTATTGCTAAAGAACTTTTGGTACAAATCCTATACTCACTCTTCTTTCTGAAGCTACCATCTTTCTTCAAAATCCTACCGACTATCCTACTTTGAATGGATGTTCTCTTCGACATTCATCTTTCAGAATGATTCCTAACCAAAATCGAACATGTTATTAACCCTAACCATACACTGTTCTCTCAATCTAACTTTACAGAAGAACAGGGATAGAGTGTTCTTAAAATACAGGAATGTAGGGTATCTTCCACCTGTTGAGAACCTCAAAGGTCCATGCAGAAATGATCCCTGGGGAAGATGTAGGCATCTATGAATGACCTGAGAGAGCAAAAGTCTTCTTCCATTGCAAACAACCTGGTCAGGATGAAGGGTTGTGTCTGAACCAGCCTCTCTCTTCTTAATATAGAGAAGATGGACCAAAGGAGGCCTGTGTGGAGATCTGTTCCAGGGTGCCAATGGTTGATATACCTTTCTAACTTGTGAAACTGTCCCGGGTAGTAGGGGCAGCCTCCATCTCATGGGACTCTTGGAAGCAGCTGTTAGGACAAAGTGGTTGCCCAGGCAGTGACCTCATTCACTTACTGAAGGAAGACACCTCACCTCTCTTCCTTGGTGATGGAACTCTCTGAAATTGGGATCCCGGAAGCCAGGCACCCAGAGCCAGTCCCAGTACCAGTCCCTGTAGGCTCACTTGTTTGGATTTACCAAGGACAGAGTCAGTCTTTCTTGGTGCCTACTGATGTGAGGTTGGCCTAATGCTAGGAGAGCTCTGAAGACAGGACTTTCCTGAGAAAAAGTCAGTTGCTCACTGCAGTCTCCTGAAAAATTCACAGAGTTGGCCAAGGAGACCAGATCTGAGACAGGACAGGCCACTACGAGGGAACATAGTATGGCCCACCAGTCAGAGCACACTCCAAATAGTCACAGACCTACTTGGGGGAAGGAGGTGCCTTTGTGGGTGTGGGTGTGGGTTTGTGGTTTTGTCTCATGTTCTGAGTATTTGAAAGAAAGGCAGTTTGTTTGGTTTGGAGTGAACAGTTTCTTGTAAGTCATTTCACAAGGCAAGTGTTTCTATGTCTGTGTATCCCACTGTGTCCGTGGTTCTAGACATTGGAAAAGAGAATGCATCAATAGATGTGTCCTGTCTAGTACAAAGCTTCCCAGAATTCCACCTGCCCAATTTATGAATGGACATCGGCTTGACTTATGGATGGGCAACACCTCTTATCTTCCAAGGTTCCTGTTTTCTTCCTGAATTCTGGCCACTCACCAGAATAAGTTCATGGTTTTGTGTCCAAGGTATGTACCACTTCCAAGCTCTGTGAAATGGCCTTGTACTGGATAGCTGAAGGAAATGGCGAGCATCTCAGAAAACTCAGATATCAGTGTGACCAGGAAAGTCTCAGTGGAGAAACCCTTCTTTGGCTATTTGCTTACCTATGGTTCTGTTGCCCTGAATGTCAGGAAGGTATTTACCTCAGGCGACACCTTAGTGAAGCCTGAAGAAAACAGTTTTCAAATGGAAATGAATGGGCATCACCTGTGGCTCTTTGGTTAATTGCTTGGGAAAGGGATATGTCTTAATAAGTCTCTTAGCCATGTGAGCGGCTGCAGCGTAGATTCTCAGCATCTGATGGATCTAAAGAAAGATCCCATGTGTGCATCCAAAACCAAAATGGCCAAAAGAGCAGTCATTGTGGATGAAGTCTCTCACCTTCCTCTGTAAGGTTCCTGACTTCCATCAAGTGAGAATAGGGATACTTTGTGTCAAATTAGTTCTTCAAAGCCCTGCAGAGGCTAGCTAATAGGTGTTTGGGGTTTCTCATAACTCCAATTCACATAAAGAATCTATACCTGACTGTCATAGGCCTCAAATTGGAGAAGCAGAGCAGTATTAACGGTATGTTTATTTGAACACTCCTGGTTCACAGGAAGGGTGTTCAGGCCACCCTGACTTTAGGCAAATGAGGGGCAAGGGAGCTTATTTGGACGCTCTCTTGGGCTGCGCCCCTCATTGAAACCTCCATCCAGAAGTTATGATGAGTGTCTTTATGGAAGAAGTTGAAGACCATGTGGGAGTGTTTTGGTTTTAATTGTGGTCATTTGTTTGGCGGTTGGAAGAAATGACTGTGTCTACCTGGGCTTGAACTCTGGTGTGATTCCTCTTAGAGACTGATTTCTGGAAGTGACCTCAGAAAAGTATTGCCATGAATTGTGTTGGAATTTTAGGAGGCCACACATGAGACTCCCCCTTGGAAACTGAGATCTAAGCCCTGGTTGGTTTTCTAGAGAGCACTGGGAATCTCAGCCAGGATATCACATGATTTTATTCTGAAAGACTTGGCAGCCATAGTTGAGAGTCAAAACACACATGGACCTCACATTGTAGATCTCAATGGGCCTTGCTTCATGGGACATTTTGGCCATTCTTTTGGATGCCTTGCCAGTGAGAGTTCTCCAGAGATTTCATTGAAATGAACTTCCTCACCATTTAATGGTTCCTGAAAGAATTGAAACACACAGTGCCTCCAACTTCATCCTTGAAAAATGACTAGATAAATAGCATGAAATTTTTTAAATTCCCATGACCATGTGGCACGGGAGAAACTTTTGATGTCCTGTTGCTGATCAAAAGTGTTCCAGACAGTGCCTTGATTGACTGGGTTTCATAAAAATGGTGTATAACAGAGATGCTAGATAGTTGGAGCCTGCTAAGTAGTGGGGACAGAGATGTGGTTTGCAGGTGTGTGATGAAACATGTGTGGTTGGGCCCTGTAAATCTGCCATTGGCTTCCAAATGGCTTCTGACTGACATGGTGCAGCCAGCAGACCCTTGCATGTAAAGGCATCTTGTTACCTGGAGAGTATTCAGGGAAATGTTCAGAATCAGGTTGCTTTGGTCAGGGGGCAAGCTATGTGGGATAGAGGTCTGGTTGGTGCATTCTCCTGCAGACCCTGACTCACAACACGTGACAGAACTCCCTCCAGCACTGTGTCCCAGTTGAACTCTTTGTATTTCATGAAGCAAATACCAAACTCCTAGTGCAGCAGCAAGAAACACCACGAAAATTTGAGGATGACCAAATGGCTTCACAGTCTACACTGGGAGACTTTTAGCCCCCACTGGCAACAGTTTACCTACAAAGAAAGAATTCAGCACTTCTGCCTCATGTCCACTGGAAAATAAAGAACACCATGTCCTCCAGCTCACACATATGCAGACCCAGGTCTGATGGTCTCACGGCAAAGGAAGCTAAAGCTCCTGACAACAACATATATTTCAAGTGCCAACCTCAGAGGAAGTTTCTCAAGCAGTCTTTAGGATTGCAGAGTTCCATGTTTGTGGTATTTTTACCCTGTTTCTTACTTTTGGAAACTCCTCTACAACCTCCAACGATGTGAACTCCTGAACATTTTCCATTGCAGATATGTATTCACAGATTTTCTAACTTTTCTTCTCTAATTGTGTCTTACTTGGGGCGAAGGTAATGTCAAGGCATTGTTCTGAATGAGAGTGGGAAGATTTTTGTGTAGCACATATTTGCATACACTTTGGATTCATTTTCCAAATTTCCATTTGAAATACTAAATCCCTGACTGTCACGGGTAGAAGGAATTTCTCCTTCATAGAATAGCCTGACACTTACAAGAAACAGCCCCCTGGGAGACATCCTGCCTAGGAGATATCCTGTAACCATCTGTCTCCCTGAGACATCTTGGGGCCATCTGTCTTACTGAAACATCCTGAGGTTATCTCACCTTGTGAAGACATCCAGGAAATGCCAATAAGAGAGCTTTCCCATACCCAGTATATAAATACCCCTGTGTGAACAATAAAATTTTGCAGCTTGATCAAAACTCCTGTCTTGCTGTCATCTCTCTTGTCTCTTGTCCCTTCATTACTCCCCATCTAGGTTCACCACCCCCGTTGATGTGTCCTGCTGGCCGGGATATCTGGCACCCACCTACTGGGGCTAAATCCTTTGACTGAGGGGGAACCCTGTCCTCAGGGAAGACTTAAAAAAGCGGAGCTTGTGATCGCCTCAGCAGACACCACCGAAAGACAGATCCCGGAGGAGAGTGGGGATGACACATGGTAGGTGACCCACCATGGGACAAGCAGTTTCGTCACATGATTTGTTTTTGTCAGGCCTCAAGGAGGCCCTCAAGACATAGGGGGCACATGTTAAGAAAAAGGACTTAAAATTATTCTTTTCATACATAGGAGAATTGTGTCCATGGTTTCCCCTTGAAGGAACCATTGATGGTAAAAAATGGCTTAGAGTATGAGACTGTGTAAACCATTTTTTTGTTGTTGAAGAAAAAGTCCTAGAACAAAGGCATATTAGACCTTTTGTAGACATTAATATTTTATAAGATTTTTAAACACCTAGAAAAATTTGTAAGTTTAAATTTAAAGACATTTATATTTATCTGTTTATCCAATTTAAATTGAACCATTTAAATCACGTGAATTAAAGATCTTTGGATCCACTTTGAAATAGTAAGCTTGCCTTAATTTGATTTTAATTGGAGTCAGTGGTCTTTTCTTGCATCCTGGTCTAATATTTTGTAGTTTCCCAGCGAGATGACCCTGCCCCAATAGATCACAAGACCAGACTACTGAAAATTCTGAAGCTGGCCTTCCCTCCAGGGCTCCGGCATGGAGAGGCAATTTCCAAGGCCTTGGTGTGAGATTTTGGTCCAGGGAGCACTGCAGTGAACCACCGCACTAAAACTATTAGCAAGCACATGGTGGAGGAGGCCTCTATAGGTAACTGGCGCCTATATAACATCTGATATCCGGTTAAGGGAGATCTCTTCTGATGACAGAGAGGTGTCCTGGGGAGACACACATATACTCATGTCTGGTACAGTAACGAGAACCATTCTGTCCTCTGTTCTCTTCTGTAGGTAATTCCTCTGAAAGCATAGAGAGGTGCCAATGGGCACACAGGATCTCCTATCCCAGAGCTTTAGCAAGACGTTGCATAGCTCCTCTGTTTTTCTGTTTCTCCGCTGGTTTTCTGTTTTTGTGTGTGTGTGTGTGTGTGTGTGTTTTGTTCTGTGTTTCATATGTTTTGTTTTTTTTTTTTGGTTTGTGTTAGTGTGTTTTGTTGTGTGATTTCTGTGGTAAAAACTTAAGTGAAAATGAGTAATAAAGCAAGTAAACTGACACCCATTTGGACTGTGTTTTAAAGAACTGTGATGAACTTTAATACCCTTTGTTAAGCAGGATGAGAGAAGCCCCTAGCTGGCTGCCTGGAGCACACCCACTGCACAAGGCAATGCCTGCTACAGAGCTAAAAACTGAGTATCTCCCGGGTTAACACTTGAAACTCCTTAAAACCCCTTGTCCCTTTAGATCAAGAGAATCACAACCATTGGGCAGAGACCCCTGTTTTTCTCCTTTGTTAGCAAAGCAGTAAATCTCCCTTTTTCTTTTTCTCAAACCCTATCCTCATTATTAAATTGGTATTAATTGGCTTCAAAATCAGGAACCAAACTTTAAGTTACAATTTTTGGTACCCCCCCACCCCGGAACTTTTTGAGAGCTGACTACTGAAATGTTAGGAGACGGAGCGTGCTTGGGGTGGAACCGAACCAGAGGAGCTAATCCTGTAAGTGAAAGGAGGGACTGAGGGACTTCCAGCAGCTGCCCAAGCCCTGTCGCTTTAGAGAATTACCTACTTTCTTCCCTGCACTGTAAGGATTTTGCCATCTCTGTTTTCTTAAAAAAGAGAAAAAGAAAAAGGGGACACTAAATACAGTAAAGTCACCATGGAGACCCTTGATTTTACATTTCAGGTTGTCCCTCTGTGAAAACATCTGGTTCCCTTGTGGGGAAATCTATGGTGCCACTGCTGTAGGAGATTTTTCTCTTATCTGCTCTGGTTTAAAGGCTTCTGTCTGTCAGCCATAGTCTGGAGCTCCTTTCAGTCTGTCTTGCGTCTTTGTTTCTGGCCCTTTAAGACATGCGCAATAATGTGTTGATATTATAAATCATTTCTTGGGAATGATCTTAGCTGAATGTGTGTCTAAATGATGATGTTTTATTGTAACAATCTGGCATCTGAATGGGTTTTTGAAGCATTGCACAATCTTGCAGTTAAAAGTCGGGTTTAGGTAATTGTTTAGTTTATGATTTCAGATAATTCATGCCAGAGAACTTAAATACTTAGGATGGAAAACTAGAGAACTCTACTTCCAAGTTGGCAAGTACCTTCCCAAACATTCAGGCTTTTTTTTCACCAATTTTTAATTGGGTAGCCTGGGAAAATGTCACTGTGTGTACCAGTGCATTAATTTGGACAAGGATAGTAAATCATAGTATGGTATCTGTTGACAAAACAAGATATAAAGATGCAAAATTTTGTAAACTGTGTCTTAAACTTGTATCATAAAATTTTGTGAATTGTGTCTTAAAATTGTATTATAATTTTCAACATCCGAACCTGAAAATTATGGTTGAAATGCCTTAGGCCTGAGGTGTCTGCTCAGAATAGCAGCTTTTCCCTGCTCCTTCCTGACCTCAGCCAGGACTTATGTTGAAATGCAAATGAAAGAAGCCTGCAAGCTCAGTAGGAGAGTGATCTGAGGCCTAAAAAAAAATTAAATTGTATGGTATTTACTAATTAATGGCCAGTCAATTTTTCTAGGACTCTTATTTTTTTCCTTAGATTCTTTATTTTTTTTTTTTTGAGCTCATGATTTTGATCCTAAAGACCTAGGATGATGTTTTCCTGATCATTTCTATCTTTGACTAACTGTGTAGTTTTTGAAACATTGCAATGGATATTTCACCTGCGAAAAGCTACAAGGCCTTTACTTTATTATGTGTGCACAATTTTGTTTTTTGTTGTATGTCTATATATTCATATGTCCGTATATCATATATATGATACACAAATTAACATTTATAAAGAGCACTCATTAAAACAAAAACGCTCATAAAGACAAATTTTAAAAAGTGGATCCAAAGATCTTTAATTCAAGTGATTTAAATAGTTGAATTTAAATTGGATAAAGAGATAAAAATAAATGCCTTTAAATTTAAGCTTACAAGTTTTTGTAGGTGTTCAAAAATCTAATAAAATATTAATGTCTACAAATGTTCTAATATGCCTTGGTTCTAAAACTTTTCCTTCAACAAAAAAATGGTTTACACTGTTCAATACATTTGTCTAATATATTGATAAATAAGAAAAGTAAATTTGATATGGGATTACTCATTCATGAGTACTTTTGTTAGATATCTGATTGATTTACTAAGGTCTGTATAAGTTTGTACTAAAGTCTGTATAAGATTGTATTAATCAGTCATGTGTTAAAGAGACAAAAATTTCTTAAAACATAAGTTTACCCATAACATTGTGTTTATTAAGTTTTATTTTTTCTAGAGCGAGCAACCATAAAAATTAAACAACTGATTAAATAAGAACTGTTATTTTAGAGCACTGTACTGCCATTTATTTAAAAGCTAAACTTGGTTAATGTAGAAACTTCAATGTAATTGTGATGCTCTTAATGTGCTCATATCTTTGAGGTATACGAATCTTTAAGGTAGAAACTTTAAAAGAGCATTATTTCAAGCTGGTGTTCTGAAGTTGTATGGTAAAAAAAAAAATATATTGGGCATTCATTTACCTCTTATCAATAAGATATGTAAAGTTGTATGTTACTTTTTACATTGGAGAATATTTTAAATGTATTTTTATGTTAATGAGAGTCTAATCTATATAAAGGTTAAAAACTTTCAGCCTTTCTTAAATTCATGTTTTAAATGTGATATCATATGGTGTTAACTAATGTTCATGTGACCTCAAATAATTTATGTAATCTTTGTAAAATGATATTTAAAAAAACAAAGATCATCTTTAGAAGTAAAACACTTAAGATTTACAAAGAGCCCTGCCTTACCTGAGATAAGGCTCTGTGTCCCTTCTTACTATATGTGAGAATGACTACGAAAGCAGTAGGTCAGATATTATTTCATTTAAAGTTATGTTCAAAAGTTGTTTTTTTTTTCTGTCAAGATTTCTAGGATCTCAAACAGGGGACATAATGTATAACTCAGCTAAAAACTTCAGGGTAGCTATTACACAAACTAAGTATTTTTACTCTTTTTAAAAAATTTTATTTTGTAATTTCCTTATAAGTGATCTAAAGATTCCTTGTTAGTGTTTTACAGAAGTGTTGCTTTAAGTACACAACATGGGTTAATTTAAGATAATAAGTCATCACCTACAAGACAGACAGAATAATACAGATCCCAATTAATAAAAAAGATAAATAATTATAAAGTTATAGACATTAAAGCCCAGTACTCTTAATATAATTCTGTTAAAATTTATTTGCTAGATGATTAAGATTAGGATTTAAAATTAAAGTTACATTAAAATGGACAAGAAAACCAATATTTGGCTCTTGCCCTCTGAGTCAGTCTGAATCCAGGGAACAAGGGACTTCTCAAAGAGCTTTGAACTCTGGGCCTCATATCTTCCCAATTAGGGAGATTAATGAGACCCCTGGAGAACATAAAGCCAATCAGTGCATTTGCTAAGAAGAGGAGAGTCATCAGAGAAGGGAGACATTCCTGATGCTTCCGAGGGTAGCCACATGGTCAAGCAAGACCTGGACCCACCTAACGCAAATGGCACAAGCAGAACTGAGAAGCTGCTCTCAAGTTTCCCCAGGAATGACTCCCATAAAAGCTCAGCTGACTGTTAACAATAGATAGAAACAAAAGTCAGTTTGACTGTTTCATCTTAAACACTTAGCAAAGACAGTTAAAACCAAAATACAGCCATTCCTGGGCATTTTAAATAATAATATTAATAATAATAATAATAATTTTTTATACTTTATGTTAGCCTCCCAAAATAAGTAAGACTGGAGGCTACAAAGAAGGATTCCCAGAAAGGAATGCCTGATAACTATAAAAAGAGACTATCAAGAGGAGCTGCCAGAGGAAGAAATTTTTAGTTTAAGGCCTACAGATATTCCTAACCTACAGGTAGGGTTGGTGTTTGCTAGTACGATTATCCAGCCCTGAGTAACAGAATTAAAGGTTTCTCTATTACACACAGAGGTCATACTAGTAAAAGGATTTTGCAAGTTCAGATGATATTAAATTATTAAACTGTATCTTATGGAGAGGGATAACTGTAACACTAAATGTTAAATATTAAGTTGACAGTCCTGATAACTGGGAATATTAAAGCCTGCTGAGGGAACTTCTATACAGTGACATGTTCCAGCTGCTGCAACATTTTTTCAGTACTCATGGTTCTTGTTTCTCACACAGAAGAACCCATCCACAGATTAATTTACAACCTGTTCTTCCCCAACCCGACTTCAAAACGAACTTATTTCTAAAAGGCAACTCATGTCCCTCAACTGACTTCTAAAAGGCAACTCATGTCCCTTATACTGTGCCCACTCAAGTCACTCTCTCTCAGCTCAGAAGAAGCCAAAATGAGTGACGCCTCTCGTCTTACAACTATGGAGCCAAAAATAAATAAACTATCAATATAAGTTATTAATTAAGTCAGGTAAAACCAGGAATCCAATTTTGGGTGAGTTCTAAAAATTTGGAGACTGTTACCTGAGGGATTAAAATTCCCTCATTGCTCTTTCCCTACCGTATCAAAGATTTGGAAGGGACACATTAAAAAAGGGGGAATGATAAACCCAACCTGATCATTTATTAAAATTGGGAGCCATCTTGCCACAAAGTCATGAAAAGATAATTTTGCTTTCGTATAAATTACTGCAAATTCTGAACCTGCTTGGAATGCCTGCCCATGCCTTGAACTCACCCATGCCTGGCTCTCTGACCAGATAGCAGCCCTCTCTGAAAATTTAGTGACACCTCATAAATATTGGCCTTTTCTGGCCAGACAACGACTCTCGTGAGTCTCTAATGGTACTCATAAATTCTGATGATGGGGCCAGCAAAAAAAAAAAAAATTGTAAACTAGCAATAGCGTGATGCTTCTCTGAGTTCTGTTATCTGCAACCCCCCTTTTGTGTAACTTACTGGACTATAAAGCTGGGCTGTAGGAAAAGTGGGATTGCTGTCTTGTTTCCGCCATTTTGAGAGGGATAGGCAGATCAGCCAGTGGAAAAATAATAAGCTTGCTTTAATTTGATTTTAATTGGAGTCAGTGGTCTTTTCTCGTGTCCTGGTCAAACAGGTAAACACTCTACAAACATGGAGCTCTGCTGGCCTAAAACTTATTGAGAAACTCTCCCTGACCTTGGGCACTTGAAATATATGTTGTTGTCAGGAGCTTTAGCTTCTTTGTAGTGAGACCATCAAAGCTGGGTGTGCATCTATGTGACCTGGAGGACATGGTTTCTTATTTTCCAATGAACATGAGGCAGGAGTGCTGAATTCTCTCTTTGTAGGGAAACTGTTGTCACTGAAGGCTAAGTGTCTCCCCATGTGGTATGTGAAGCCATTTGTGCATCTTCCACATTTCATGGTGTTTCTTGCTGCTGCACTGGGGGTTTAGTATTTGCTTCATGAAATACAAAGAGATCAACAGGGACTCAGTGCTGGAGGGATTTCTCACACGTGTGGTGGGTCAGGGTCTCCAGGAGAATCCACCAATGAGGCGTATATCCCACATAGCTTGCCCCCTCAACCATTGCAACCTGATTCTGAACACGGCCCTGAAACCTCTCCATATAACAAGATGCCTTTATATGAAGAGATCAGACAGATAGGGATTACTGGCTGCACAATGTCAGCCACAAGCCATTTGGAAGTCAATGGCAGATCCACATGGCCCCACCAGAGATATTTTATGACACAACTGCAGACCACAGCTCTGGGTCACTACTCAGCAGGCGCCAACATACAGGATTCTTTCTTCTACACCATTTTCATAAAACCCAGTCAAACAAGGCACTCTCTGGTACACTCATGATCAGCAACTGGACATCCAAATGTTCTTCAGTGCCACCTGGTCATAAGAATTTCAAAAATTTCATGGTATTTATCTAGCCATTTTTTAAGGATGAAGTTGGAGACACTGTGGGTTTCAATTCATTCAGGAAACATTAAATGGTGAGGAACTTCATTTCAATGAATGCTCTGGAAGACTCTCACAGGCAAGGCTTCCCATGGAGTGACCAAAAGGTCACATGAAGCCAGGCTCATTGAGGTCTACAATGTTAAGTCCATGTGTGTTTTGAATCTCAACTATGGTTGCCCAGTCTTTCAGAATAAAATCATGTGATATTGTAGCTGAGATTTCCAGTGTTCTGTGGAGAGCCACCCTGGGCCTATATCTCAGTTTCCAATGGGGACTCTCATGCGTGGCCTCATGAAATCCCAACACAATTCATGGCAATTCTTCTCTGAGGTCAGGTCCAGAACGCAGTCTCTAAGGGGAATCACACCAGAGTTCAAACCATGGTGGACACAGTTATGTCTTCCAACCGCCACACAAATGACCACAATTAAAATCAAAACACTTTCACATAGCCCTCGTCTTCTTCCATGTAGACACTCATCAAATCCTCTGGCTGGACGTTTCCATAAGGGGTGAAGTCCAAGACAGTGTCCAAAATATGCTCCCCTGCCCCTATTTTGCCTAAGGTCAGTGTGGCCAAAACACCTTTCCTGTGAACCAAGAGTGATCAAATAGGCCTGACCTTATTACTGCTCCACTTCTCCAATTTGAGGCCTACTGACTGCCAGGTATAAATTCTTTATATAAATGGGAGTCATGAAAAAACCCAAGCATCTATGGTCTAGCCTTTGCAGGCCTTTGAAGAACTCATTTGTCCCAAAGGATCCCTATTCTCACATGATGGAGGTCAGGAACCTTACAGAAGATGGCGAGAGACTTCATACATAGTGACTGCTATTTTGAACATTTTGTATTTGTAGCACACATGGAATCTTTCCTTAGATCCATCAGGTGCTGAGAATCTAAGCAACAGCCTCACAGAGGTCCACGAGGCTGATTCAGACACATCCCTTTCCAAAGAAATCAAGCAAAGAGCCACAGGTGATGCCCATTCATTTCCATTTGAAAACTGTTTTCTTAAGGCTTCACAAAGGGGTGGTCTGAGACAAAGACCTTCCTGACATTCAGGGCAATGAAGCAATAGCTAAGCAAATGGCCCAAAGCAAGGATTCTCTACTGAGACTTTACTGGTCACATTGATATCTGAGTTTTCTGAGATCCTCCCATTCCCTTCAGTTATCATGTACATGGCCATGTCACAGTGCTTGGAGGTGGTACATATCTTGGACACAAAACCATGAGCCAATTCTCGAGAGTGGCCATAATTCAGGAAGAAAACAAAAACGTAGTAAGATAGTAGGTGTTGCCATTCATAAGGCAAGTCACAGTCCTTGCATTAATTGGGCAGGATGAATGCTGGGAAGCTTTCTACAAGACAGGAAACATCCATTGATGCATTTTCTTTTCTAATGTCTACAACCACGGACACAGTGGGAGAAACAGACATAGAAACACTCGCCTTGTCAAACAATTTACTAGAAAAAGTCCATTCCAATCCAAACAAACCACCTTTCCTACCTATTCTCAGAACATGAGACAAAACCACAAACTCACACTCACTCCCACAATGGCACCTCCTTCCCCCAAGGAGGTTTGTAACTATCCGGTGTGTCCTCTGACTGGTGGGTCATACTATGTTCCCCTGAAATGGCCTATCTATTCTCAGATCTGGTCTCCTTGGCTAACTCTGTGACGTTGTCAGGAGCATGTGGAGAGCCACTACCTACTTTCTTAGGAAAGCTCTCTGGCATGTGGCCATCCTCACATCAGTAGGTACCAAGAAAGACTGACTCTGTCCTTAGTAACACCAAACAAGTGAGCCCACTGGGACTGGAACTTGGATTGGCTCTCAGTGCCTGGCTTCCTGGATCCCAAGTTTAAAGTGTTCCATCACCAAGGAAGTGAGGTAGGTTATTTCCTTCAGGAACTTAATGAGGTCACTGCCTTGGCAAACACTTTGTCCTAACAGTTGCTTCCAAGGGTTCCATGAGATGGAGGCTGCCCCTACTTCCTGTGACACTTTCACAAGTTAGAATGATATATAAATCAAAGGCACCAAGGAACAGTGCTCCACAAAAGCCTGGTTTGGTCCGTCTTCTGTACATTAAGAGAGAGGCTGGTTCAGCCACATCCCTTCATCCTGACCAGGTTTTTTGGCAATGGAAGATGACTTTTGCTCTCTCAGGTCCTACATAGCTTTCTACATCTTCTTCAGGGATCATTTCTACATGGACCTTTGAGGTTCTAAGCAAGTGGAAGATCCCCTACATCCCTGTATTTTAAGGCCAACTCTGTCCCTGCTCTTCTCTAAAGTTAGATTGAGGGAACACTGTGTAGTTAGGGTTAATAACAGTTTCGATTTGGGTTAGGAATCATTCTGCGGGATGAATAATGGTATTGGGAATCTGTGATATTTATAAGAATATAGACGTGAGTTATAAGTATGGAAACAGAAATCTAGGTAAGATTTGCAGCCCAGAAGGGCATTGAGATCTTGATTGGGATACTTAGCAATGACATACTTTCTGCACAAATGTCTCAGATAAATCCATACACAATGGCATAGGAGGTTGTACCTTGGATGATTGAGTGTCGAAGAGAACCTCCAGTCAAAAAGGGATAGTCGGTAGAATTAGGAAGATAGTCAGTAAGTTTAGAAAGAAGGGTGAGAATAAGATTTGGAAAAAAGTTCTTTACCAATAGGGTTTCGGTTAGAGAGTGAATATTAATGTCAGCCCATGTTAAGTGTCAGTCACAATAATGAATTTGGGAAAATATGTAGGAAAGGAGGTATCAATAGAGACATTAGGAAATCAGGCAAATTATTAAGTGAGTCATAGGATTAGGCATTTTCAACAGGGTTGAGGTTGAATATATAACCTTAGGAAGAAAGAAATATGTAGTCACCAATAGAATTGACATTTGACAGCATTAGGCAACCTGGACATGAATGTTTTTAGTAATCCATGCTCACTTTCCATTTAGGCTTTGTTGAAAATAAATAAAATAGGTACTTGTCTCTTCCTGTTTTTCTGTATGCTTAAGAAAACACTCTTGAAATTTTGAAAACTTTTTGCTAATGTTGTTCCCAGAATGTGCTGTCCCCAACTGCCAAACTGCAGAATGTACACCCTCACCCGTTTACACGCAAACCACCCACTCGCCCTGACCCATCAATAAACTTCCCTCCCGGCCCTCTTCAAGAAAAGTATATAAGCTCTGCTTAAGCTGTTCTCAGTGCTCTCTGCTCTATTCAAGTGAGCTCTGAGCCCCAGAATTTTGGACGCTTTGCTCTTGCATGAGACAGTCTCTTGGTGGTCTCTTCCTCCAATGGTCACCCGACCATTACATCTGAGGGCCCTAGCGAGTTCCAGCAGCGTTGGACGAAAGACCCCCAATGGGCTCCTCTCAGGGTAAGTAAGGCGCCACTTTCTTGTTTCAGGTTTCAGGTTAGGGATGGGCAAAATGGCTATTGGTGATGAGCATGAGCTCTCTCTGACGGTGGCTGACAGAAATGTCACAGAGCCACAGGCCACGTCTCTGGGGGACGCCCCAGAGAACTCGGGAATCCGAGTAACAATAGTCTCCTAAACTCAGTGATATTTTGTTTTTGATTTGTTATTGCCAGCCCATCAGGTTTTCCTGGCTACTCAGTCCTGTTCTCAGTATTGGACGTCCATTGCCTGTCTTTATTGTCTTGTCTTGTCTGTGTCATGTGTCATTGCTTTCACTATTTGTGTATCTTTCATATGGGACAGAGCACTTCAATGCCTCTGTCCCTGACCCTTGATCACTGGACCAAAGTCTGCTTAAAGGCTCAGAATCTTCCTTTTTTCAGTAAAACGTCAGATCTGGAAGACTCAATGTGTCTCAGAATGACCCACCTTTGGAGTCGGATGGCCCCCAGAAGGATCTTTCTACTTCACACTAATTCAAAAACTCAGAGATATTGTCTTTCAGCTGGGGCCACATAGCCATCCAGATCAACAGCAATATATCTTTACTTTGCAGGACCTCTGCAAATCTCCTCTTCCATGGGTGATGCCTTTCCTTGTCCCTGTCCCCGCTCCTTCTGGTTCTCCCATGATTCTATCTCTCAAACCCTCTGCTCCCCCTCCTCCACCCTCTGTTGTCCCTGAGTCTCAAGACTCTACTGGACTCTCTTCCCCCTCCTTATGCCCTGCCCTTGTCCTCCAACCCCAAACACCCTCTAAGTGATTCACCTGCTGCTGACTCAGACTCTCCACCATTGGAGGAATACAGGCCAGCCCTGCGCCCTCCAGGTGACTACCCCACGGCACACACAGTCCCTTCATTCCTGGAGGTATCTGGCCCGGCCAAAAGAACACAAAGTACTCGCCGGTGGGGATTAAACTTTGAAGTGGATACAGGGTAAGTATACTCAGCCCTTAAGGCCCCTTTGGGCCATCTATCAAACAAAAAGGACTCTAGTTCAAGGGGCTAATGGCAGTAAATATGGGGATTAGACAATAAGAGGACCATGGACCTGGGGAAAGGAAAAATCCATCACTCGTTCCTAGTAATTCCAGAATGCCCAGCCCCATTGATGGGCACACATCTGCTCAACAAGCTCCAGGCCAGAATAACTTTTAACCCTGAAGGCCCCCAAGTAAAATTTCTAAATCCTTCAGTAAAAACTCCTATAGTCACGGCTTTTACTATGTCAGTAGAAGATGAACATTAACTTGTCACACCCCCCAAGACTGATCAAACAGGCAAGCTACCCCGGAAATGGATAACAGATTACGCAGATGCCTAGGAAAAAAACTGCTGGGTTACGCCTAGCCATGAAACATCCTCCAATAACAGTTGAGTTAAAAACTTCAGCCCCCCCATCGATGTCAAAAAATATCCTCTGAGCAAAAAAGCTAAAGATGGGATAAAGCCCCATATTCAGAAATATCTGGCCTTAAGGGTTCTAAGGCCCTGTCATTCGAACTGGAACACTGCCCTGTTACCAGTATAAAAATCCAGGAACCGGGGACTATCGCACCGTTCAAGACCAAAGAGAGATCCACAACAGAGTGCAGGATTTTCCCCCCACAGTACATAATCTGTACAATCTGCTTAGCACTCTGAACCATGAGTGGAAATGGTATACTGTTCTGGACTTAAAAGATGCTTTCTTTTGCTTGCCTCTGCATAAAGATAGTCAGTTGCTATTTGCTTTCGAGTGGGTAGACCCAGAAACCGGGACGTCTGGTCAACTAACATGGACTAGACTCCCACAGTGGTTCAAAAACTCCCCCACTCTCTTTGATGAAGCCCTCCACAGAGACCTCAACAACTTCAGAACTATGCACGCTGAAGTCACCCTGCTTCAATATGTCGATGACCTGCAACTGGCAGCCAACACCAAGGAAAACTGTGAGTCTGGAACCCAATTACTATTATATGAGCTTGCTCAACTCAGGTATAGTGCTTCTGCCAAAAAAGCCCAAATTTGCCAGCAAGAAGTAATCTTCCTGGACTATTCCCTTAGGGGCAGTAAACGATGGCTCACTGAGACCAGAAAACAATCCATTGAGCAGATACCACCCCCATCTAACAGCTGACAACTCAGAGAGTTTCTTGGGACTGCTGGCTTATGCAGGTTATGGATACCTGGGTTTGCGTACTTAGCTGCTCCTTTATACCTTCTGTTAAAGAGAGATGCCCAATTCTAATGGACCCCTGAGCACCAGGAATCTTTTGATAACTTCTAAGGACACTGACAATGAAACCCTCAACTTCACTGAGCCCAGCTTGCATTTTCAGAAAGCCCTAAACTAAGTTAAAAATGTACATCAACTCACTCACCTTGGTTCAAAGAAACTGCAGGCATTCCTGAAGGATCAAGAACAGAGTTTTCCACTAACCAACTCAGAGCAAAAGAAATAACTCAACGGGTAACAAAAGCCTGCCGGGTCTGTCAATTGGTTAATGCTTACCCTTCCAACTTTCCTGCAGGAAAGCACCTACAAGAAACCAGACCAGGACAATTCTTGGAAGTGGACATTACTGAAATTAAGCCAGGAAGTTATTGACTTAAATATCTCCAAGTCTTTGTAGATACATTTTCAGGATGAATTAATTGAAGCCTTCCCCACACACAGACAAAAAAAAAATAAATAAATGGCACAAATGGTGGTCAAGAAGATCCTGAAAGATATTTTTCTAAGATACGGACTGGCTAAGGCAATAGGGTCTGATAATGGACTGGCGTTAATTGCCCTGGTAAGTCAGGGATTAGCCAGGACCCTGGGGATTAATTGGAAATTACATTGTGCTTATAGACCCCAGAGCTCAGGAAAGGGAAAAAAAAAATTAATAGAACCATTAAAGAGACTTAACAAAATTAAGCTTAGAGATCGGCATAAAAGATCGGTCTATGCTCCTGCTTTATGCACTGTTTCATGCAAGAAATACTCATACTCCTCTGTTTCCTTGTGTAACCTCACCCCCTATGAAATTCTCTATGGTCCCTCCTCCAGTAAGGGACCTAACCGAAACTCTAAGACCTAACGATCCCTTCCACACCCCCTTGCTTGACAGACTTAAAGCTCTTAAAAGAAATCAGCAATATCTGTGGAAACATCTGGCCACTGCCTACCAACTTGGGGAGGAGGGGACTCCATATCAATACCAAGTAGGAGACTTTGTCTACATTAGATGACATCAGGTGTCATCCCTGGAACCCCACTGGAAAGCACCATAAAGGTGCTACATATAACACCTACAGTGGTAAATGTAGACGGAATCACTTCTTGGATCCATGCCTCTCATCTCTGGCCTGCGCCCTGTCCAAAATCTGGCTGGAAACTGGAAAAGACTGGTAACACTTTCAAATTGTGTATTTGCCATGTGGATAAGGCTACAGACTCTCCCCTTGACCAAGAGTAGTCCTAACCCTCATCAGCCTGTTCAGCAGTAATGGCTGATCACAAATCCTACTGTACAAGAAGTATGGTCTATCTTGCATACAGCCCCCTTAGGGACATGGTGGCCATTTCTCCACCCAGACATTTGTCAGCTGGCTATAGGTCTTTCCTATTGGGATATCCCTGATGAAGGGGATCTGACTAAAATTCCAATAAATCCCTTCTGTACCATAGATAATAGAAACAAACATTATGGATGTAGGGACACGTGAGCCAGATGCAGGTTGGCTAGCCTAGATTACTATGTTTGCCCAGCGGACTATCAAAGCCACAAACAGACATGGCTGTGTGGGGGAAATGCTGACTTCTTCTGTAAGTCATGGGAATGTGAGCATACAGGGGTGCCTAGTGGAACCCAAACTCCTCATCAAATTCAATACACAGCATTGGCCATATTACCAATTACACAACCAATACCGATGGCCCCCAGAGGGATCTCTAGATCCTCAAATTTTGTGTGACCTTTTTAACTTCGGCAAGTGCTCAAAAGGGTGGAAGGAAATTCCCCTAAGTGGAGGCATTTTGCCTCCTTCGCTCACATCCTGAACTATGCTTATCCAATAGATCCCCACCCTCAGCTTTCTGCTCCAGACTCTCTGCTGTCACTCCCACCTCAGCAACCCGATTTCTTCCCTCCAATTACTAGATCAAAAACCCAAACCACCGGTTCTCAGACTATTGCCCCCTTGCTGAGGTAGCAGATACTGAGGTACCCATCCACCCACTCACTACTCTCTTATCCTGTCAGTGCCTGCAGCAGGTCCCACCAGGTCCTCTTACAAGCTAACCCAAAGCTCAAACCAGCTAAGGAGAGCCCTCAGACCCCTATCCAAGATGTAATGAAAATGGCCTTTAAAGTTTCTCTGTCATCACTGAAAACAGGTTACTAAAAATTTAAAGTCCCTCACAGGCTTTTTGGGATACTCACTCCCATCTTCCCCTCTGCTCTATCTGTTCTACTGCTCAAGTTTTGTTGCCTGGAAAATTCCAAACCCCTTTCCCATTATTCTTTTACATCTCTCTTTCCTCATGCTCAGACCCAAGGTGCTGCTCTCAGACCTGCCTTCCCCATCTTCCCCGTCTATACCAGGCCCACAGAAAAGTCTTAACTGACTTTCTCCAGAAGTCTTCACCATGGCTGACTTTAGGACTTTCAGCAAAAGAGTCCCTATAAAAGAGTTCAATGTAGATAAACTTCCCCTTTTCGTGTTGCCCTGTTCTATTTGGCCACTGGCTGGAAAAATCAGCACTCCTAAGCTAGACTCCCCCTTACTAGTTTTTCACAAAACATGTGAACAAGGCCTCTGGCCTTGAGCTGGGGCTTCACAGAGATGGTTACATTTCTAAGATAAATAAGTTACCAAATGAGCTCCATTGTTACAGCTGGCAGTGAGAAAAAAAAGAGAAGAAAAAAGCTCTCCCCCTCCAGGTGTCCTTATAATGTTAACTTGCCCAGAACAGAGGAAAAAAAATAGAAACGGAAACTTCTTTTGTGAACTTCTGCAGACTGTGAACTTCTGAGTCCCTTCCCTTACATGTTGGGTACAAAATTCTGAAACTACCTAAATTTGGAGATCAGGTAACTAATTGATTACAACAGAAGCAATGCCCTCTAAATCCGTTGCAACCAAATAGGTTTGTTTCGCTGTCTTCGGTGCTATCTTAGGTGCCTTGACTTGTCCGTCCTTACAACAGTATAATTCTATATACTTAAACATTGTTTATGTTTTCATAAAATGGTCAACAGATGTGATTAATTATGTAATGTTCAGATGTTTCCCAGAGTGCTCTATCATGAGGCAGGTTAATTTAAATATCAAATAGGGGGGCATACAACCCTGTTTCTCTGGGAACCTGTATCCCTCACTTTAGCCATCCTATTAGGAAAAGGAGCTACTGCAGGGGTGGGCACAGGAATCACTGCCCTAGTCCATGTGACACAACAAATGACCCGATGAGAAGTAGCAATAGACCAAAATTTAAAGATATTAAAAACCTCCATCACAGTTTTATAGGAATCTTTAACCTCTCTCTCTGAAATTGTTTTACAGAACATGCGAGGGTTGGACCTCCTCTTCATGAGAGAAGGGGGCTTTCGTGCTGCATTGAGGGAAGAAAGTTGTTTTTATGCCGACCATACTGGAGTTGTAAAAAAATCTATGAGTAAATTAAGAAGACGCCTAGAAGAGCATCAACAAGAGAGAGAGGCACAAAAAGGGTGGTTTGAGTCTTTGTTCACACAGTCCCCCTCGTTAACTACGCTTTTATCAGCCCTGGCCAGTCCATTAATAATACTCATTTCATTGCTAATTGTAGGACCCTGTTTGCTCAACCATCTAGCTTCCTTTCTACAAGCTTCAATTGGATAAGTTAAACTTATGGTAATCAGACAACAATATACCTCACTAGAAGACATAAAATGTGAGACCCCCCAATGCTCATTTTTATGATTAAAATTAACCAGAATAAGAAGTGGGGAATGAAAGGTTAAAAAAATATGTACTTTTAACTTCCTGTTTTTCTGTATGCTTAACAAAATACTTATGAAATCTTGAAAACTGTTTGCTAATCTTGTTCCCAGAATGTGCTGTCCCCAATTGCCAAACTTTTGAATGTACTCCCTCTCCCATTGGCATGCAAACCACTCACTCGACCTGACCCATCAATAAATTTCCCTCCCTGCTCTCACCCCTAAATTGCATAAGCTCTGCTTAAGCTGTTCTTAGGGCTCTCTTCTCTATTCAAGTGAGCTCTGAGCCCCAGCATGCTGGACCCCCAATAAACCCTTTGCTGTTGCATGAGACAGTCTCTTCGTGGTCTCTTTTCCAACGCTCGCCCGACCTTTACATTGGTACAATCATAAGTGTGAACTTTCCTATGTGTGTCCAGAATATTACTATAATAAAAAATAAATGTAGATCAGGTAATAGGAGTTTTTCTTCCACCATTTCAGGGAGCAATATTTTGAAGATATATGAATTAGTATTTTGGGTAGAAATAGGTGTACCATTTGTCTATGAATATAGAGATAATGCATGAATAGACAATACTGTGAATAAATAATATTACTGGTTCCAACTTTAAATAATGGATTGAATTGATATCTGAAAATATACAGGAAACCTTATATTGATAGAATACATTTAATCCTACCCGTTTTATATCTGAATGAAATATTAGGGTTATGGATTTTCATGAAGAGTGTTTGAGTTTTGCTTCAAAAGTGATTATGGAAATTGAAAATAATGTGTTTGGAAAGAAGTCTCATGAAAAGACCAGTCCAGAAACCTGGAGGTATACATGTGTTCTGAAGCAGGAAGTGATTTAAAGTGAAACAAACGCCTATATATTTGCTAACTTGTGGATGATAAATATATATGATGATGTGCAGAAATTGAAGAAATAGTAATGTACCAGTGTTGAATAAAAATGAACGTTAAAATACACATCATGTCCCATACGAAACTACTTGAATTAATGTTAAACTGCGTTCGTTAATGTAGAAATATTAGGATTTGTATGCACCATTCACTGAAGTTAGTTTTCAGTACTAGGAAACAAACATGTATTTCAGGTAGATGAATATTTCTGAGAATAATCTTGTGAAAAGTTAATTATAAATCCACATACATGAACATGAATGAATTCAGGGAGTGTATAATAAGACTCCTACATTTCATATTTTGAAAAATCTGGAGAGTATATATATATATATATACACACACACACACACAAACTGAGACTATAAAAATAGCAATATATATGCCAATTGAAATTCACCATGAAATATACATCATCCACAGATTCAAAAATATTCATGTTACTGAAGATAGATTTATGTATAATGTTGTTTAACTAGGAAGTTTACCCATACGTTGAATTTTTTGATCCAACAGCTTTTAGGAGGAGTAATCTCTTCTCACATTTTGTATCTGCCAAGTCAGCCACCTCACAAGAATGTACGTGTGATACCAGGTAGGATTCTATATGTGCATATAAAAATACATGTGCTGAATAGGCTACAGAGAGAGGGAGACAGGAATTCACATATTTGTTAACTTTAAAAACACACGGAGACTATTTCAACAGAAAATTGACTAGATTTATAACACCTACCCTTTTTTATGCAAAAGGCAAGTCCAACTATACACCATGCCTCCTCTGCACTGCTTGTATTTCTATTATGTTTGGGTTATTTTTCTCCATCATTATAGGAGTAGTAGTCAGAGTCCAGTAGGTTATGAGTTAGTGTCAGGGATCAGTATTTCAAATGGAAAATAGAATAATGAATCAAAGGTGTATGCAAATATATGCTACACAAAAATCTTCCCACTCTCATCCAGAACAAATCCTTGACATTACCTTCGCCTGAAGTAAGACACAATTAGAATAGAAGAGTTAGAAAATCTGTGAATAAATATCATTAGTGGAAAATGCTCAGAGTTCACAACCTTGGAGGTGGTAGAGGAGTTTCCAAAACTAAGGGACATGGTAAACAATCCTCTAACATGGAGGTCTCCTGGCGTAAAGACATCTTGAGAAACTGCCTCTGAGGTTGGGCACTTAAAATATACGTTATTTTCAGGAGCTTTAGCTTCGTTTGTAGTGAGACAATAAAATCTGGGTCTGCATCTATGTGACCTGGTGGATATGGTTTCTTATTTTCCAGTGAACATGAGGCAGCAGTGCTGAATTTACTCTATTTAGGTAAACAGTGGCCACTGGGGTCTAATTGTCTCCCCTTGTGGACTGTGGAGCCATTTGGTCATCCTCCACTTTTCGTGGTGTTTCCTGCTGTTGCACTGGGAGTTTGGTATTTGCTTCACAAAATACAAGAAGTTCAACAGGGACACAGTGCTGGAGGGAGTTCTGTCACGTGTTGTGGGTCAGGGTCTGCAGGAGAATGCAACAACCAGGCTTCTTTCCCACATACCTTGCCAACTTGTCCATAGCAACTTGATTCTGAACATGGCCGTGAATCCTCTCCATATAAAAACATGCTTTTACATATTCGGGTCTCCTGGCTGCACCATATCAGTCACAAAATATTTGGAAGCCAATGAGAAATCCACATGGCCGTAACACAGATGTATTATCACACAACTGCACACCACTTCTCTAGGCCCAATACTCTGCAGGCTCTAACTTGCTTGCCCCCTTGTCCATAGCAACTTGATTCTGAACATGGCCCTGAAATCTCTCAATATAAAAACATGCTTTTACATATACGGGTCTCCTGGCTGCACCATGGCAGTCACAAGGAATTTGGAAGCCAATGGCAGAACCACATGGTCACAACACAGATGTATTATCACAAAACTGCACACCATTTCTCTAGGCCCACAAGTCTGCAGGCTATAACTCAATGGCATCTCTGTTCTACACCATTTTCATGAAACCCAGTGAATTAAGGCAGGGTCTGGTACACTCAAGATCAGCAACAGGACATCCAAAGGTTCTCCAGTGCCACCTGGTCATGGGAATTTTAAAAATTTCATGGTATTTATCTAGCCATTTTTCAAGGATGAAGTTGGAGGCACTGTGGGTTTCAATTCATTCAGGAACCATTAAATGTTTAGGAAGTTCATTTCAAAGAAAGCTCTGGAGAACTCTCACAGGCAAGGCTTCCAAATAGTGCCCAAAATGTCACATGAAGCCAGGCGCATTGAGGTCTCCAATGTGAGGTCCATGTGTGTTTTGACTCTCAACTATCCCTGCCAAGTCTTTCAGAATAAAATCATGTGATATACTGGCTGAGATTCCCAGTACTCTTTGGAAAGCCACCCTGGGCCTAGATCTCAGTTTCCAAGGGTGACTCTCATGCGTGGCCTCCTAAAATCCCAACACTTTTCATGGCAATACTTCTCTGAAGTCAATTCCAGAACGCAGTCTCTAAGGGGACTCAAACCAGAGTTCAAGCCCAGGTTGACGCAGTCATCTCTTCACACTGCCAATCAAATGACCACAATTAAAAACAAAACATTACCACATGGACCCCATCTTCTTCCTTATAGACACTCATCATAACCTCTGGTTGGAGCTTTCCATGAGGGGCACATTCCAAAAGAGTGTCCAAAATAAGCTCCCTTGCCCCTCATTTGGCTCAAGTCAGGGTGGGCAGGACACCCTTCCTGTGAACCAGGAGTGATCAAATAGGCCAGCCATTAATACTGCTCTGCTTCTCCAATTTGAGGCCTTCTGATTGTGGGGTTTAGATTCTTCATGTGAACTGGAGTCATGAGAAAATACAAGCACCTCTGCAGAGATTTGAAGAAATCATTTGACCAAAAGGATCGCTATTCTCACTTGATGGATTTCAGGAACCTAACAGAGAAAGGCAATAGAATTCATTCACAATGACTGAACTTTTTCCAAATTTGGTTTTGGTTTCACACATGGGATCTTTCTTTAGATCCATCAGGTGCTGAGAATCTAAGCCACAGCCTCACACAGGCCAAGAGCCTGATTCAGACACATCCCTTTCCGAAGCAATTTAGCAAGAGCCACAGGTGATGCCCATTCATTTCCATTTGAAAACTGTTTTCTTCAGGCTTCACAAAGGGGTAGCCTGAGCGCAAGATCTTCCTGACATTCAGGGCAACAGAACAATAGGTAAGCAAAAGGCCCAAACCATGGTATCTCCACTGAGACTTTTCTGGTCACACTCATATCTGAGTTTGCTGAGATACTGGCCATTCCCCTCAGCTATTCAGTACATGGACATGTCAAAGACCTTGGAGTTGGTACATATCTTGGACACAAAACAATGAGACTATTCTGGAGAGTTGCCAGAATTCAGGAAGTAAACAGGGACTTAGGAAGGTAGTAGGTTTGGCCAATCCATAAGGCAAGCTGCAGTCCATTCATAAATTGGGCAGGATGAATGCTGGGAATCTTTCTACTACACGGACACATCCATTGTTGCATTGTCTTTTCTCATGTCTACAACCACGGACACAGTGGGATACACAGACATAGAAACACTCACCTTGTCAAACGACTTACTAGAAACAGTTCACTGAAAACCAAACAAACCGCCTTTCCTACCTATTCTCAGAACAAGAGACAAAACCACACACCCACACTCACAAAGGCACCTCCTTCCCCTAAGTAGGTCTGTGACTATCCGGAGTGTCCTCTGACTGGTGGGCCATACTATGTTCCCCCGAAATGGCCTGTATTCTCTGAGATCTGGTTTCCTTGGCCAACTATGTAAAGTTCTCAGGAAAAAGTGGTGAGCCACTACCTGCTTTCTCAGGAAAGGTCCCTCTTCAGAGCTCTCCTGGTATTTGGCCATCCTCACATCAGTAGGTACCAAGAAAGACTGACTCTGTCCTTGGTAAATCCAAACAAGTGAGCCCACTGGGACTGGGACTGGAACTGCATCTGGGTGCCTGGCTTCTTGGATACCAAGTTCAGAGAGTTCCATCACCAAGGAAATGAGGTATGACACTTTCTTTGAAACTGAATGATGTCACTGCCTTGGCAAACACTTGGTCCTAACAGTTGCTTCCAAGGGCCCCATGAGATGGAGGCTGCCCCTACTTCCTGTGACACTTTCACAAGTTAGAATGGTATATCAACCATAGGCACACACACAGGCCTGGTTTGGTCCTTCTTCTCCACAATAGGAAGAGAGAGGCTGATTCAGACACATCCCTTCATCCTGACCAGGTGGTTTTTCATTGAAGATGACTTGTGCTCTTTCAGGTCCTTCATACCTGTCTACAACTTCTCCAGATATCATTTCTGCATGGACCTTTGAGGATCTCAGCAGGTGGAAGGTCCCCTACTTTTCTGTATTGTAAGAACAACTTTGTCCCTCCTCTTCTGCAAAATTAGATTGAGGGAACAGTGTATATTTAGGTTTAATAACAGGTTTGATTTCGATTTGTGTTAGGAATCATTCTTCTGGATGAATAATGGTATTGGGAACCTGGTATATTTACAAGAATATAGAGGTGAAACCTAAGTATGAAAACAGAAATCCAGGTATGATTTTAAACCCATAAGGGCATTGGGCCCTTGATTGGGGTACTTAGCTTTGAATTATGTTCTGCACAGATGTCTCAGATAATTTGATATACAATGGCATAGGACCTTGTACCTTGGAAGATTGAATGTAGAAGAGAACATCCCGTCAAAAAGGGATAGTCGGTAGGATGAGAAAGATAGTCGGTCGTTTTAGGAAGAAGAGTGAGTATATGATTTGGAACAAAAGTTCTTTAGCAATAGAATTTCAGTTAGAGAGTGAATGTATATGTCAGCACATATGAAGAGCCATTCACGATGATGAAGTGAGGAAAACATGTAGAAAAGAAGATATCAATAAAGATATTACGAAATCAGGGAAAGTATAAAGTGAGTGAGAGGATTAGACATTTTCAACAGGCTTGAGGTTGAATCTTAGAAAGAAACAAATATGAAGTCACCAATAATATTGACATTTGAGAGCATTAGGCACCCTGGACATGGATGTTTTTAGTAATCTATGTTCACTTTTCATTTAGGCTTTGTTTGGTTCAATCATAAGAGTGACATTTACATTTTTTGTCCAGAATATTACTGTGATAATATGTATATGTAGATCAGGTGACATAAGTATTTCTTCCACCATTTTTGGTAGCAATATACTAAAGACATAAAATTAGTATTGGGCGTACAAAGAGGTGTACCCTATGTCTATAAATATAGAGATAAAGCATGAATAGACCATACTGTGAATAAGTAATATAACTTGTTCCAACTTAATATAATGGGATGAACTGATATCTGAATAATTACTGGAAATCTTATATGTATATACAATCATTCATTCCAACCAGTTATTCATCTAATGTCAATATTAGTGTTTTGGTTTACAATGAAGAGTGTGTGAATTTTACTTCAAAAGTGATTATGGAAATCAAAAATAATGTGTTTGGAAAGAAGTCTCATGAAAAGAACAGTCAAGAAACCATGACAATACATGTGTTGTGAAGCAGTAAGTGATTAAAGTTTAAACAAATGCTTACAAATTTGTGAACTTGTGGATGAAATATATATCTTATGATGAGCAAAAACTGAAGAAATAATAATGTACCAGTGTTGAATATAAATGAACGTCATATTATATATCATGTCCCATTGGAATCTACTTGCACTAGTGATAGACTGGATGAGTTCCTGTAGAATTATTAACATTTGTATGCACCATTCACTGAAGTTAGTTTTCAGTACTAGGAAACAAATATGTATTTAAGGTGGATGAATATTTTTGAGAATAATATTGTGGAAAGTTTATTATAAATCCACATGCATGAACATGAATGAATTTAGAGAGTGTATATAAGACACATATATTTCATATTTTGAAAAATCTGGAGAGTGTATATATATACACACACACCCACACCCACACACACAAAAAAAAAACCACACAGACATTTAAAAGTAGCAATATATATACCAATCAAAATTCATCTTTAAATATATATCATCCACGGATGCAAAAATATTTATTTTACTGAACATGAGTTTATGTATAATGCTGTTCTACTAGGAAGTTCCCCTATAGGTGGAATTTTCAGTTCCAACAGCAATTTGGAGGAGTGATCTCTTCTCACAATTTGTATCTGCCAAGTCAGCCACCTCACAAAAATGTACATGTGATACAAGGTAGGATTCTATAAGTGCATATGAAAATACATGTGATGAATAGGCTACAGAGAAAGGGAGACAGGAATTCATATATTTGTTTAATTTAAAAACACATGGTGAACTATTTCAATTAAAAATTGACTAGATTTATAACACCTACCATTTATCATGCAAAAGGTAAGTCCAAGTATGCAGCATGCCTCCTCTGAACTGCTTGTATTTCTATTCTGTTTGGGTATTTTTCCCCATCATATTAGGATTAGTAGTCAGAGGATAGCAGGGTATGGGATAGTGTCAGGGATTCAGTATTTCGAATAGAAAATTGAAAATGAATGCAATGTGTATGCAAATATGTGCTACACAAATATTTTCCCACTCTCATCCAGAGCAATGCCTTGACTTTACCTTCGCCCCAAGTATGACACAATTAGAGGAGAAGAGTTAGAAAAATCTGTGAATACATATCTGCAATGGAAACTGCTCAATTTTCACAAATTTGGAGAAGGTAGAGGAGTTTCCAAAATTAAGGGACAATGTAAACCCTCCACAAACATGGAGCTCTGCTGGCCTAAAGAGTTATTAAGAAACTGCCTCTGAGGTTGGGCACATGAAATATATGTTGTTGTCAGGAGCTTTAGCTTCCATTGTAGTGAGACCATCAAAGCTGGGTCTGCATCTTTGTGACCTTTGTGAGCACATGGTTTCTTGTTTTCCAATGAACATGAGGCAGCATTGCTAAATTCTCTCTTTGTAGGTAAACTGTGGCCACTGGGGGCTAAGTGTCTCCCCGTGTGCACTGTGAACCCATTTGGTCATCCTCCACTTTTTGTGCTGTTTCTTGCTGCTGCACTCGCAATTTGGCATTTGCTTCATGAAACAAGGAGTTCAACTGGGACACAGTGCCGGAGCGATCTGTCATGTGGTGGGTCAGGGTTAGATAAATGACCAACCATGCTTCTATCAGCAGTGGCAATGAAACCTTGAGATAGCCACTCATTCTGAACATTGCCCTGAAACTCCTACATATAACAGGATGCTTTTCAGAGAAGGGTCTGCTGGCTGCTCAATATCAGTCTTAATCATTTAGAAGGGGGCAGGGGGAAAAAGCAGATCCACATGGCCACACCACAGATTTTTTATCACACACCTGCCCACAACTTCTCTAGGTCCACTATTAAGCAGGCTCCAACTTACTGGCATCTCTTTTCTATACCATTTTCATGAAAACCAGTCAATCAAGGCACCTTCTGGTATACTCATGATCAGAATCAGGACATCCAAAGGTTCTCCAGTGCCACCTGCTCATAAGAATTTTAAACATTTCATGGTATTTATCTAACCATTTTTAAAGGATGACATTGGAGGCACTGTGGCTTTCAATTCATTCAGGAATCATTAAATGTCGAGGAAACTCATTTTAATGAAAGCTCTCGAGAACTCTCACAGGCAAGGCTTCCAAAAGAGTGGCCAAAAGTTCACATGAAGCCAGGCCCATTGAGGTCTACAATATGAGGTCCATGTTTGTTTTGACTCTCAACAATTGCTGCCAAGTCTTTCAGAATAAAATCATGTGATATCCTGGCTGAGATTCCCAGTGCTCTGTGGAAAGCAACCCTGGGTCAAGACTCATTTTCCAAGGACTACCCTCATGCGTGGCCTCCTAAAATCCCAACACAATTCATTGAAATACTTCTCTAAGATCAGTTCCAGAATGCAGTCTCTAAGGGTAATTACGCCAGAGTTCCAGCCCACGTGGACCAATTCATCTCTTCCAACCGCCATACAAGTGACCACAATTAAAACCAAAACACTCCCACATGGACCTCAACTTCTTCCATATAGACACGCATCATTACCTCTGGCTGGAGGTTTCAATGAGGGGCACAGCCCAAGACAAAGTCCAAAAGAAGCTTCTTTACCCCTCATATGCCTAAAGGCCCGGACTCCCTTCCTGTGAACCAGGAGTGATCAAATAGGCCTGCCGTTAATACTGCTCCACTTCTCCAATTTGTGGCCTAGTGACTGTGGGATTTAGATTCTTTATGTGAATGGGAGTCATGAGAAAACCCAAGCACCTATGGGCTAGACTCTGCAGGGCTTTGAAGAACTCATTTGACCCAAAGGATCCCTACTCTCACTTGATGGAGGCAGGAACATTACAGAGGAAGACGAGAGACTCCATCCACAATGACCGCTCTTTTGGCCATTTTTGTTTGGATGCACACATGGGATCTTTCTTTAGACCCATCAGGTGCTGAGAATCAAAGCCACAGCCTCACACAGGGCCAAGAGGCTGATTCAGACACATCCCATTCCAAAGCAATTAAGCAAAGAGCCCAAGGTGATGCCCATTCATTTTCATTTGAAAACTGTTTTCTTAAGGCTTCAAAAAGGGGTGGCCTGAGTCAAAGAACTTCCTGACATTCAGGGCAACAGAGAAATAGGTAAGCAAAAGACCCAAAGCAGGGTTGCTCCATTGAGACTCTCCTGGTCCCAATGATATCTGAGTTTTCTGACATGCTCTCATTCCCTTCAGCTATCCAGTACATAGCCATGTCACAGAGCTTGGAGGTGGTTCATATGGTGGACATAAAATCATAAGCCTATTCTGAAGAGTGGCCATAATTCTCTGAAGAAAACAGGAACTTTGGAAGATAGTAGGTGTTGCACATCCATAAGGCAAGCCACAGTCCATTCATAAATTAGGCAGGATGAATGCTGAGAAGCTTTCTACTAGACATGACACATCCATTGATGCATTCTCTTTTCTAATGTCTACAACCACAGACACAGTGGGATACACAGACATAGAAACACTTGCCTTGTCAAAGGACTCAGTAGACAAAGTCCATTCCAAACCAAACAAACTGCTTTTCCTACCTATTCTCAGAACATGAGACAAAACCACAAACTCACACCCACAACCACAAAGGCACCTCCTTCCTCCAAGTAGGTATGTGACTATCTGGAGAGTCCTCTGACTGGTGGACCATTTTATGTTCCCGCAAAACGGCCTGTCCTGTCTCAGATCTGGTCTCTTTGGCTAACTCTGTGAAATTGTCCGGGACAAGCAATGAGACACTACCTGCTTTCTCAGGAAAGGCCCCTCTTCAGAGCTCACCTGGCATTTGGCCATACTCACATCAGTATTTACCAAGAAAGACGGACTCTGTCCTTGGTAAATCTAAACAAGTGAGCCCACTGGGACTGGAACTGGGACTGCCTCTGGGTGCCTGGCTTCCTGGATTCCAAGTTTAGAGTGTTCCTTCACCAAGGAAATTAGGTGAGGTCACTTCTTTCTGGAACTGATGGAATTTGCTGCCTTTGCAACCACTTTGTCTAACAGTTGCTTCCAAGGGTCTCATGAGATGGAGGCTGCCCCTATTTCCTGTTACAATTTCACAAGATAGAAAGTTATATCAACCATTGGCACCTGGGAACAGCTCTCTACACAGGCCTGGTTTGGTCCATCTTCTCTACATTAAGAAGATAGAGGCTGATTCAGACACATCCCTTTGTCATAACCAGGTTGTTTGCAATTAAAGATGACTTTTTCTCTCTCAGGTACTTCATAGTTCCCTATATCTTCTCCAGGGATCATATCTGCATGAACCTTTGAGCTTCACAGCAGGTGAAAGTCTCCCTACATTTTTGTATTGTAAGACCAACTCAGTCCTGCTCTTTTGTAAAGATAGATTGAGGGAACAGTATATGATTAGGGTTAATAACAGGTTCGATTTGTGTTAGGAATCATTCTGCTGGATGAATAAGAATATTGGGATCCTGTGGTATTTATAAGAATATAGAGGTGAAATATAAGTATGACAACGGAATTCTAGATAAGATTTGAAGCCCAGAAGTGCACTGGGCACTGGAGTGGGAAACTTAGCTTTGGACAATGTTCTGCACAGATATCTCAGATAAATTGATATACAATGGCAAAGGACCATGTACCTTGGTTGATTGAATGTGTAAGAAAACATCCAGTCAAAAAGGGATAGTCGGTAGGATTAGGAAGATAGTGTAGGTTTAGATAGAAGAGTGAGAATAGGATTTGGACCAAAAGTACTTTAGCAATAGAGTTTTGGTTAGAGAGTGAATGTAAATGTCAGCACATGTGAAGAGTTGGTCACAGTGATGAACTGGAAAAAATATGTAGGAAAGCATTTATCAATAGAAACATTAGGAAATCAGGCAAAGTATAAGGTGAGTGATAGGATTAGACATTTTCAACAGGTTGAGATTTAATATATAATCTTAGGAAGAAACAAAAAATGTAGTCACCGACAGGATAGACATTTGAGAGCATTAGGCAACCTGGACATGGATGTTTTTAGTAATCCATGCTCACTTCCTATTTAGGATTTGGTACAATCATAAGTGTGACATTTGCGTTTTGTGTCCAGAATATTACACTGAAAAAATGTATATGTAGATCAGGTGACATGAGTATTTCTTCCACCATTTCTGGAAGCAATATGTTGAAGACATATTAATTAGTATTGGGGGTACAAATGGGTGCACCCTGTGTCTCTGAATATAGAGAAAATGTATGAATGGACAATAGTGTGAATAAAGAATATAATTGGTTTCAACTATAAAAAATGGATTGAAGTGATATCTGAAAATATAAAGAAAATTTTATATTGATATACATACATTCATTCAAACCAATTATACATCTATTTGTAATATTAGGGTTATGGTTTTTCATAAAGGGTGTGAGTTTTGCTTCAAAATTGATTATGGAAATCAAAAATAATGTGTTTGGATAGAAGTCACATGAAAAGACCAGTCAAGACACCTGGAGGAATACATGTGTTCTGAAGCAGAAATTGATTGAAAGTGAAACAAATGCCCATAAATTTGTGAATTTGTGGATGAAATATATATCCTATGATGTCCATTATACAAATAAATATTAATGTACCAGGGTTTAATAAAAATGAACGTCAAAATGCACAGCTTGTCATATCGGAATCGAGGTGCATTGATGTTAAATTTGGTCAGTTACTGTAGAAATATTAGTTAAATCTGTTTTTCAGGTGGATGAATATTTCTGAGAATAATCTTGTGAAAAGTTGATTATAAATCCAAGTCCATGAACATGAATGAATTTAGCGAGTGTAAATAAGACACATATATTTCATATTTACACAAAACACACACACAGACATTAAAAAGTAGCAATATATATGCCAATCAAAATCCATATATAAATATATATCATCCAAAGATGCAAAAATATTTATTTTACTGGACATGAGTTTATGTATAATGTTTTTCTACTAGGAAGCTCCCATATAGGTGGAATTTTCAGTTCCAACAACGATTTGGAGGAGTGATCTCTTCTCACAATTTGTATCTACCAAGTCAGCCAACTCACAAAAATGTACATGTGATACCAGGTAGGATTCTATAAATGCATATAAAAATACATGTGATGAATAGGCTACAGAGAAAGGGAGACCGGAATTCATATATTTGTTAATTTTAAAAACACATGGAGAACTATTTCAATTGAAAATTGACTAGATTTATAACACCTACCATTTATCATGCAAAAGGCAAGTCCAACTATACAACATGCCTCCTCTGAACTGCTTGTATTTCTATTCTGTTTGCATTACTTTTCTCCATCATATTAGGATTAGTAGTCAGAGTCTAGTAGGGTATGTGAATATTTCTGAGAATAATCTTGTGAAAAGATGATTATAAATCCACATTCATGAATATGAAAAATTTAGGAAGTGTAAAATAATACACATATATTTCATATTTTGAAAAATCTGGAGATTGTATATATATATATATATATATATATATATATATATATATATATATATATATATATACACACACACACACACACACACACACACAAACATTCACAGCCATTAAAAAGTAGCACTATATGCCAATTTAAAATCACCATGAAATATATATCATCCACAGATCCAAATAATTTCATTTTACTGAACATCGATTTATGTATAATGTTGTTCAACTAGGAAGCTCACCCACAGGTTGAATTTTCAGTTCCAACAGCGTTTAGGAGGAGTGATCCCTTGTCACAATTTTTATCTGCCAATTCAGCCACCACACAAGAATGTACGTGTGGTAACAGGTAGGATTCTAAATGTGCATATAAAAAAACAGGTGCTGAATAGGCTTCAGAGTAAGGGAGACAGGAATTCACATATTTCTTAACTTTTAAAATACATGGAGAACTATTTCAAAAAAAATTGACAAGATTTAAAACTCATACCCTATATAATTCAAAAGGCAAGGCCAACTATACACCATGCCTCCTCTGAACTGCTTTTAGTTCTATTCTTTTGGGTTTTTTTTCTCCAACATATTAGGATTAGTAGTCAGAGTCTAGTAGGGTATGTGTTAATGTCAGGGATTCAGTATTTTGAATGGAAAATAGGAAAATGAATCCAATGGGTATGCAAATATGTGCTTCAGAAAAATCTTCCCACTCTCATCCAGAACAATCCCTTGACATTTCCTTCGCCCCAAGTAAGACACAATTAGAGGAAAAGAGATAGAAAATATGTGAATACATATCTGAAATGGAATTTGATAAGGAGTTCACAACCATGGAGGTGGTAGAGAAGTTTTCAAAAGTAAGGGACAGGGTAAGCACTTCACAATCACGGAGCTCTGCTGGCCTAAAGACTTCTTGAGAAACTGCCTCTGAGTTTGGGCACTTGAAATATATGTTGTTTTCAGGAGCTTTTGCTTCCTTCTAGTGAGACGATCAAAGCTGGGCCAGCATCTATGTGACCTGGAGGACATAAATTGTAATATTCCAATGAACATGAGGGAGCAGTGCTGAATTCTCTCTTTGTAGGTATACTATAGCCACTTGGGGCTAAGTGTGTCCCCGCGTGGACTGTATATTCATTTGTTCCTCTTCCACTCTTCATTGTGTTTCTTGCTGCTGCACTGCGACTTTGGTATTTGCTTCACGAAATACATGGAGTTCAACTGGGACACAGTGGTCTAAGTGTCTGCCCGTGTGGACTGTGAAGCCATTTAGTAATCCTCCACTTTTCCTCGTGTTTCTTGCTGCTGCACTGCGAGTTTTGTATTTGCTTCATGAAATACAAGGAGTTCAACTGGGACACAGTGCTGGAGGGAGTTCTATCACGTGTGGTGGGTCACACATGAGCATTCATGAAACCGGCCTCTATACCACATAGCTTGCTCCCTTGACCATAGCAACCTGATTCTGTAAATTACCCTAAAACCTCTCCATATAACAAGATGTGTTTACTTATAATGGTCTCCTGGCTGCACCATGTCCGTCTCATGACATTTGGAATCCAAAGGCAGCTCCACATGGCCCCATCACAGATGTTTTATCACACACCTGCCCACCGCTGCTCTAGGCCCTCTACTCATCAGGCTCCAAATTACTGGCATCTTGGTTCTACACCATTTTCATTAAATGCAATCAATCAAGGCACTGTCTGGTACATTCATGATCAGAAATAGGACATCCAAAGGTTCTGTATGCCACCTGTTCATGGGAATTTCAAAAATTTAAACTATTTTTCTAGCCATTTATCAAGGATGAAGTTGGAGGCACAGTGGATTTCAATTCATGCAGGAACCATTAAATGGTGAGTATGATCATTTCAATGAAAACTCTGGAGAACTCTCACAGGCAAGGCTTCCCAAAGAGTGTCCAAAAGGTCACCTGAAGCCAGGCTCATTGAGGTCTACAATTGAGATCCATGAGTGTTTTGATCTCATCTATGGCTGCCAAGTCTCTCAGAATAAAATCTTGTGGTATCCTGACTGAGATTCCCAGTGCTCTGTGGAAAGCTACCTTGGGCCTACATCTCAGGTTCCAAGGGCGACTCTCATGCATGGCCTCCTCAAATCCCAACACAACTTATGGCAATACTTCACTAAGCTCAGTTCCAGGACACAGTGTCTAAAAGGAGTCACACCAGAGTTCAGGCACAGGAGGACCCAGTAATCTCTTCCAGCCGCCACACAAATGACCACAATTTAAATGAAAACACTCCCACATGGGCCTCATCTTCTTCTACATAGACACGCATCATAACCTCTAGCTGGAAGTTTCCATGAGGGGTGCAGCCCAAGACAGTGTCCAAAATAAGCTCCATTGCCCCTCATTTGCCTAAAGTCAGGGTGGCCTAAACACCCTTCCTTTGAACCAGGAGTGATCAAATAAGCCTGCCTTTAATATTGCTCTGCTTCTCCAATTTGAGGCCTAATGACTGTCAGGTGTAGATTTTTTATGTGATTTGGAGTCATGAGAAAACCCAAGCACCTATGGGCTATCCACTGTAGGGCTTTGAAAAACTCATTTGACCCAAATGATCCCTATTCTCACTTGACGGAAGTCAGGAACTGAAAAGGTCGGGCGAACTTCGGAGGAAAAGACCACCAAGAGACTGTCTCATGCCACAGCAAAGGGTTTATTGGGGGTCCAGCATGCTGAGGCTCAGAGCTCACTTCAGAGGAGCAAAGAACAAAGAGCCCCGAGAACAACTTGAGCAGAGTTTATATACATTCTTTAGAGAGGGCAGGGACTTTACATACATCATAGCCTCCTTTAGAAAATCATCATATACCACGGGAAAATCAAATAACAACTCTAAAACATGATTAGCACATTCATTGGCGGGAACAGGTTGGGCAGCTGGTGATTGGTCAGCCGTGAGAAGGGGTATATATTTAAACTGATTGGTTGAAGCTCTGAAATGTATACGTGCAGATCTGCATGGTTTCTGGGAAGGGGTTGTTAAGTAACGAGGTGGTCAGGAAAGATTTCAACACACATCTAATGGGAAGATCTGGGAATTTTCTTAAGTGCCACAGGAATTTCAGGTTCTGAGTGCAGCTTGGAAACTGTACAAAACCTGGTTCTTTACGTTTCAATTTCAATTTCTTTTATTCTTTCATTTCCCACTCCTTTTTCTGACTACTTTTAATCTTAAAAGTAATGAATCATAATTATTGTGGGGTTTCACATTCTATTTCTGCCAGTGCAGCATATTCCTGTCTGATTATCATGAGTTTCACCTGCCTAATCTGAGCCTGGAGAAAGGAAACTATGCAGTTAAGCAAACAAGGTCCCACAGTTTTCAACACCATAAGGATGATCAGGGGTCCAGCTAAGTCTGATATTAGTGTAGTTACCAGGGGTACTGGGTTAACCATGACTCAAAGCACCCTTGTTGAATCTCCCTTTCTCTCTGGCGCTCTTCAAGGTATTTTCTTAATTTACTCATGGATTATTTTGCAACTCCAGTATGGTCAGCATAAAAACAACATTCTTCTCTCAGTGCAACAGAGAGGCCCCCTCCCTCATGAAGAGGAGTTCTAATCCTCACCTGTTCTGTAAAACAACTTCAGAGAGAGAGGTTAAGGATTCCTGCAAAGATGTGGTGGAGGTCTCTAACGTGTTTAAGTCTTGATTTATTGCTGTTTTTAATTGGGCCATTTGTTGTGACCCACGGATCATAGCAGCTGTTCCCATACCCACTCCTGTAGCAGCTCCTATCCCCAATAGGATGGCTAGAGTAAGGGACAATGGCTCCCCTTGATATCGGGTTGTTTGTCCCCCTAGTAGACCTTCAAATGATTCTGCATTATGATAGAGTACCCTGGGGAGTATCTGCACCATTGCACAATAATTTACAGGGCTGTCAAATACCTGGGCTGAAATACAAGAAGTTCTGCCTGTGTGGAGTTCAGTACCATAAAGGTTCCTTCAATTAGTTCCCAGGGGGAGGAGTCAGCTGTACTCTGGACTGGGGAAGTAGGCATAGACGGAATCCAGGAAGTATGAGATGGTAGAGGGGTTCTGGTAGATCTAGGCATGGAAGGTTTAGGAGGCTTAATTCCTGGCTTGAGGGGATTGGGTCCTTTTGCTGTGGGATTTTCTTTCTTTTTAAGCCGGATGGTGAACCAGAGACCAAAGTCATCACCTGGGCCATAAATATAGAATCGCATTCCCCACGTATTTCCCATAGGCCTTGTTTTTCTGAGGTAGCCCCTTCCTTTGGAAGTGAAAGTTATATTGAGGGGGTAACATAGAGTATTCTTTCCACAGCGAGTTTTTGACACCACTGGGCTAGCGGCACATTTCTTGGGATCAATCCAGGTGTCATTTCATCCTACCGGAATCATACTTTCTGGGGAGTTTGGGTTCCACCATGCAGCTTTCGTTTGTTCACAACCCCAAGATCTACAATAAAAGTCACGGGGTCCTCCACAGGTTTGGGCCTGTTTTATGACTTTGGAAATCAGGTGGGCACACATAATAGTCAAGACTGGCTAGTTTACACCTGAGCTGGAGAAGATGACATTCATAATTCATGGGTTAAGGTGGTCTATGTTGCCCTGGTTAGGGTTTGAGTGGGATCTGTGTGGGGTCCTCTATGTCAGGGAGATCCCAGTCAGGGAAGCCTATGGCAAGCTGACAAATGTCCGGGTGGAGAGATGGCCACCAAGTCCATAAGGTGGCTGTTTGTGAAATAGATCACACTACTTGCCCATTAGGATTCATTACTTGCCCTTGTTGCTGAACAGGCTGATGGGGATTAGGACTGCTGGTGGTCATGGGAAGAATCCATAGCCCTACCCACATGACGAACACGCAACTTGAGATGGATACCAGTCTGTAGCAGTTTCCAGCCAGAGTCTGTACAGGGCTCAGGCATGAGATGGGAGGCATTGATCCAGGAAGTGATCCCATCCACTTTCACCACTGTGGGTGTTATAAGCAGCATCTGGTATGGTCCTTTCCAGTGGAGTTCCAGGGATGACACCTGACGCCATCTCATGTAGACGAAGCCTCCCACTTGATATCAATGTGGGGTTCCCTCGTCTCCAGTCTGATAAGCAGAGTCCAAATGTTTCCACAGGTATTGCTGGGTGCTGGGTTTGTTCAAGGGCTTTAAGTCTGTCAAGCAAGGGGGTGTGAAAGCAATCATTAAGTCTCATAGTTGGGGTTTGGTCCCCTACTGGAGGAAGGCAATATTGAGAATTTCATAAGGGGTGAGGTTACACAAAGAGGCGGAGGGGGTATTTCTTTCACAAAACAGTGCATAAGGTTGGAGCATAGTCCAATTTTTTATGCCAGTCTCCAAGCTTAATTTTGTTAAGGTCTCTTTGATGGTTCTATTCATCCTTTCTACCTGTCCTGAGCTCTGGGGTCTATAAGCACAATGTAACTTCCAATTAATCCCCAGGGTCCTGGTAAATCCCTGACTTTCCTGGGGCATGAATGCCGGTCTGTTATCGGACCCTATTACCTTAGGCAGGCCAAACCTTGAAAAAATGTCTTCTAGGATCTTTTTGACTACCATCTGAGCCGTTTCTTTCTTCATGGCGAAGGCTTTGACCCATCCTGAAAAATATCTACAATGACTAGGAGATATTTAAGTCCATACCTTGCTGGCTTAATTTCAGTAAAGTTCAATTCCCAGAATTGTCCTGGTCTGGTTCCTCATAAGTGCTTCCCTGCAGGAAGCTTGGATGGGTAAGCATTAACTAATTGGCAGACTTGAAAAGCTCTAGTCACCTGCTCAGCTATTTCTTTCCTCTGTGAGTCAATCAATAATAAGTCCTTTCTCCGGTCCTTTAAGAGTGCCTATATCTTCTCTGAGTCTAAGTTGGTGAGCTGGTGTACGTCTTTGACATAAAGGTGGGCTTTTTGAAATTGTAAACTTGGCTTTGTAGTATCCCAGAGTTCTGTATATGTCTCCTCAGATGATAAGCTAAATGAATGTTCCGGTGCAGCCAAGTATCCTGATTGTTGTTCCCCCTGGTGTGGAAAAAGTTAACAAAGTCACTCCATTTAGGGCTGCCAATTAAGCTTCCTCATCTGCCCTTCTGTTTCCAACTGCCACGGGGTCGTTTCCCTTCTGGTGCCCTGGGCAGTGCACTATAGCTAGTTCCTTAGGGCCCTGCACTCCTGAGAGAAGGTGGAGGATCTCATCTTTGTTCTTTATTTCTTTCCAGGTGGAGGTTAATAACCCCCTTTGCTGGTAAATAGCCACGTGCACATTTGCAGTGGCAAATGCATAGCGGCCATCAGTGTATATGGTGGCCCTTTTGCCTGTTGCTAGTTCCAATGCTTTCGTAAGGGCAATCAGTTCGGCTTTTTGGGCTGATGTCCCTTCTGGGAGACCAGACGAACAGATGACATTAATTTTGCTAACTACTGCTGCTCCAGCCCACCGCTTACCATCTTGGAGGAAGCTGCTGCCATCCATAAACCATACGACTTCAGGGCAAGGCAGGGGCTGATCCTTCAAGTCTCGTCATATACTGGTTTCCTCTGCCAGTATGTGTTGACACTCATGAGCGACGGGTCCTGATGATTCTTCTGGCAGCAGTGTAGCCGGGTTGAGTGGAGCAGCGGGTCTCAGCGTGAATCTGTCTTTGTCAAGCAAGAGGCTCTGGTAGTGGGTTATTCTAGAGTTTGATAGCCACCTCTCTGGAGGCTGACAGATGATGCACTCCAGGGCATGGGGGACTATAATCGTTAGCTTCTATCCCAACGTTTATTTATTAGCATCTTTTATTAGAAGGGCTGCCGCTGCTATAGCTCTTAAGCAATGGGGCGACCAACTAGCCACTGGGTCCAGTTTATTTGATAAGTATTCTACCGGCCTTTTCCAAATTCCCAAAGTCTCAGTGAGCACAACCCGTGCTATTCCTTTCTTTTCCTCGATGTAGAGAGTGAAGGGTTTTTCTATATCTGGGAGGGCTAAGGCCGGAGCAGATAGCAGCACCTTTTTTCTGACATTATCAAAAGCTCTTTGGTGCTCAGGGGTCCATTGGAAGTGGGCATCCCTCTTTATCAGCGGGTATAAAGGGGCAGCCAGAGACGCGAACACAGGAATCCATAACCTGCAAAAGCCGGCAGTCCCAAGAAACTCTCTGAGTTGTCTCTTATTAGATGGGGGCAGTATCTGCACAAAGGTTCGTTTTGTGGGCTCAGTGAGCCATCCTTTGCCACCCCTAAGAGAATAACCCAGGAAGATTACTTCTTGCTGACAAATTTGGGCCTTTTTGGCAGAAGCCCTATATCCAAGCCGAGCAAGCTTGGAAAATAATGCTTGGGTCCCAGACTCATAGTTCTCTTTGGTGTCGGCTGCCAGTAGCAGACCATTCACATATTGGAGTATGGTGACATCGGGGTGTGCAGTTCTGAAGTCATTGAAGTCCTTGTGGAGGGGTTCATCAAAGAGAGTGGGAGAGTTTTGGAACCCCTGTGGGAGTCTAGTCCAGGTTAGTTGGACAGATGTTCCTTTTTCGGGGTCTATCCACTCAAAAGCAAACAGCAACTGACTGTCCTTATGTAGGGGCAAGCAGAAGTGAGCATCTTTTAAGTCTAGCACAGTGTACCATTCCCACTCCAGATTCAGAGTGCTAAGCACATTATATGGATTCGGTACTGTGGGGTGAATGTCCTACACTCTGTAGTTGATCTCTCTTAGGTATTGAAGCGTCCAGTAGTCCCCAGTTCCTGGCTTTATTACTGGTAGCAGGGGGATATTCTAGGACAAATGACAGGGCCTTAAGACCCCAAGAGCAAGGTATTTCTGAATATGGGCCCTTATCCCATCCTTAGCTTCTTTGATTAGAGGATATTGTTTAACACTGATTGGAGAGGTAGAGGATTTTAATTCTACTACTATTGGAGGTTGTTTTATGGCTAGACCTAACCCAGCAGTTTCTGCCCAGGCATTAGGATAATCTTTTATCCATTTCTGGGGTAGTTTGCCTGTTTGATCAGTCCTAGGAGGCACGAAGTGCTGATGTTCATCTTCTACGGTTGTTTTCAAAGCCGTGACTATGGGAGTTTTTACTGAAGGCTTTAGAAACTCCACTTGGGGACCATCAGGGTTAAAGGTTATTCTAGCCCAGAGTTTGGTAAGCAGATCCCTGCCCATCAATGGGGCTGGGCATTCTTGGATTACTTGGAAAGCGTGGTGGACTTTTCCATTTCCTAGGTCCATAGTCCTCTTAGTTGTCCAAGCCCAATATCTACTGCCATTAGTACCTTTAACAAGCGACCATTTATTTGATAGGGGTCCCAGTGGGGTCTTAAAGGTTGATTATACTGCTCCTGTATCCACTTCAAAGTTCACTGGCGTCCCCTCCACTTAAAATGTTACCCTGAGCTCGGAGAGGGGATCCGAGCCCCGACTTTCCTAGTCCTCTTTTAGAGTCAGCACGGCGGGCTGGCATCTCTGCTTCTTTTTGGGGCACTCTTTGGCCTAGTGTCCTTTTTTCTTTACACACTGATCTGAGGCCAGGGGCAGCCATTGGCGGGGGCCCAGGTATCCCTTTCTGTCTCCCTGCTTTTTAACTTCTGGCATATTTGGTGCTCTGACCAGAACCTTAGTCAATGCTTTAATCTGCCTTTTGCTCCTTTCAAACTCCTTTTGTTCCCTTTCCGTCTCTCTCCTCTGTTGCCTTTCCTCCTCAGTTTCTCTCTTATAATATACTTTCTCAGCTTCTCTTACTAAATCTCTCAAGGTCTTATCTTGTAATACATCTAGACGTTGTAACTTTCTCTTAATATCTAGGGCAGCCTGCTCGATAAAGGCCATTGCAACAGATGCTTGTTCATCCTCTGCCTGAGGATTAAAAGGAGTATATTTCCTATATGCTTCCATAATTCTCTCCAGAAACATAGAGGGAGACTCATTAGGCCCTTGGATAATCTCTCTTACCTTGGCCAAATTAGTCAGCCCAACACAGACAAAGACAAACAGTAAACGTTTAACATGAGTCCAAGACAAAGATTAGAACTGAGTAACTGGCAAAACCTGATGGGTTAGACAATAAAGACAGCCCGTAAACTCAACATGAGTTCAGAACAATGACCAAAACTGAGTAGCCGGCAAAACCTGATGGGCTGGCAAACCGAATCCTGAAGCAAAATATAACCGAGTTGAGGAAATTAGTATTCCTTGATTTCTCTAGTCCTCTGGAGTGTCCCCCAGGAACGTGGCCTGTAGCTCTGTGACACATCTGTCAGTCACCATCAGAGAGATCTAATGCTCTTCACTGACAGCCACTTTGCCAATCCATAACCTGAAACCCAAAAACAGAAAGAGGTGCCTTACTTACCCCGAGAGGAGTCCTTTGGGGTCTTTCGTCCGCCGCTGCCGGATATCTCACCTGGGGCCTCCAGATGAATAGGTGGGGCGAACGTCAGAGGAAAAGACCACCAAGAGGCTTTCTCATGCAACAGCAAAGGGTTTATTGGGGGTCCAGCATGGTGGGGCTCAAAGCTCACTTTAGAGGAGCAAAGAACAAAGAGCCCTGAGAACAACTTGAGCAGAGTTTATATACATTCTTTAGAGACGGCAGGGACTTTACATATATCATAGCCTCCTTTAGCAATTCATCATATACCATGGGAAAATCAAATAACAACTCTAAAACATGATTAGCACATTCATTTGTGGGAACAATTCGGGCAGGGGGTGATTGGTCAGCCCTAAGAAGGGGTATACATTTAAACTGATTGGTTGAATCCCTGAGATGTATACTTGCTGAGCTGCAGGGATTCTGGGAAAGGATTGTTAAGTAACTAGGTGGTCAGGGAAGATTTCAACACACATCTAATGGGCAGATCCGGGAATTGTCTAAACTGCCACAGGAAAGTGCAGCTTGGAAAGTTTACAAACCTGGTTCTTTACATTTCAATTTCAATTTCAATTTCTTTTATTCTTTCAGAACCTTACAGAGGAAGGTGAGAGACTTCATCCACAATGACTGCTTTTTTGGCCATTTTGGTTTTGGATGCACACATGGGATCTTTCTTTCGATCCATCTGGTGCTGATAACCTAAGTCACAGCCTCACACAGGGCCAATAGGCTAATTAAGACACAACCATTTTCAAAGCAATTACTACACTGAGGTCAGTTACAGAACTCAGTCTCTGAGGAGAATCACACCAATGTTCAAGGCTAGGTGCACCCAGTCATCTTTTCCAACCACCAAATAAATGACCACAATTAAAACCAAAACAATCCCACATGGCCCTCATCTTCTTCCATAACCTCTGGCTGGAGGATTCCTTGAATGGCGCAGCTCAAGAGTGTCCAAAATAAGCTCCCTTGCCCCTCATTTGCCTAATCTCAGGGTGGCCTGGACACCCTTCCTGTGAACTAGGATTGATCACATAGGTCTGCCGTTAATACTGCTCTACTTCTCCAATTAGAGGCCTACTGACTGCCAGGTATAAATTCCTTATGTGATTTGAATTCATGATAAAACCCAAGCACCTCTGCAGAGCTTGGAAGAACTGATTTGACCCAAAAAATCCCTATACTCCCTTGAAGGAGGTCAGGAACGTAACAGAGGAAGGCAAGAGACATCATCCACAATGACGGATGTTTTTGCCATTTTGGTTTTGGATGCACACATTGGATGTTTCTTTAGATCCATCAGGCGCTGAAAATCTAAGCCACAGCCTCACACAGGGCTAAGAGGCTGATTCAGACACATGGCTTTCCAAAGCAATTAAGCAAAGAGCCACAGGTGATGCCCATTCATTTCCATTTGAAAACTGTTTCCTTCAGGCTTCACAAAGGGGTGGCCTGAGGCAAAGACCTTCCTGACATTCAGGGCAAAAGATCAATAGGTTAGCAAAAGGCCCAAAACAGGGTTTCTCCACTGAGGCTTTTCTGGTCACACTGATATCTGAGTTTTCTGAGATGCTCCCATTCCCTTCAGCTATCCAGAACATAACCATATCACAGAGTTTGGAGGTGGTACATATCTTGGACACAAAACCATGAGCCTATTCTGGAGAGTGGCCAAAATTCAGGAAGAAAACAGGAACTTAGTAAGATAGTAGGTGTTGCCCATCGATAAGGCAACCTGCAGTCCATTACTAAAATGGACAGTATGAATGCCTGGAAGCTTTCTATTAGACAGGACACATCCATTGATGCATTCTCTTTTCTAATTTCTACAACCATGGACACAGTGGGAGACACAGACACAGAAACACTTGCCTTGTCAAAGTTCTTTCTAGAAATAGTCCACTCCAAACCAAACACACCGCCTTTCCTACCTATTCTCAGAACATGAGACAAAACCACAAACTCACACACACACTCAAAAAGGCACCTCCTTCCCCCAAGTAAGTCTGTGACTATCCAGAGTGTCCTTTGACTGGTGGGCCATTTTATGTTCCCCCGAAAACGCCTGTCTTGTCTTAGATCTGGTCTCCTTGTCAAACACTGTGAAGTTGTCAGGAGCCTGTTCTGACCACTACATGCTTTCTCAGGGAAGGCCCGTCTTCAGAACTCTCCTCGCATTTGGCCATCCTCACATCAGTAGGTACCAAAAAAGACAGACTCTGTCCTTGGTAAATCCAAACATGTGAGCCCACTGGGACTGAGACTGGGACTGGCTCTGTGTGCCTGGCTTCCTGGATCCCAAATTCAGAGAGTTCCATCACCAAGGAAGTGAGGTAGGTCACTTATTTCAAGAATTTAATGAATTCACTGCCTTGGCAACCACTTTGTTCTAACAGTTGCTTCCAAGGGTCCCATGAGATGAAGGCTACCCTACTTCCTCTGACACTTTCACTAGTTAGAATGGTATATCAACCATATGGAACCAGGAACAGCACTCCACATAGTCCTGGTTTGGTCCATATTCTCTCCATTAAGAATAGAGAGGCTGATTCAGACACAACCCTTCATCCTGACAAGGTTGTTTGCCATGGAAGATGACTTTTGCTCTCTCAGGTCCTACATAGCTGCCTAATACTTCTCCAGGGATCATTTCTGCTTGGACCATTGAGTTTCTAAGCAGGTGGAAGATCCCCTACATTCCTGTATCGTAAGACAAACTCTGTCCCTGCTCTTCTGTAAAGGTAGATTGAGGGAACAGTGTATGGTTAGGGTTAATAACAGGTTCGATTTAGGTGAGGAGTCATTCTGTTGGATGAATAATGGTATTGGGAACCTGCGATATATACAAGAATATAAATGTAAAATATAAGTATGGAAACAGAAATCTAGGTATGATTTGAAGCCCAGAAGGACATTGGGACCTTCATTGGGATACTTAGCTTTGAATTATGTTCTGCACAGATGTCTCAGATAAATCGATATACAATGTTATAGGACCTTGTACCTTGGATGATTGAATGTCAAAGAGAACATCCAGGCTAAAAGGGATAGTTGGTAGTATTAGGAAGACAGTTGGTAAGTTTAAAAAGAAGAGTGAGTATAGGATTTGGACCAAAAATTCTTTAGCAATAGGGTTTCGGGTAGAGAGTGAATATGAATGTCAGAACGTGTGAAGAATCAGTCACAATGATGAACTGGGGAAATTATGTAGGAAAGCAGATATCCATAGAGACATTAGGAAATCATGCAAAGTGTAAAGTGAGTGATTGAATTAGACATTTTCAATATGATTGAGTTTGAATATATAATCTTAGGAAAAAACAAATATGTAGTCCCCAACAAGATTGACAAGTGGGAGCATTAGGCAACCTGGACATGGATGTTTTTAGTAATCCATGTTCATTTTCCATTTAGACTTTGGTACAATCATAAGTGTGATGTTTGCATTTTCTGACCAGAATGTTACTGAGATAAAATGTATATGTGGATCAGGTTACATGAGTATTTCTTCCACCATTTCTTGGAGCCATATTTTGAAGATGTATAAATTAGTATTGTGGGTAAAAATAGATGTACCCTGTGTCTATGAATATAGAGATAATGCATGAATAGACCGTAGTGTGAATAAATAATATTACTTGTTCCAACTTTAAATAATGGATTAAATTGATATCTAAAAATATTCAGGAAATCTTATATGGATATACATACATTCATTTCAACCAGTAATACATCTAATAGTAATTTTAGGGTTGTGGTTTATCCTGAAGTGTGTGTGAGTTTTGCTTCAAACTGATTATGGAAATCAAATATAATATTTTTGGAAAGAAGTCTCATGAAAAGACCAGTCAAGAAACATGGAGGGATACTTGTGTTCTGAAGCAGGAAGTGATTGACATTGAAACAAATGTCTAAAAATTTGTGAACTTGTGGATAAAATATATATCCTATGATGTGCATAAACTGCAGAAATAGTAATGTACCAGTGTTGAATAAAAATGAACGTCAAATTATATATCATGTCCCATAGGAGTCTACTTGCATTGATATTAAACTGGGTCAGTTACTCTAGAAATATTAGGATTTATATGCAGCTTTCACTGAAGTCAGTTTTCAGTACTAGGAAACAAATATATATTTCAAGTTGATGAATAATTCTGAGAATAATCTTGTGAAAAATCGATTATAAATCTAAATACATCAACATGAATAAATTTAGGGCCTATATATAAGACATATATATTTCATATTTTGAAAAATCTGGAGAGTATATATATATATATATATATATATATATATATATATATATATATATATATATACACACACACAAAACATACACAAAGACTATAAAAAGTAGCAATACATATGCTAATCGAAATTCATCATTAAATATATATAATTCACATATGCAAAAATAATTATTTTACTGAACATGGATTTTTGTATAATGTTTTTCTATCAGGAAGCTCAACCATAGGTTGAATTTTCAGTTTCAACAGCGTTTAGGAGGAGGGGTCTCTTCTCACAATTTGTATCTTCCAAGTCAGACAACACACAAAAATTAACCTGTGATACCAGGTAGGATTCTATATCTGCATATAAATATACATGTGCTGAATAGTCTATAGAGAAAGGGAGACAGGAATTCACATATTAGTTAATTTTAAAAACACATGGAGAATTATTTTAACCAAAAATTGACTAGATTTATAACACCTACCCTTTATCATGTAAAAGGCAAGTCCAAATATACACCATGCCTCCACTGAACTGCATATATTTCTATTTTATTTTGGTTATTTTTCCTCCATCATATTAGGATTAGTAGTCAGAGTCTAGTAGAGTATGGGTTAGTGTCATGGTTTCAGTATTTTGATTGGAAAATAAGAAAATGAATCCAATGTGTATGCAAATATGTGCCACACAAAAATATTCCCACTCTCATCCAGAACAATGAATTGACATTACCTTCACCCCAAATAAGACACAATTAGAGGAGAAGAGTTAGAAAATCTGTGAATACATACATGGAATGGAACATAATCAGGAGTTCACAACCTTGGAGGTGGTAGAGGAGTTTCCAAAAGTTAGGGTCAGGGTAAACACTCCACAAACATGGAGCTCTGCTGGCCTAAAAACTTCTTGAGAAACTGTCTCTGAGTTCGGGCACTTGAAATATATGTTGTTGCCAGGAGCTTTGGCTTCATTTGTAGTGAGACCATCAAAGATGGGTCTGCATCTATGTGACCTGGAGAACACGGTTTCTTTTTTTTTAATGAACATAAGGGAGCAGTGCTGAATTCTCTCTTTGTAGGTAAACTGTGGCCGCTCGGGGCTAAGTGTCTCCCCATGTGGACTGTGAAGCCATTTGGTCATCCTCCACTTTTTGTGGTGTTTCTTGCTGCTGCACTGGAAGTATGGTATTTACTTCACGAAATACAATGAGTTCCAATGGGACAAAATGCTAGAGGGAGTTCTGTCACGTGTGGTGGGTCAGGTTCTCCAGGAGAATGCACCAACAAATCTTCTATCCAACATAGCTTGTCCCCTTGACCATAGCAACCTGTTTCTTAAAATTGACGTTAAACCTCTCCATATAACGAGATGCCTTTACATATAAGGGTCTGCTGGCTACACTATTTCAGTCACAAGCCATTTAGAAGCCAATGGAAGATCCACATGACCCCACCACAGATGTTTTATCACACATCTGCACACCAATGCTCTAGGCCCACTACTCAGCAGGCTCCAACTTACTGGCATCTCTGTTCTACACCATTTTCATAAAACCAAGTCAATTAAGCCACTGTCTGGTACACTCTTGATCAGAAACAGGACATCCAAAGATTCTCCAGTGCCACCTGGTCATAGGAATTTCAAATATATCATGGTATTTATCTGAGATTAGGAAGATAGACGGTAGGATTAAAAAGAAGGGTGAGTAAAGGATTTGGACATTAAGTTCTGCTTCTCCAATTTGAGGCGTATTGTCATGTGTGGGCGACTCTCATGCCTGGCCTCCAAAAATCCCAACACAATTCATAGCAATACATCTCTAAGGTCATTTCCAAAACTCCATTTCTAAGGGGAATCACACCAGAGTTCAAGCCCAGGTGGACCCATTCATCTCTTCCAACCGCCACACAAATGACCACAATTAAATACAAAACACTCCCACATGGCCCTCATTTTCTTCCATGTAGACACTCATCATAACCTCTTGCTAGAGGTTTCCATGAGGGACACAGTCCAAGACAGTGTCCAAAATAAGCTCCCTTCCCCCTCATTTGCCTAAAGTCAGGGTGGCCTGGGCACCCTTCTTGTGAACCAGGAGTGATCAAATAGGCCTGCCATTAATGCTGCTCTGCTTCTCGAATTTGAGGCCTACTGACTGTGGGGTTTAGATACTTTATGTGAATTGGAGTCATGAGAAAACCCAAGAATCTCTAGGCTTCCCTCTGCAGGAATTTGAAGAACCCATTTGAGTGAGTCTAGGAGTTGGACCAAAAGTTCTTTAGCAATACGGTTTTGGTGAGAGAGTAAATGTAAATGTCAGCACATTTGAAGGGTCATTCACAATGATGAACTGGAGAAAAGGTATTTGAAAGCAGATATCAATGGAGACATTAGGAAATCAGGCAAAGTACAAAGTGAGTGGTAGGATAAGACATTATTAACAGGGTTGAGTTTGAATATATAATCTTAGGAAGAAACAGATATGTAGTCACCAATTGGAATAATATTTGAGAGCATTCGGGAACCAGGACATGGATGTTGTTAGTAATACATGCTCACATTCAATTTAGGCTTTGGTACAGTCATAAGTGTGATCCTTGCATTTTGTGTCAGGAATATTACTGTGATGAAATGTATATGTATATCAGGTGACTAGAGTATTTTTTCCACCATTTCTGAAAGCAATATTTTAAAGACTTATAAATTAGTATTGGGGATACAAATACATAGACCCTGGGTCTATGAATATAGAGATGATGCCTTAATAGACCATACTGTGAATAAATAATATAACAGGTTCCACTTTTAATATTGGATTGAATTGATATCTGAAAATACATAAGAAATTTTATGTTGATATACAATCATTCATTCCAAACAGTTATACATCTAATGGTAATAATAGAGTTATGGTTTATAATGATGTGTGTGTGAGTTTGCCGCAAAAGTGATTATGGAAATCGAAAACAATGTGTTCGGAAAGAAGTCTCATGAAAAAACCAGTCAAGAAAGCTGGAGGAATACATGTGTTCTGAAGCAGGAAGTGATTGAAAGTGAAAAAAATGCCTATAAATTTGCTAAATTGTGGAAGAAATATATATCATATGATGTGCATAAAATGAAGAAAACTAATATACCAGTGTTGAATAAAAATGAACGTCTAAATAGACATCATGGAACATAGGAATCTACGTGCACTGATATTAAACTGGGTAAGTTACTGTAGAAATATTAGTATGTGTATATACCATTCACTGAATTTAGTTTTCAGTACTAGGAAACAGACATGTAGTTCAGGTGGATGAATATTTCTGAGAATAATCCTGTGAAAAGTTGATTAGAAATCCAAATATATGAACATTAATAAATTTAGGAGTGTATAATAAGACACATATATTTAACATTTTGAAAAATCTGGAGAATATATATATATATATATATATATATATATATATATATATATATATATATATACACAAAACCCACACAGAGAAATTAAGAAGTAGCAATATATATGCCAATCAAAATTCATCGTGAAATTTATATGGTCCACATACCCAAAAATATTTTTTTTAGTAAACATGGATTTATATATAATGTTGTTCAACTAGGAAGCTCCCCCATAGGTTGAATTTTCTGTTCCACAATTTGTATCTGTCAAGTTAGCCACATCACAAGTATGTACGTGTGATACCAGGTAGGATTCAATATGTGCATATACAAATACATGTGCTGAATTGGCTACAGAGAAAGGGAGACAGGAATTCACATATTTATTAACTTTAAAAACACATGGAGAACTACTTCAATTAAAAGTTGACTAGATTTATAACTCCAAACCTATATATTGCAAAAGGCAAGCCCAACTATACACCACCCCTCCTCTGAACTGCTTGTATTTCTATTCTGTTTGACTTATTTTTCTCCATCACATTAGGATTAGTAGTCAGAGTCTAGTAGGCTATGGGTTAGTGTCAGGGAATCAGTATTTTGAATGGAAAATTGGAAAATGAACACAATGTGTATGCAAATATGTGCTACACAAAAATCTTCCCAAACTCTTCCAGAAAAATTTATTGTAATTAACTCCGCCCCATGTAATACACAATTAGAGACGAAGAGTTAGAAAATCTGTGAATATGCTCAGGAGTTCACAACCTTGGAGGTGTTAGAGGAGTTTCCCAAAGTAAGGGACACGGTAAACATTCCACAAATGTGGAGCTCTGGTGCCCTAAAGACTTCTTGGGAAACTGCCTATGTGGTTGGGCACTTGAAATATATATTGTTGTCAGGAGCTTTTGCTTTTTTTTTAGTGAGACCATCAAAGCTGGGTCTGCATCTATGTGACCTGGAGGACATGGATTCTTATTTTCCAATGTACATGAGGCAGCAGTGCTGAATTCTCTCTTTGTAGGTAAACTGTGGCCATTGTGGGCTAAGTGTCTCCCTGTGGGGACTGTGAAGCCATTTGGTCATCCTACAATTTTCATGGTGTTTCTTGCTGCTGCACTGGGACTTTGGTATTTGCTTCACGATATACAAGGAGTTCAGATGGGACACAGTGCTGGAGGGAGTTCTGTCTTGTGCAGTGGGTCAGGGTTCTCAGGAGAATGCACCAAGCAGGCTTCTATACCTCATAGCTTGCCCCCTTGTCCATAGCAACCTGGTTCTAAACATTGCCCTGAAACTTCTCCATATAACAATATGCCTTTTCATAGAACATTCTTCTGGCTGCACCATGTCAGTCACAAGCCATTTGGAAGTTAATGGCAGATTGACATGGCCCCACACAGATGTTTTATCATACACCTTCCCACCTCTGCTCTAGGCCCACCACTCAGTAGGCTCCAACTTACTGGTATCTCTGTTCTACACCATTTTTATAAATCCCAGTCAATCAAGGCACTGCCTGATACATTCAGGAATGACGTAGGACATCCAAAGGTTCCCAGTGCGACCAGGTAATGGGAAATTCAAAAATTTCATGGTATTTATCTAGGCATTTTTCAAGGATGAAGTTGGAGGCACTGTGGGTTTTAATTCATTCGGGAACCATTAAATGGTGAGGATGCTCATTTCAATGAACACTACGGAGAACTCTCACAGGCAAGGCTTTCCAAAGAGTGGCCAAAAGGTCACATGAAGCCAGGCTCATTGAGGTCTACAATGTGATGTCCATGTTTGTTTTGATTCTCAACTATGGCTGACATGCCTTTAAGAATAAAATCATGTGATATCCTGGCTGAGATTCCCAGTGCTCTGTGGAAAGGGACCCTGGGCCTATATCTCAGTTTCCATGGGCGACTCTCATGCGTGTCCTCCTAAAATCCCAACACAGGTCATGGCAATACTTCTCTGAGGTCAGTTTCAGAACTCACTCTCTAAGGGGAATCACACCAGTGTTCAAGCCCAGGTGGACCCAGTCACCTCTTCCAACCGCCACACAAATGAAAACAATTGAAACCAAAAAAATCCCACATGGCCCTCATTTTCTTCCATATAGACACTGAACATAACCTCTTGCTAGAGGTTTCCATGAGGAGCACAGTACAAGACAGTATCCAAAATAAGCTCCCTTGCCCCTCGTTTGCCTAACGTTTGAGTGGCCTGGAAACCCTTCCTGTGAAACAGGAGTGATCCAATAGGCCTGAATTTAATACTGCTCCACTTCTCCAATTTGAGGCCTACTGACTGTGGGGTTTAGATTATTTATGTGTATTGGAGTCATGATAAAACCCAAGCACCAATGGGCTAGCCTCTGCAGGGCTTTAAAGAACTCATTAGACCCAAAGGATCCTTATTCTCACTTGATGGAGGTCAGGAACCTTAGAGAGAAAGACAAGAGAATTCACCCACAATGACTGCTCTTTTGGTCATTTTGGTGTTGGATGCATACATCCGATCTTTCTTTACATCCATCAGGTGCTGACAAACTAAGCCACAGCCTCACACTGGGCCAAGAGCCTGACTCAGACACATCCCTCTCCAAAGCAATTAAGCAAAGAGACACAGGTGATGCCCATTCATTTCCATTTGAAAACGGTTTTCTTCAGGCTTCACAAATGGGTTGGCCTGAGGAAAAGTCCTTCCTGACTCATGGGAAAAGAACAATTGTTAAGCAAAAGGCCCAACCACGGCTTCTCCACTGAGATGTTAGTAGTCACACTGATATCTGAGTTTTCTGAGATGCTCGCCATTCCCTTCAGCTATCCAGTATATGGCTATGTGACAGAGCTTGGTGGTGGTACATATCTTGGACACAAAACCATGAGCCTATTCTGGAGAGTGGCCAGAATTCAGGAAGAAAACTGGAACTTAGGAAGATAGCAGGTGTTACCCATTGATTATGCAAGCCCTGGTCCATTCATTAATTGGGCAGGATGAATGCTCAGAAGCTTTCTAATAGACAGGACACATCCGTAATGCATTCTTTTTTTCTAATGTCTACAACCACGGACACAATGAGATACACAGACATAGAAACACACGCCCTGTGAAACGACTTAGTCGAAACATTTCACTCCAAACCACAAAACCGTCTTTCCTACCTATTCTCAGAACATGAGACAAAACCACACACCCACACCAACACCCAAAAAGGCACCTGCTTCCCTCAAGTAGGTCTGTGACTATCCGGAGTGTCCTCTGACTTCTGGACCATACTATGTTCTCCCAAAATGGCCTGTCCTTTATCAGATCTGGTCTCCTTGGCCAACTCTGTGAAGTTGTCAGGAGCTAGCGGTGAGCCACTACCTGCTTTCTCAGGAATGGCCCCTCTTCAGAGCTTTTCTGGTATTTGGCCATTCTCACATCAGTAGGTACCAAGAAAGACTTACTCTGTCTTTGGTAAATCCAAACAAGTGAGCCCACAGGGACTGGGACTGAGACTGGCTTGGATGCCTGGCTTCCTGGATCCCATGTTCAGAGAGTTCCATCACCAAGGAAGTGAGGTGAGGTCACTTCCTTCAGGAACTGAATGAGTTCACTGGCTTGGCAACCACTTTGTTATAACAGTTGCTTCCAAGGGTCACATGAGATGGTGGCTGCCCCAACTTCCTGTGACACTTTCACAAGTTAGATTGGTATATCAACTATAGGAACCCGGGAACAGCTCTCCACAGTGGTCTGGTTTGGTCCATCTTCTCTACATTAGGACGAGAGAGGCTGATTTGGACACAACCCTTCATCCTGGCCAGGTTGTTTGTCATGTAAGATGACTTTTACTCTCCCAGGTCCTTCATAGCTGCCTACGTCTTCTCCAGAGGTCATTTCTGCATGGACCTTTGAGGTTCTCAGCAGGTGGAAGATCCACTACATTCCTGTATTGTATGACTAACTCTGTCCCTCCTCTCTGTAATGTTAGATTGAGGGAAAAGTGTACGGTTAGTTTTAATAACATTTTCGATTTGGGTTAGGAATCATTCTGCTGGATGAATAATGGTATTGGGAACCTGTGATATGTATGAGAATATATAGGTGAAATATATGTATGAAAACAGAAATCTAGGTAAGTTTTGAAGCCCAGAAGAGAATTGAGCCCTTGATTGGTATACTTAGCTTTGAATTAGGTTCAGCACAGATGTGTCAGATTAATCAATATTCAATGGCCTAGGACCTTGTACCTTGGATGATTGAATGTAGAAGAGAACATCCAGTCAAAAAGGGATAGTCGGTAGTGAAAGGTTAATAAAATAGGTACTTGTTACTTCCTGTTTCTCTGTATGCTTAACAAAACACTTTTGAAATCTTGAGAACTCTTTGCTAATCTTGTTCCCAGAATGTGCTCTCCCCAACTGCCAAACTGCAGAATGTTCTCCCTCACCCGTGTGCACGCAAACTGCCCACTCACCCGGACCCATCAATAAACTTTCCTCCCTGCCCTCTCCAAGAAAATTATATAAACTCTGCTTAAGGTGTTCTCATGGCTCTCATCTATTTTCAATTGAGCTCTGAGCCCCAGCATGCTAAACCCCCAATAAACCCTTTGCTGTTGCATGTGACAATCTCTTTGTGGTCTCTTCCTCCGAGGCTTGCCCGACCTTTTCATATGGAGGTTCCACTGAAATCCAGCAGCGGCGAATGTGAGACCCCATGTGTCCTGGCTTTCACTGTTTGTGTATCTTTCATTATGGGACAGAGCACTTCAATGCCTCTGTCCCTGACCATTGATCACTGGCCAAAAGTCCACTTAAGGGCTCAGAATCTTTTTTATTTAGTAAAACACTGGACCTGGAAGACGCTCTGTGCCTCAGAATGGCCCACCTTTGGAGTTGGATGCCCTCTAGAAGGATCTTTCTACTTCCCACTAATATAAAAAGTCAGAGATATTGTCTTTTAGCCAGGACCACATAGCCATCTGGATCAACAGCCATATATCTTAACTTTGCAGGACCTCTGCAAATCTCCTCCTCCATGGGTGAAGCCTTTCCTTACCGCTGCCCCTGCTCCTACTCCTTCCCCCATGATCTCTCAAACCCTCTGCTCTTCTTCCTTCTCCACCCTCTGTTCTCCCTGAGTCACAAGATTTGACTCTACTGGATTCTCCTCCCCCTCTTTATCCCGTGCCCTCTTCCCCATATCCCCAACACCCTCTAAGTGATTCCCCTGCTGCTGACTTAGCCTCTCTGCAATTGGAGGAGCACAGCGCCCTCCAGATAGTTCCCCAGTGGCACACACAGCCCTTACTTCCCTTGAGGAAGCTGCCCCTGCTATAGGAACTCGCCAGCAGCGAATGGTTGAAAACACTGGAACTCCCATGATGCTCCCCCTCCATCCCTATGGGCCAATGATTGACGACGGCCATGGGGGAAAAAATGCAAGCCTACCAGTTTTGGCCATTCTCCTCTTCAGACGTACATAACTGGAAATATAACAATCCCCCTTTTTCTGAGGACCCCACCTGGCACACAGGTCTGGTTGAGTCATTGATGTTTTCACACTAGCGTACTTGAGATGACTGCCAACAACTCATAGGCACTGTCTTCATGACAGGGGATCAAAATAGAATACTCCTGGAAGCTGGAATAAAATATCCTCTGACCAGATGTGTGACTGACACAACTTCCCAAGATAATCAAAGCCAGCTTTCCTTTGAACCAACCCAACTGTGGCCCCAAAATCTTTGAAGGTAGGGAGCATCTGTTCACTTATCGCCGGGCTCTAATAGTGGGTTTCCGTGCGGCCGCTAGGCGACCAACTAATTAGGCCAAGGTAAAAGAGATTATTCAAGGGCCTGAAGAACCTCTCTCTATGTTTCTAGAGAGAATTATGGAGGCATATGAAAGATATACTACTTTCAATCCTCAGGCAGAGGATCAAAACGCATCTGTCACAATGGCCTTTATTGGGCAAGCTGCCCTAGATATTAAAAGAAAGTTTAAATGCTTAGATGGATTACAAGATATGACTTTGAGAGATTTAGTCAGAGAAGCCAAGAAAGTATACTTTAAGAGAGAAACTGAGGAAGACAAGGGAGCAAAGGGAGGATAAAAGAAACAAAAGACAGACTAAGGCACTGACTAAGGTCCTGGTCACAACAACAAATAGGCCAGAAATTAAGAAACAGGGAGACAGGAAGGGATACCTGGGCCCACGCCAGAGGCCACTCCTTGCCTCAGATCACTGTGCCTACTGTAAAGAAAAAGGACACTGGGCCAAAGAGTACCCTAGAAAGAGACAGCCACTCCAGCCAGCCATTCTGACTCTTGAGGATGACTCCAAAAGTCGGGGCTCACATCCCCTCCCCGAGCTCAGGGTAACTTTTGAAGTGTAGGGGACCCCAGTAAACTTTGAAGTGGATACAGGGGCAATATACTCAGCCCTTAAGGCCCCATTGGGCCATCTATCAAATAAAAGGTCTCTAGTTCAATGGACAAATGGCAGTAAGTATCGGGCTTGGACAACTAAGAGGACCATGGACCTGGGAAAAGGAAAATCCATCAATCCTTCCTAGTAATCGCAGAATGCCAGGCCCCATTGATGGGGAGAGATCTGCTCACAAGCTCTGAGCCAAAATAACTTTTAACCCTGAAGGCAACCAAGTGGGATTTCTAAATCCTTCAGTAAAAAACTCCTATAGTCATGGCTCTAACTATGTTAGTAGAAAATGTACATCAACTCACTCAACTTTGTTCAAAGAAACTGCAAGCATTCCTGAAGGATCAAGAACAGAGTTTTCCACTAACCAAATCACAGCAAAAGGACTGAATGGGTAACAAAAGCCTGTCGGGTCCATCAATTGGTTAATGCTTACCCTTCCAAGCTTTCTGGAGGAAAGCACCTAGGAGAAAAAATACCAGGACAATTCTGGGAAGTGAACTTTACTGAAATTAAGCATGCAAGGTATGGACTTAAATATCTCCTAGTCTTTGTAGCTACATTTTCAGGATGGATTGAAGCCTTCCTCACCAAAAAAAAAAAAAAAAAAAAAAAGAAAGAAAGAAAGAAACAGCACAAATGGTGGTCAAGAAGATCCTGGAAGATTTTTTTCCAAGATACGACCTGCCTAAGGTAACAGAGTCTGATAATGGACCTGCATTCGTGACCCAGGTACGTTAGGGGTTAGCCAGTACCCTGGGGATTACATTGTGCTTATAGACCACAGAGTTCAGGACAGGTAGAATGAATGAATAGAACCATTAAAGAGACCTTAATGAAATTAAGCTTAGAGACCGACATAAAAGATTGGATAATGCTTCTGCCTTATGCAATGTTTCATGCAAGAAATTCTCCCTCTGTTTCTTTGTGTAACCTCACCCACTATGAAATTCCCTATGGGGCCCCTATTCCAGTAAGGGACCTAACCCCAACTCTAAGACCTAACGATCCCTTCCACACCACCTTGCTTGACAGACTTAAAGCTCTTGAAAGAACTCAGCGATACCTGTGAAAACAGCTGGCCACTGCCTACCAACCTGGAGATGAGGGGACTCCACATCAATATCAAGTAAGAGACTTTGTCTATGTAAGACAACATCAGGTGTCATCCCTGGAACCCCACTGGAAAGGACCATACCAGGTGCTACTTATGACACCTACAGTGGTAAAGGTAGACAGAATCACTTCCTGGATCCTGGCCTCTCATCTCAAGCCTGCACCCTGTCCAGACTCTGCCTGGAAACTGGAAAAAACTGGTAACACTTTCAAATTGTGTATTCGCCAGGTGGATGAGGCTATAGAGTCTCCCCTTGACCACCAGTAGTTCTAACACTCATCAGCCCTTTCAGCAGCGATGGCTGATCACAAATCCTACTGGAGAAGAAGTATAATCTATCTACATATAGCCCACTTTGGGACCTGGTGGCCATTTCTCCACCCAGACATTTGTTAGCTGGCTATAGGTCTTTCCTATTAAAATATCCCTGATGAAGAGGATCCCACTAAAATTCCATTAAATACCTTGCGTACCATAGATAATGGAAACAAACATTATGGATGTAGGGACAGGTAAGCCAGGTGCAGGTTGGCTAGCCTAGATTACTATGTTTGCCCGGCAGACCATCAAAGCCACAAACAGCAACAGCTGTGTGGGGGAAAAGCCAATTTTTTCTGTAAGTCATGGGGATGTGAGCATACAGGGGCTTCCTGATGGAACCCGAACTCCTCATCAAATTCTGTACACAGCATTGGCCATATGACCAATTAGATAACCAAAACCCATGGCCCCCAGAGGGGTCTCTAGATCCTCAAATACTGTGTGACCTTTTTAACTTCTGAAGGTGCTCAAAAGGGTAAAACAGATTCCCCTATGTGGAGGCCTTTTCCCTCCTTCGCTCACATCCTGAACTATGCTTCTCCAATAGATCCTCACCCTCAGCCTTCTTCTCCAGACTATCTGCTGTCATTCCAAACTCAGTAACCTGATTTCTTCCCTTCAATTACTAGATCGAAAACCCCAACCAACACCCGTTCTCAGACCATTGCTCCCTGGCTGAGAAGCAGGTACTGAGGTACCCCTCCACCGACTCACTCCTCTCTTCTCTTGTCACTGCCCACACTGGGTCCCACTAGGTCCTCTTACCAGCTAACCCATAGCTCAAACCAGCTGAGGAGAGCCCTCAGACCCCTATCCAAATGTAATTAAAATGCCTTTTAAGGTTGCTTTTTCATCACTGAAAACAGGTTACTAAAAATTTAAAGTCCCTCACAGGCTTTGTGAATACTCACTCCCTTCTTCCCCTCTGCTCTACCTGCAAAACTGCTCAAGTTTTGTTGATAGGAATATCCCAAACCCCTTTCCCATTATTCTTTTACATCTCTCCTTTCTCATTCTCAGATCCATGAAGCTGCTCTAATCCCCGACTTCTCCGTCTCCCCCCTCTGTACCAGGCCTACGGAAAAGTTTTCACTGACCTTCTCCAGGAGTCTTCACCATGACTGACTTTAGGACTTTCAGCAAAAAAGTCCCTATAAATGGTTTCAGTGTAGATAACCTTCCTCTTTTAATGTTGCCCTGTTCCACTTGGCCACTGGCTAAAAAAAATCAGCACTCCTAAGCTAGACACCCCCTTACTAGTTTTTCACAAAATATGTGAACAATTCCTCTGGCCTTGAGCTGGGGCTTCACAGAGAAGGCAACATTTCTAAGATAAAGAAGTTACCATCTGGGCTCCATGGTAACAGCTGGCAGGGGGAAAAAAAGAAAGGGAAGTAAAAGCTCTCCCCCACCCAGTTGTCCTTGAAAAGTTAACTTGCCCAGAACAGAGAAACAAAACAGAAACAAAAACAGCTTTTTGTGAACTTCTGCAGAGTGTGATCTTCTGAGCCACTTCTCTTACATGTTGGGTACAAAATTCTGAAACTACCTAAACTTGGAATTCAGAAGATTAATTGATTACAACCGAAGCAATGCCCTCTGAATCTGGGTGCAACCAAATAGGACTGTTTCACTGTCTTTGGTGCTATCTTAGGTGCCTTGCCTTGTCCGTCCCTACAACAGTATAATTCTATATACTAAAACATTGTTGATGTTTTCATGAAATGGAAAACGGATGTGATTAATTGTGTAATGGTGCAGATGTTACCCAGAATGCTCTATCATGATGCAGGTTCATTTGAAGATCAAATAGGTGGGGCATACAACCCGGTTTCACTGGGAACATATGTCCCTCACTTTAGCCATCCTATAAAGAATAGGAGTTGCCACAAGGGTGGGCACAGGAACCACTGCCCTGGTTCATGGGACACAACAAATGACCCAATTAGAAGCAGAAATAGACCAAAACTTAAATATATTAGAAACCTCCATAACAGCTTTGCAGGAATCTTTAACCTCTCTCTCTGAAGTTCTTTTACAGAACAGTTGAGGGTTGGACCTCCTCTTCATGAGTGAGAGGGACCTTTGTGCTGCATTGAGGGAAGAATGTTGTGTTTATTCCGACCATACTGGAGTTGTAAAAAAAAATTATGAATAATTTAAAAAGACACCTTGAAGATCATCAATGAGAGAGAGAGGCCCAAAAAGGGTGGTTTGAGTCTTGGTTCACATAGTCCTCTGTTTGACTACGTTTTTTATCAACCCTGGCCTGTCCAATAATAATCTCCATATTATTGCTAACTATAAAACCTTGTTTGCTCAACCATGTAATTTCTTTTCTCCAAGCTCAAATTGGACAAGTTAAAATTATGGTAATACCTCACTAGCAGACATAGAATATGACACCCCCCAATGATCACTTTTATGATTAAAAGTAGCAAGAAAAAGAAATGGAGAATGAAACATTAATAAAATAGGTACTTGTCACTTCCTGTTTTTCTGTATGCTTAACAAAACACTGTTGAAATCTTGAGAACTGTTTGCTAATCTTGTTCACAGAATGTCATGTCCCCAACTGCCAAACTGCAGAATGTACTCCCTCACTCGGTTGAACGCAAACCACCCACTCACCCTGACCCATCAATAAACTTCGCTCCCTGCCCTCCCCAAGGAAAGTATATAAGCTCTGCTTAAGCTCTTCTCAGGGCTCTCTGCTCTATTCAAGTGGGCTCTGATCCCCTGCATGCTGGACCCCCAATAAACCCTTTGCTGTTGCATGAGATAATCTTTTGGTGGTCTCTTCCTCCGAAGCTCACACAAAGTTTAATTGGATGATTGAATGTAGAAGAGAACATCCAGTCAAAAGGGATAGTCAGTAGGTTTAGGAAGATCATCGTTAGGTTTATGAAGAAGAGTGAGAATAGGTTTTGGAAAAAAAAAATGTTCTTTAGCAATAGGGTTTCTTTAAGAGTGTGAATGTAAATGTCAGCCCATGTGAAGAGTCAGTCACAATGGTGAACCAGAGAAAATATGTAGGAAAACAGATATCAATAGAGACATTACAAAATCAGGCAAAGCATAAAGTGGGTGATAGGATTAGACATTTTCAACAGGGTTGAATTTGAATATATGATCTTAGGAAGAAAACAATATGTAGTCACCAATTGGATTGATATTTGAGAGCATTAGGCAACCTGGACATGGCTGTGTTTATTAATCCATGTTCACTTTCAATTTAGGCTTTGGTACAATAATAAGTGTGACCTTTGCATTTTGTTTCCAGAATACTACTGTGATAAAATGTATACGTAGATCAGGTGACATGAGTAATTCTTCCACCGTTTCTGGGAGCAATATTTTGAAGATGAATAAGTTAGTATTGTGGGTACAAAGAGGTGTACCCTGTGTCTATTAATATAGAGATAATGCATCAATAGACCACACTGTGAATACATTATATAACTGGTTCCACTTTAAATAATGCATTATATTCATATGTTAAAATATATAAGAAATCTTATGTTGATATACGTACATTCATTCAAACTAGTTATACAACTATTGGTCAAATTAAGGTTATGGTTTATCATGAAAGGTGTGTGAGTTTTGCTTCAAAAGTGATTATTGAAATCGAAAATAATGTGTTTGGAAAGAAGTCTCATGAAAAGACCACTCAAGAAACATGGAAGAATACATGTGTTCTGAAGCAGGAAGTGATTGAAAGTGAAACAAATGCCTCTAAATTAGCGAACTTGTGGATGAAATATAAATCCTATCATGTGCATAAATTGAAGAAATACTAATGTACCAGTTTTGAATAAAAATAAACTTCAAAATACACATCATGTCCCATAGGAATCAATTTGCATTGATGTTAACCTTGGTCAGTTACTGTATTAATATTAGGGTTTGTAAGCACCATTCACTGAAGATAGTTTTCAGTACTAGGAAACAAATATGTATTTCAGGTGGATGAATATTTCTGAGGATAATCTTGTGAAAAGTTGATTATGAAACTACATATATGAATATGAATGATTTTAGGGAATGTATAATAAGACACATGTATTTCATATTTTGAAAAATCTGGAGATTCTGTATACACACACACACACACACACACACACACAGACATTAAAAAGTAGAAATATATATGCCAATCAAAATTCACCATGAAATATATATCATCCACGGATCCAAAAATATTCATTTTACTGAACATGGATTTATGTATAGTGTTGTTCAACTAGGAAGCTCACCAAGAGGTCGAATTTTCTCTTCCAACAGCGTTTAGGAGAAGTGATCTCTTCTCACAATGTGTATCTGCCTAGTCAGCCACCTCACAAGAATGTACTTTTCGTACCTTGTAGGATTCTATATGTGCATATAAAAATACATGTGCAAATTGGCTACAGAGAAAGGGAGATAGGAATTCACATATATGTTAACTATAAAATCACATGGAGAACAATTTCAACAAAAAAATTGACTAGATTTATAACTCCTACACTATATAATGCAAGAGGCAAATCCAACTATAAACCATGCCTCCTCTGAACTGCTTGGTTTTATATTCTGTTTGGATTATTTTTCTCCATCATATTAGGATAAGTAGTCAGAGTCTTGTGGGCTATGGGTTAGTGTCAGGGATTCAATATTTCGAATGGAAAATTGGAAAAGGTATCCAATGTGTTTTTAAATATGTGCTACGAAAAATCATCCCACTCTCATCCAGAACAATGCCTTGACATTACCTTCGTCCCAAGTAAGACACAATTAGAGGAGTAGAGTTCGAAAATCTGTAAATACATATATGGAATGGAATATGCTCTGTTGTTCACAAAAGTGGAGGTGAAGTTTACAATAGTAAAGAACAGGGTAAACCCTCCACAAAAATGGAGCTTTGCTGGCCTAAAAAATTCTTAAGAAACTCCATCTGTGCTTGGGCACTTGAAATATATATTGTTTTCAGGAGCTTTGTCGTCCTTTGTAGTGAGACCATTGAAGCGGGTTCTGCATCTATGTGACCTGAAGGACATTGTTTCTTATTTTCCAATGAACATGAGGCAGCAGTGCTGAATTCTCTCTTTGTAGGCAAACTGTGGCCACTGGGTGCTAAGTGTCTCGCTGTGGGGACTGTGAAACCATTTGGTCATTTTCGACTTTTAGTGGTGTTTCTTGCGGCTGCACTGGTAGTTTGGTATTTGCTTCACGAAACACAAGGAGTTCAACTGGGACACAGTGCTAGAGGGAGTTCTTTCAGGTGTGGTGGGTCAGGGTCTGCAGGAGAATGAACCAATCAGGCCTCTATCCCACATAGCTTGCCCCCTTGAACTTAGCAACCTGATTCTGAACATTGCCCTAAAAACTCTCCATATAACAAGATGCATTTCCATATAAGGGTCTGCTGGCTACACTATGTCAGTCACTGGCATTTGGAATCCAATGGCAGATTCACATGAGGCCACCACAGATGTTTTATCACACACCTGCACACCACTGCTCTAGGCCTACTACTCAGCAGTCTCCAACTTACTGGCATCACAGTTCTACACGATTTTCATCAAACCCAGTCAATCTAGTCACTGTATGATATACTCATGATCAGCAACAGGACATTCAAAGTTTCACCAGTGCTAACTGGTCATGGGAATTTCAAACATTTCAGGGTAATTATCTAGCCATTTTTCAAGGATGAAGTTGGAGGCACTGTTGGTTTCAGTTCATTCGGGAACCATTAAATGGTGAGGAAGCTCATTTCAATAAAATCTCCAGAGAACTCTCACAGGCAAGGCTCCCCAAAGAGTGGCCAAAACGTCACATGAAGCCAGGCCCATTGAGGTCTACAATGTGAGGTCCATGTGTGTTTTGACTCTCAACTATGGCTGCCAAGTTTTTCAGAATAAAATCATGTGATATTCTGGCTGATATTCCCAGTGCTCTGTGGAAAACCAACCTCGGCCTAGATTTCAGATTCCAAGGTTGACTATCATGTGTGGCCTCTTAAATCCCAACACAATTCATCGCAATACTTCACTGAGGTCAGGTCCAGAACACAGTCCATAATCGGAATCACAAAAGACTTCAATCCCTGGTGGACCCAGTCATCTCTTCCAAGTGCCACACAAATGAGCAATATTATAACCAAAATACTCCCACATGGCCTTCATTTGCTTTTATAAAGACACTCATCATAACCTCTGGCTGGAGGTTTCCATGAGTGGCGCAGCTCAAGACAGTGTCCAAAATAAGCTCCCTTGCCCCTCATTTGCCTAAAGTCAGGGTCGCCTGGACACCCTTCCTGTGAACGAGGATTGATCAAATAAGCCTGCCATTAATACTGCTCTGCTTCTACTATTTGAGGCCTACTGACTGTCAGGTATAGATTCTTTTGTGATTTGTAGACATGAGAAAGCACTAGCACATCTGCAGGGCTTTGAAGAACTCATTTGACCCAAGGGTCCCTATTCACACTTGATGGAAGTTAGGAACCTAACAGAGGAAGGTGAGAGACTTCATCCACAATGACTGATCTTTTTGAATTTTGGTTATGGTTGCACACATGGGATCTTTCTTTACATCCATCAGGTGCTGACAATCTAAGCCACAGCCTCACACAGGGACAAGAGCCTTATACAGACTCATCCTTCTCCAAAGCAATTAAGCAAAGAGCCACAGGTGATGCCCATTCATTTCCATTTGAATACTGTTTTATTCAGGCTTCACAAAGGGGTGGCCTGAGCCAAAGACCTTCCTTACTTTCAGGGTAACAGAACAATAGGTAAGCAAATGGCCCAAAGCAGGGTTTCTCCACTGAGACTTTCCTGGTCACACTGATATCTGAGTTTTCTGAGATGCTGCAATTCCCTTCAGCTATCCAGTACATGGCCATATGACAGAGCTTGGAGGTGGTACATATCTTGGACATAAAACCATGAGCCTATTCTGGAGAATTCAGGAAGAAAACAGGAACTTAAGAAGATAGTAGGTTTTGCCCATTGATAAGGCTAGCCACAGTCCATTCATAAATTGGCAGGATGAATGTTGGGAAGCTTTCTACTAGACAGGACACATCCATTGATGCATTCTCTTTTCTAATACTACAACCACGGACAGAGTGGGATACACAGAAATAGAAACACTCACCTTGTCAAAGGACATACTAGAAACAGTCCACTACAAACCAAACAAACCGCCTTTCCTACCTATTCTCAGAACATGAGACAAAACCAGAAATTCACATCCACACCCACAAAGGCGCCTCCTTCCCCAATGTAGGTCTGTGACTATCCGGAGTGTCCTCTGACTGGTGGGCCATACTATGTTTCCCTAAAATGGATTGTGCTGTCTCAGTTCTGGTCTCCTTGGCCAAATCTGTGAAGTTGTCAGAAGCCAGTGGTGAACTACTACCTGCTTTTTCAGGAAAGGCCCCTCTTCTTAGCTTTCCTGTCTTTTGGCCATCCTCACATCAGTAGGTACCAAGAAAGACAGACTCTGTCCTTGGTAAATCCAAAAAAAGTGAGACCACTGGGACTGGGACTGGGACTGGTTGTGCTTGCCTGGCTTTCTGAATCCCGCGTTTAGAGAGTTCCATCACCCAGGACGTTATGTGAGGTAACCTCAATCAGAAAGTGAATGAAGTCACTGCCTTGGCAACCACTTTGTCCTAAGAGTTGCTTCCAAGGGTCCCATGAGATGGAGGGTGCCCCTACTTCCTGTGACTTTTTCACACGTTAGAATGGTATATCAACCATAGGCACCCGAGAACAGCTCTCCACACAGGCCTGGTTTGGTCAATCTTCTCTACATTAAGATGAAAGAGGCTGATAAAGACACATCCCTTCATCCTGACCAGGTTGTTTACCATGGAAGTTGAGTTTTCCTCCCTCAGGTCCTTCATTGCTGCCTACAACTTCTCCAGAAATCATTTCTGCATGGTCCTTTGAGGATCTCAGCAGGTGGAAGATCCCCTACATTCCTGTATTGTAAGACCAACTCTGTCCCTGATATTCTGTAAAGTTAGATTGAGGGAACAGTGTATGGTTAGGGTATTAACAGGTTTGATTTGGGTTAGGAATCATTCTGCTGGATGAATAATGGTATTGGGAACCTGTGATATTTACAAGAATATATAGGTGAAATATAAGTATAAAAACAGAAATCTAGTTAAGATTTGAAGCCCAGAAGAGCATTGGGCCCTTGATTGGGATACTTAGCTTTTAAATATCTTCTGAACACATGACTCAGATAAATCGATATACAATGGCATAGGACCTTAAAAATTGGATGATTGAATGTAGAAGAAAACATCCACTCATATAGGCATAGTTGGTAGGATTAGGAAGATAGTCAGTAGGTTTAGGAAGAAAAGTGAATATAGGATTTGGACCAAAAGTTCTTTAGCAATAGGGTTTGCGGTAGAGAGTGAATGTAAATGTCACCACATGTGAAGAGTCAGTCACAATGATGAACTGGGGAAAATATATAGGGAAGCAGATATCACTGGAGATATTAAGAATTCAGGCAAAGTATAAATTGAGTGATACGATTAGACATTTTTAACAGGGTAGAGGTTGAGTATAAAATCTTAGAAAGAAACAAATATTTAGTCACCAATAGGATTGACATTTGAGCATTAGGCAATCTGGACATGGATATTGTTAGTAATCCATGCACACTTTCCATTTAGGCTTTGGCACAGTCATAAGTGTGAACTTTGCATTTTGTTTCCAGAATATTACTGTGATAAAGTGCATATGTAGATCAGGTGACATGAGTATTTCTTCCACCATTTCTGTGGGCAATATTTTTAAGGTGTATAAATTAGTACTGGGTGTACAAATAGGTGTTCCCTGTGTCTAGGAATATAGATAAAATAAATGAATAGACCATACTGTGAATAAATAATATTACTGGTTCCAACTTTAAATATTGGATTGAATTGATATTTACAAATATACAGGAAATCTTATATTGAGATACATACATTCATTACAACCATTTATACATCTAATGGTAATATTAAGTTTATGGTTTATCATGAAGAGTGTGTGAGTTTTGCTTTAAAAGTGATTATTGAAATCTAAAATAAAAAGAAGTGTCATGAAAAGACCAGTCAAAAAACATAGAGAAATACTTGTGTATTGAAGCAAGAAGTGATTGAAAGTGAAACAAAAGCCTATCAATTTGCAAAATTGTGAATGAAATATATATCCTATGATGTGCATAAACTGAAGAAATAGTCATGTAACAGTGTTCAATAAAAATGAACGTCAAAATACACATCATGTCCCATAGGAATCTACTTGCATTGATGTTAAAGTGGGTCAGTTACTGTAGAAAAATTAGGACTTCAATGCACCATTCACTGAATTTTGATTTCAGTACTAGGATACAATATGTATTTAAGGTGGATGAATATTTCTGAAAATAACTTTGTGAATATTTGGTTATAAATCCACATTCAAGAATATGAATGCATTTAGGGATTGTATAATAAGACACATATATTTTATATTCTGAAAAATCTGGAGAGTGTGTGTGTGTATATATATATTGCTACCTTTTAATGTCTCTCTCTCTCTCTCTCTCTCTCTCTCTCTCTCTCTATATATATATATATATATATATATATATATATATACTGAACATGGATTTATGTATTATTTTGTTCAACTAGGAAGCTCACCCATAGTTTTAATTTTCAGTTCCAACAACGTTTTGGAGGAGTGACCTCTTCTAAAAATTTGTATCTGCCATGTCAGCCACCTAACAAAAATGTACATGTGATACCAGGTAGGATTCTATATGTACATACAAAAATACATGTGCTGAATATGCTACAGATAAAGGAAGATGGGAATTCACATATTTGTTAACTATAAAACACATGGAGAACTATTTCAATTTAAAATTGACTAGATTTATAACACCTACCAAATCCAACTATAAACCATGCCTCTCTAAACTGCTTGCATTTCTATTCTGTTTGGTTTATTTTTCTCCATCACTTTAGGATTGCTGCAATCTGGCTGGGCACAATTCAGGAGCCACTTGTCAAAAGAAACTAACCTTACTTTTAGAACCACACATGACTAAAAAATAGCTCCTCGGGAAAAACCCTCAGAGCCCAACTGCCACTACTGGCTTCCCACAAGCTCTCAACCTCCACACTCCTGCTCTTGAGGTCGATTGTCTGGGTCGTGTGCGCAGAGCCCAAAAAGTCCCCCAATGAGCAGCTCCGTTGTCTGAAAGGGTGGGGAAACAGCCCAATGGCATTACCACAGAGGAGCCAATCAGCTAGATATTGCTGGGGCTGCTGTGAGCCAATCATCAGCTTGCAGTCTGAAAGGGTGGGGAAACTGCTCAATGAGCATCTCCAATGAGCATCACCGCAGAGGAGCCAATTAGCTTGATGTTTCTGGGGCCGCTGTGAGCCAATCATCAGCTGGCAGTGTGAAAGTTTGTTTGGCCCCTTGGGCTGTGGCTCTCAACACCTCCCCCTCTCTGTTTAAACAAGAAGCATGTGTCTTAGGGACCATGCCTGCCTTAGGTTGTCCAATAGTACATATGGTGCTTACCCATTTTCGAATGTGCTGACCTCAAGGTGTCAGCCTCCAGTCTTAGGTTGGTACCATTGCAATTGGATCTTACCCATCACTAAGTACAGGTCCAGTATACAGTCACACCTGTAGAGAGGTCTTTGTACCAGCGGGGGGTGAGGTTCTTTGTCTCACCTCTGTTGGCCCCCAAATTTTAGCTGAACGACCATGACAGCAGAAGGGAGGAAGATACACCAAGCCAATTGACGGCTCCTTTTGGAAAAATTGTACCACCGATGACATCATCAGCAAAAATACCCCAACACTACCAGAAGTCGATGCACCAACATATTGTTCACAATGCATGCAGGTGAGTTCACAATGCATACAGGTGATACATAGTCCAGGCAAGTTCTGTAAGCAGTTCAGTGATGGCTGTTGCAGAAGCTGTAGATTGGTTTTATCTTTGTCTTTACAGGCACTGGGATGAAGATAGGAATTTTGGCAATAATGGCCAAAGAAAAATTATGTAACATTCCAGAAGGTACTAAAAGAAAACAATTTTCTTAACAATTTACATTGTCTTGAAGAGAATTATTAAATATAATGAAAACAAAAGGTGAAAGTAAACAAACAGATCTGTTAACCTCCTTTTTTGTACACATTTTAAAACAATCCTCAACAGGTGTTTACCCAATTTAAATTAAAACATTTACATCAAGTGTATAAAAAAAATATTTCGATCCATTTTTTCATGAGCGCTCATCATATATGATATATGGACATACGTACATTCAAACATATAACAAAAAACAACAAGTGTGCACAAATAATATAATACATACAACACATAACATAAGAGTAAAGGCCTTATAACATTTTACAGGTGAAATCTCCATTGCAATGTCTAAAAACTCTATAGACCAAAAATAGAACTGATCAGCAAAACATTAACCTAGGTCTGTATGAGCTCAAAAAACAAAATAGAACTTCATGACATGGGAAAGGGTAATAATAAAATAGATATTGAAAAAAGCATCCTGGTTTTGTCACAGATGTAAGAATAGCCAAACTGGAGTTCTGGATATCAGCTGTTATGTATTTGAGCCAAATCATATTCATTTAATCTGTAGAAATCTCTTTAGTTAGTCTCTCTGGAATCTAAATCGGCTGCTGTTCTCCCTGTGGAAACACACAAACAGACTTCCAACTTCAGACAATTACTGGATCAGGACATTTCCATTGTCCTGTTAGAATATCCTACCAAAGTACCTTGGGCTTATGTACATTTTTTGGACACATATGCCTTTCCACCGGACTAAGCCCTGATGAATCAAAATTTCAAAAGTTTAGAGTAAAAAGGGTTATTTTAAGTTTATCTTTGGGGAATATATACCCCTTCCCAATTCCTTTTTTTTTTGGTTTAATTAGTACGTTTTAATAGTTTGATGAGCTCATTTAACTATGCCTTGTCCCTGCGGATTGTATGGGATTCCTGTTATATGAGTAATGCAAAATGATGAGCAAAATTCTTTAAAAGAGGTAAAAGTATAACCAGGGGCAACATCTGTTTTTAACTGTTTTGGAATGCCCACAGTGGCAAAATTTTGTAAGCAATGAGCTATAACATCTTTAGTTTTTTTTCTCCGGCATGAAGGGAGTCCATAAAAAATTCAGAAGAAGTATCAACTGTAACATGCAAATATTTTAATTTTCCAAATTCTGGCAAGTTTGTGACGTCCATCTGCCAAATATGGTTAGGTATCAATCCTCTAGGATTGACTCCAAGATTAACTTGTGGTAAAATGGTCACACAATTTTGACATTTTTTATTATTTGTCTAGCTTGTTCCGTAGTTATTTTAAAGTGCTTATGTATAGTATTAGCATTGACATGGAATTTTTAATGAAAATTTGTAGCTTCTTCTACTGTAGAGAAAATATGTATGTCATGTGTAGTTTTATCTGCCAAATCATTATCCAAACTAAGGGCTCCAGGCAATCCTGTATATGTCCTGATATGCCCTATAAAGAACGGATCTTTTCTGTCCCAGATTAGACTTTGTATAGTGGAAAGAAAAGAGAAAACAGGAGAGGAAGGGGAAATACTACCAGCATCTTCAAGTGATACTATAGCACTAACTATATACTGATTATGGGAAAGTAAATTAAATACAGATACTTTAAGCATCACAAAAGCTTGTAATACTGCATTAAACTCTACATTTTGAGCTAACTGTTTGGGTAGTAAAAATATAAAAGTTTGATAAGGTGTAACTATTGCTGCTGTACCATTATTTGACTCATCAGTGAATATATTTGGAGCATTTATGATAGGTGTATTTCTTGTCATTTTTGGAAAAATTACAGGATGCGATGACCAAAAAGATAATAAAGGATTAGATGGTAAGTGGTTATCAAATGAATCATTAGATTCTCAAATGATTATTGCCCAAGAATTTAACTCATTAGCTAACTCATCAATTTGATTCAGAGTATATGGAGTAATAATTTTATTGGGAGAAATTCCAAACACTCCCTTTGCTGCTTTTATTCCTTTGAGTATTAATTGTCCTACAGCCTCAGCATACCGAGTAAGAATAGTGTTAAGAGAATAAGATAAATGTATCCATAATAATGGACCTTCTTGCCAAAATACTCCAGTAGGAATAGTTTTTGTTGGTAGTACAATAAATAATAAAGGCAAACTTATATCAATTATATCCAAATGAATATTTTCATTATATGTTTCAATGATTTTTAATGCCTTTTCTGCTTCAAGCGTTAACATTCTGGGTGAATTTGGATCTGATGGACTTCTTAAGATATCAAATAAAGGTCCCAACTCTCCTGTTGGTAATCCTAGATAAGGCCTTATCCATTTAATGTCTCCTAACAACTTTTGAAAGTCATTAATTGATTGGAATTCATCTACTCATATTTGAATTTTTGGTGGACTGATCAAGGTTGAAGATAATAGAACTCCTAAATAATTAATTGTAAAATTTAATTGTACTTTATCTATTGCTATCAATAGTTTATAATTTTTTAATAAGTTTTTAAGTGTGGCATGACATTCTAGCAATGTATTTTTAGCTTTCTATGCTAATAATACATCATCCATATAGTGAAATATTTGTAGTTCAGGATTTTGATTTCTAAGTGGTTGGATTATTTTGCTAACATAAATTTGACACATAGTTGGGCTGTTAGCCATCCCTTGAGAGAGTACTTTCCATTCGTATCTCTGATCAGGACCTTCATGATTCAGTGCAGGGATAGTAAATGCAAAACCTGGACTATCCTCAGGATGAATTGCAATTGAAAAAAAAAAAACAATCTTTAATATCTATAAGTAAAACGTACAAGGTTTTTGGCAAAGCAGAACATTGAAGAATCCCCAATTGAGCAGGTCCCATAATAACAATCTCATTATTAATTGATCTTAAATCTTGCAATAATCTCCATTTACCATATTTCTTTTTGATAACAAAAGTGGGAGTATAATGGTGAGATAGAGAGATTGTGTATGTCCTTCCGCTAATTGTTGTTTGACCAGGTCATGGGCTGCTTGTATCTTTTCTTTAGTCAGGGGCCACTGAGGAACCCATACTAGTCTTCCTGATTTCCAAGTAATTTTTACTGTCTCAGTGGCCCTTTCTGAAAATCCAACCCATGTCCGTCTGTTCCTTGGTCTATTTGTATTGGTACTGCTATACCTTGTTCTTGTTTTTCTAATCTTTTTCCTTTCCTAAAACCTTGTCTAGCCATAATACTGGGTGCATTTTGATTGATGTTATTTGTTAATGTCAAACCTAATTGATCTAGGACATCTCATCCCCATAAATTTATGGGAAGATGATCCAATACATATGGCTGTATAGTTCCTATACATCCTTCAGGATCCTTTCAATCTACTACCATTGCTCTTCTATGGGGATTAGTCGCCACTTCTGGGCCTCGAAGTTTTTGAGTGGCTTGTTTTAATGGCCAATGTTTTGGCCATCTTGATGAAAGATGATGCTAAGTACTGCACCTGTATCCAGTAGCCCATTAAATTCATGTCATTCAATATTTAGTTTTAGCATGGGGTGAGAATCTAAATTTAAAGAAAGCATAGCCCTATCTACACCTGTAGACCTCAATGGGCCTGGCTTCATGTGACCTTTTGGCCAATCTTTGGGAAGACTTGCCTGTGATATTTCTCCAGATCTTTCATTGAAATGAGCTTCCTCACCATTTTATGGTTCCTGAATGAATTGAAACCCTCAGTGCCTCCAACTACATCCTTGAAAATGGCTAGATAAATACCATGACCAGTTGGCACTGGAGAACATTTGGATGTCTTGTTGCTGATCATGAGTGTACCAGACAGTGCCTTGACTGACTGGGTTTCACGAAAATGGTGTAAAACAGAGATGCCAGTAAGTTGGAGACTGTTGAGTATTGGGCCTAGAGCAGTGGTGTGCAGGTGTGTAATAAAATATCTGTGGGGGGGCCATGTGGATCTGCCATTGGTTTCCAAATGGATTGTGACTGACATGGTGCAGCCAGCAGACCCTTATATGTAAAGGCATCTTGTTATATGGAGAGGTTCCAGGGCACTGTTCAGATTCAGGTTACTATGGAAAAGGGGGAAAGCTATGTGGGATAGAACCCTGGTTGGTGCATTCTCCTGCAGACACTGACACATAAGACGTGACAGAACTCTCTCCAGCACTGTGTCCCATTTGAAATCTTTGTATTTCGTGAAGCAAATTTAAAACTCCCAGTGCAGCAGCAAGAAACACCACGAAAGTTGGAGGATGACCAAATGTCTACACAGTGCACATGGGGAGACACTTAGCCCCATGTGGCCACAGTTTACCTACAAAGAGGGAATATAGCACTGTTGCCTCATGTTCATTGGAAAATCAAAAACCATATCCTTCAGGTTACATAGATTCAGACCCAGAATTGATGGACTCACTACAAAGGAAGTAAAAGCTACTGACAACATATTTCAAGTGCCCAAACTCAGAGGCAGTTTCTCAAGAAGTCTTTAGGCCCACAGAGCTCTGTGTTTGTGTAGTGTTTGGAAACTCCTCGGCCACCTCCAAGGTTGTGAACTCCTGAGCATATTTCATTGCAGGTATTTATTTACAGATTTTCTAACTCGTCTCCTCTAATTTTGTCTTACTTGGGGCAAAGGTAATGTCAAGGCATTGTTCTGATTGAGAGTGGGAAGATTTTTGTGTAGCACATATTTGCATACACATTGGATTCATTTTTCTATTTTCCATTTGAAATACTGAATCCCTGACACTAACCCATATTTCTAGACTCTGACTACTAATCCTAATATGATGGAGAAAAATAACCCAAACAGAACAGAAATACAAGCAGTTAAGAGGAAGCATGTTGTATAGTTGGATTGCCTTCTGCATGATAAAGGGGAGGTGTCATAAATCTATTCAATTTTTAATTGAAATAGTTCTCCATGTGTTTTTAAAGGTAAAAAAATACGTGAATTCCTGTCTCCCTTTCTCTGTATCCTATTCAGCACATGTATTTTTATATGCAAATATTGAATCCTACCAGGAATCACAAGTACATTTTTGTGAGGTGGCTGACTTAGAAGATACAAATTGTGAGAAGAGATCACTCCTAAACGCTATTGGAATTGAAAATTCAACTTATGTGTGAGCTTCCTAGTTGAACAACATTATACATAAACAACTGTTGGATATAAAGAAAGATCCCATGAGTGTATCCAAATCCAAAATGGCAAAAAAAAGAATTATTGTGAATGAAGTCTCTCGCCTTTCTCTGTAAGATTTTGACCTCCAGAAAGTGCAATAGGGATCCTTTGGCTCAAATGAGTTCTGCAATGCCCTGAAGATGCTAGCCCACAGGTGCTTGTGTTTTCTCATGACTCCAATTCACATAAGGAATCTAAACCCCACAGTCAGTAGGCCTCAAATTGAAGAAGTGGAGCAGTATTAATGGCAGGCCTATTCGATCACTCCTGGTTCACAGGAAGGATGTCCAGGCCACCCTGATTTTAGGCAAATGAGGGGCAATGGAGCTTCTTTCGGACACTGTCTTGGGCTTCGTACCTCATGATAACCTCCAGCCCGAGGTTGTGATGAGTGTCTATATGGAAGAAGATGAGGGCCATGTGGGAGTGTTTTAGTTTTAATTGTGGTCATTTTTATGGCGGTTGGTAGAGAAGACTGGATCTACCTGGGCTTGAACTCTCTTGTGATTCCCCTTAGAGTCTGAGTTCTAGAACTGCCCTCAGAGAAGAATTCCCATGAATTGTGTTCGGATTTTAAGAGGCCATTTATGAGAGTCGCCCTTGGAAACTGAGGTCTAGGCTCAGGGTGGCTTTCCACAGATCACTGGGAATCTCTGCAAGAAAATCTCATGATTTTATTCTGAAAAACTTGGCAGCCATAGTTGAGAGTCAAAACACACATGGACCACACATTGTAGACCTCAATGGACCTGGCTTCATGTGACTTTGTGGCCACACTTTGGGAAGCCGTGCCTCTGAGAGTTCTCCAGAGCTTTTACTGAAATGAGCTTCCTCACCATGTAATTGTTCCTGAATGAATTTAAACCCACAGTGCCTCCAACTTCATTCTTGAAAAATGGCTAGATAAATACCATGAAATTTTTGAAATTCCCATGTCCAGGTGGCACTGGACAATCTTTGGATGTCCTGTTGCTAATCATGAGTATACCAGACAGTGCCTTGCTTGACTTGGTTTCATGAAAATGGTGTAGAACAGAGATGCCAGTAATTTGGAGCCGGATGATTAGTGGGGCTAGAGAAGTGGTTTGCAGGTGTGTGATAAAATATCTGTGGTGGGGCCATGTGGATCTGCCATTGCCTTCCAAATGGCTTGTGACTGACATGGTGCAGGCAGCAGACCCTTATATGTAAAGGCATCTTGTTATTTGGAGAGGTTTCAGGGCAATGTTTAGAATCAGTTTGCTATGGTCAAGGGTGCAAGCTATGTGGGATTGAAGCCTGGTTGGTGAATTATCCTGCAGACCCTGACACACCACACGTGACAGAACTCCCTCCAGCACTGTGTCCCAGTTGGACTCTTTGTATTTCGTGAAGCAAATACCAAACTCCCAGTGCAGCAGCAAGAAACACCACAGCAAGTGAAGGATGACTGAATGGCTTCACAGTCCACACGGAGAGAGACTTAGGCCCCAGTGGCCACAGTTTACCTACAAAGAGAGAATGCAGCACTGCTGCTTCATGTTCATTAGAAAATAAGAAACCATGTGCTCCAGGTCACTTAGATACATACCCAACTTTGATGGTCTCTCTACAAAGGAAGCTAAAGCTCCTGACAACAACAAATATTTCAAGTGCCCAAACTCATAGGCAGTTTCTCAAAAAGTCTTTAGTCCAGAAGAGCTCCATGTTATTGGAGTTTTACCCTGTCCCTTATTTTGGAAACTCCTCTACCACATTCAAGTTTGTGAACTCTTGAGCATATTCCATTCCAGATATGTATTCACAGATTTTCTAACTCTTCCACTATAATTGTGTTTTACTTGAAATGGAGGTAAAGTCAAGGCATTGTTCTGGATGAGAGTGGGAAGATTTTTGTGTAGCACATATTTACATACACATTGAATTCATTTTCCTATTTTCCGTTCAAAATACTGAATCCCTGACACTAACCTATACACTACTAGACTCTGACTACTAATTCTAACATGATGGAGAAAAATAACCCAAACAGAATAGAAATACAAGCAGTTCAGAAGAGGCATTGTGTATATTTGGACTTGCCTTTTGCATTAGATAGGGTAGGAGTTATAAATCTAGTCAATTTTTTTGTTGAAATAGTTCTCCATGTGTTTTTAAAATTAACAAATATGTGAATTTCTCTTTCCCTTTCTCTGTAGCCAATTCAGCACATGTATTTTCATATCCACATATAGTATCTTACCTGTTATCACATGTACATTCTTGTGAGGTGGCTGACTTTGCAGATACAAATTGGGAGAAGAGATCACTCCTCCTAAACAGAGTTGGAACTGAAAATTCATCATATGGGTGAGCTTTGTAGATGAACAACATGATAAATAAATCCATGTTCAGTAACATGAATACTTTTGGATCAGTGGATGATATACATTTCATGATGTATTTTGATTGGCATATATATCGCTACTTTTTAATGTCTGTGTTTGTGTGTGTGTGTGTGTGTGTGTGTGTGTGTATATATATATATATATATATATATATATATATATATATATATATATATATACATATATATACTCTCCAGATTTTTCAAAATATGAAATATATGTGTCTTATTGTACATTCCCTAAATTAATTTATATTCATGTATGTGGATTTATAATCAAATTTTCAAAAGATTATTCTCAGAAATATTCATCTACCTGAAATACATATTTGTTTCCTAGAACTGAAAACTAACTTCAGTGAATGGTGCATATGCATCCTAGTATTTCTACAGTAACTGCCCCAGTTTAACATCAATGCAAGTTGATTCCAATGGAACATGATGTGTATTTTGATGTTCATTTTTTGTCAACACTGGTACATTACTATTTCTTCATTTTATTCCCATCATATGATATATATTTCATCCACAAGTTAACAAATTTAAAGGCATTTGTTTCACTTTCACTAACTTTCTGCTTCAGAACACATGTATTCCTCCATGTTTCTTGACTGGTCTTTTCAAGAGACTTCTTTCTAAACACATTATTTTCGATTTTCATAATCACTCTTGAAGCAAAACTCACACACTCTTCATGATAATATTTTACCCTAATATTACCATTAGAAAGTATAACAGGTTGAATGAATGATTGTATATCAATATAAGATTTCCTGTATATTTTCAGATATCAATTGAATCCGTTATTTAAAGCGGAACCAGTTATATTATTTATTCACAGAATGGTCTATTCTTGTAATATCTCTATATTCATAGACAGATGGTACACCTCCTTGTAACCCCAATACTCAGATATACGTCTTCAAAATATTGCTCCAAGAAATGGTGGAAGAAATACTCATGTCACCTGATCTAATTATACATTTTATGACAGTAATATTCGGGAAAATAAAGCAAAGATCACATTTATGATTGTACCAAAGCCTAAATTTAAAGTGAGCATGGATTTCTAAAAACATCCATGTCCAGGTTGCTTAATGCTCTCAAATGTCAATCAAAATGGTGACTACATATTTGTTTCTTTCTAAGATTATATATTCAAACTCAACCCTGTTGAAAATGTCTAATCCTATCACTCACTTTATATTTTGCCTGATATCCTAATGTCTCTATTGATATCTCCTTTCCTACATAATTTCCCCAGTTCATCGTTTTGACTAACTGTTCATTTGTGCTGACATTTACATTCACTCTCTACTTGAAACCCAATTGCTAAATAACTTTTGGTCCAAATCCTATACTCACTCATCTTTCTGAATCTACCGACTATCTCCCAAATCCTACTGACTATCCTTTTTTGAATGGATGCTCTCTTCGACATTCAATCATCCAAGGTAAAAGGTCTGATGCCATTGTATATTGATTTATCTGAGATATCTGTGCAGGACATAATTCAAAGTTAAGTCTCCCAATCAAGGTCCCAATCCCTTTCTGGGCTTCAAATCTTACTTAGATTTCTGTTTTTATACATATATTTAATCTCTATATTCCTATAAATATCGCAGGTTCCCAATTCCATTATTCATCCAGCAAAATGGTCTCTAACCCAAATTGAACATGTTATCAACTCAAACCATATACTGTTCCGTCATTCTAACTTTATAGAAGAGCAGGGACAGTGTTCTTCTTACAATATAGGAATGTAGGGGATCTACCACCTGCTGAGAACCTCAAAGGTCCATGCAGATTATCCCTGGAGAAGATGTAGGCAGCTATGAAGGACCTGAGAGAGCAAAAGTCATCTTCCATGGCAAACAACCTGGTCTGGATGAGAGGTTGTGTCTGAATCAGCCTCTCTGTTTCTAATGTAGAGAAGATGGAACAAACAAGGCCTGTGTGGAGAGCTGTTCCCGAGTGGCTATGGGTGATATGCCATTCTAACTTGTGAAAGTGTCACAAGAAATAGGAGCAGCATCCATCTCATGGGACCCTCGGAAGCAACTGTTAGGGTAAAGTGGTTGCATAGGCAGTGACCTCATTTAGTTCCTGAAGGTAGTGACCTCATCTCAATTTGTTGGTGATGGAACTCTCTGAACTTGCGATCCAGGAAGCCAGGCACCCAGAGCCAGTCCCAGTCCCAGTCCCAGTGGGCTCACTTGTTTGGATATTCCAAAGACAGAGTCAGTCTTTCTTGGTATCTACTGATGTGAGGATGGCCAAATGCCAGGAAAGCTTTGAAGACTGGCCTTTCCAGAGAAATCAAGTAGTGGCTCACCACGGGCTTCTGACAACTTCACAGAGTTGGCCAAGGAGACCAGATCTGAGACAGGACAAGACATTTTGGAGGAACATAGTAAGGCTCACCAGTGAGAGTACACTCCGGATAGTCACAGACCTACTTGGGGGAAGGAGATGCCTTTGTTGCTGTAGTTGTGTGTTTGTGGTTTTGTCTCATGTTCTGAGAAAAGGTAGGAAAGGCGGTTTGTTTGGTTTGGAGTGAACTCTCTCTAGTAAGTCATTTGACAAGGCAAGTGTTTCTATGTCTGTGTATCCCAGTGTGTCTGTGGTTGTAGACATTAGAAAAGAGAAAGCATCAATCGATGTGTCCTGTCTTGTAGAAAGCTTCCCAGCATCCATCCTGCCCAATTGATGAATGGAATGTGGCTTGCCTTATTGAAGAGCAACACCTACAATCTTTTTAACTTCCTGTTTTCTTCCTGAAGTCTGGCCACTCTCCAGAAAAGGCTCATGGTTTTGTGTCCATGATATGTACCACCTCCAAGCTCTGTAACATGGCCATGTACTGGATAGCTGAAGGGAATGGGATCATCTCAGAAAACTCAGATATCAGTGTGACCAGGAAAGTCTCAGTGGAGAAAGCCTGCTTTGGGCCTTTTGCTTACCTATTGTTCTGTTGCCATGAATGTCAGGAAGGTCTCTGCTTCAGGTGAAACCTTTGTGAAGCCTGAAGAAAACAGTTTTCAAATGGAAATGAATTGGTATCACCTGTGTCTTTTTGCTTACTTGCTTTGGAAAGGGATGTCTCTGAATCATCCTCTTCGCCCTGAGTGAGGCTGTGGCTTAGATCTCAGCACCTGATGGATCTAAAGAAAGATCCCATGTGTGCATCCAAAAGCTAATTGCCAAAAGAGCAGTCATTGTGGATGAAGTCTGTCGCCTTCCTCTGTAAGGTTCCTGACCTCCATCAAGTAAGAATAGGGATCCTTTGAGTAAAATGAGTTCTTCAAAGCCCTACAGAGTCTAACCCATAGGTGCTTGGGTTTTCTCATGACTCCAGTTCACATAAAGAATCTAAACCCCACCGTCAGTAAGCCTAAAATTAGAGAAGCAGAGCAGTGTTAACCGCAGGCCTCTTTGATCAGTGCTGCTTCACAGGAAGGGTGTCCAGGCCACCCTGACTTTATGCAAATGAGTGGAAAGGGAGCTTATTTTGGACACTCTCTTTGGCTGCAACCCTCATGAACACCTCCAGCCAGAAGTTATGATGAGTGTTTATGTGGAAGAAAATGAGGGCCATGTGGGAGTGATTTGGTTTTAATTGTGGTCATTTTTTTGGCGGTTTGAAGAGATGACTGGGTCAAACTGGGCTTGAACCCTTGTGTGATTCCTTTAGAGACTGAGATCTGGAACTGACCTCAAAGAAGTATTGCCATGAATTGTGTTGGGATTTTAAGATTCCATGCATGAGAGTCACCCTTAGAAACTGAGATCTACTCCCAGGGTAGCTTTCCACAGTGCACTAGGAATCTCAGCTAGGATATCACATGATTGTATTCTGAAAGACTTGGCAGCCATAGTTGAGAGTCAAAACACACATGGACCTCACATTGTAGACCTCAATGGGCCTGATTTCATGTGACCTTTTGGCCACTCTTTGGAAAGGCTTGCCTGTGAGAGTTCTCCAGATGTTTCATTGAATTAAGCTTCCTCACTATTTACTTGTTCCTGAATAAATTGAAACCCCCAGTGCCTGCAACTTCATCCTTGAGAAGTGGTGAGATAAATACCATGAAATTTCTAAAATTCCCATTACCAGGTGGCACTGGAAAACTTTAGGGTGTCCTGTTGCTTATCATGAGTATTCCAGACACTGCCTTGATTTACTGGGTTTCATGCAAATGGTGTAGAACAGAGATGCCAGTAATTTGGAGCCTGCGGAGTAGTGGGCCTAGAGCAATGGTATGCAGGTGTGTTATAAAATATCTGTGTTGGGGCCATATGGATCTTCCATTTGCTTCCAAATGGCTTGCGACTGACATGGTGCAGCCAACAGACCCTTCTATGTAAAGGCATCTTGTTATATGGAGAGGTTTCAGGGCAATGTTCAGAATCAGGTTGATATGGGCAAGGGGGCAAGCTATGTGGGATAGAAGCCAGGTTGGTGCATTCTCCAGCAGACTCTGACCCACCACAAGTCACAAAACTTCTTCCAGGAGTGTGCTCCAGTTGAACTCCTTTTTTTTTTTTTTCGTGAAGCATATACCAAATTCCCAGTGCACTAGCAAAAAACACCATGGAAAATGAGGGATGACCAAATGGCTTCACAATCCAAATGGGGAGACACTTAGCCCGCAGTGGTCACAGTTTACCTACAAGGAGAGAATTCAGCACTGCTGCCTCATGTTCATTGGAAAATAAAAAAACATGTCCTCCAGGTCATATTGATGCAGACTCAGCTTTGATGGTCTCAGTACAATGGAAGGTAAAGCTCCTTACAAAAACATATGATTCAAGTGCCCAACCTCAGAGGCAGTTTCCTAAGAAGTCTTTAGTTCAGCAGATCTCCATGTTTGTGAAGTGTTTACCCTGTCCCTTACTTTTGGAAACTCCTCTACCACATCCAAAGTTGTGAACTCCTGAGCATATTCCATTCCAGATATGTATTCACAGATTTGTTAACTCTTCTCATATTATTGTGTATTACTTAAGGTGAGGGTAATGTCAAGGCATTTTATAGGATGAGACCGGGAAGATTTTTGTGTATCACAATTATGCATACACATTGGATTAATTTTCCTAGTTGAACAAAATTATACCTAAATCCATGTTCAGTAAAATAATTATTTTTGTATCCCTGGATGATATATATTTCACTATGAATTTCAATTGGCATATATATTGCTAATTTTTAATGTCTTTGTGTTTTTTGTATATATATATATATATATATATATATATATATAGAGAGAGAGAGAGAGAGAGAGAGAGAGAGAGAGATACTATTCAGATTTTTCAAAATATGAAATATATGTGTTTTATTATACACACTCTAAATTCTATAATATTCATATATGTGGATTTATAATCAACTTTTCACAAGATTATAATCAGAAATATTTATCCACCTGAAATACCTATTTGTTTCCTAATACAGAAAACTAACTTCAGTGAATGGTGCATACAAATTGTAATATTTCTACAGTAACTCACTCAGATTTACATCAATGCAATTTGATTTTTATGGGACATGATGTGTATTTTGACGTTCATTTTTATTCAACACTTGTATGTTGCTATTTCTTCAGTTTATGCACATCATACGATATATATTTCATTCACAAGTTAGCATATTAATAGGCATTTGTTTCACTTTCAATCACTTCCTGCTTCAGAACACATGAATTCATTCATGTTTCTTGACTGGTCTTTTCATGTGACTTCTTTCTAAACACATGATTTTCGGTTTACATAATCACTTTTGAAACAAAACTCACACACTTTATGATAAACCATAACCCTAATATTACCATTAGATGTATAACTTCTTGGAATAAATGATAGTATATCAATATAAGATTTCTTATTTATTTAAGATATCAATTCAATCCATTATTTTAAGTGAAACTAGTTATATTATTTTTTCACAGTGTGGTCTACTCATGCATTATCTCTATATTCATAGACACAGGGTACATCTCTTTGTGCCCACAATACTAATATATAAGTCTTCAAAATATTGCTCAAAAAATGTTGGATGAATTACTCATGTAACCTGATATACATATACATTTTATCACAGTAATATTCTGTACACAAAACGCAAGGGTCACATTAAATGGAAAGTGAACATGGATTACTAAAAAAATCCATGTCCAGGTTGCCTAATGCTCACAAATATCAATCCTATTGGTGACTACATATTTGTTTCTTCCTTAGATTATATATTCAAACTCAACCCTATAGAAAATGTCTAATCCTGTCACTCACTTAATACATTGCCTGATTTCATAATATCTCTATTGCTATCTGCTTTCTTACATATTTTCCCCAGTTCATCATTGTGACTGACTCTTCACATGTGCTGACATTAACATTCACACTCTAATCGATAACCTATTACTGAAGAACTTTTGTTCCAAATCATATACTCACTCTTCTTCCTAAACCTACCAACTATCTCAGTTTGAGTGGATGTTCTCTTCTACATTCAATCCTCCAAGGTCCAAGGTCTTATGCCATTTTATAATGAATTATCTGAGACAACGGTGCAGAATGTAATTCAAAGCTAAGTATACCAATCAATGGAAAAATGCACTTCTGGGCTTCAAATCTTACCTAGATTTCTGTTTTCATACTTATGTTTCACCAATATTTTCTAATAAATATTGCATGTTCCAATACCATTATTCATCCCACAGAATGATTACTAACCCAGATGGAACATGTTATTAACCCTAACCATGCACTGTTCCCTTAATCTAATTTTACAGAAAAGCAGGGACAGAGTTTGTCTTACAATACAAGAATGTAGCGGATCTTCCACCTGCTAAGAACATCAAAGGTCCATGCAGAAATGATCCCTGGTGAAGATGTAGGCAGCTATGAAAGACCTGAGAGAGCAAAAGTCATCTTACATGGCAAGCATTCTGGTCAGGATGAAGGGATGTGTCTGAATCAGCCTCTCTCTTCTTAAGGTAGAGAAGATGGACCAAACCAGGCCTGTGTGGAGAGCTGTTCCAAGGTGCCAATGGTTGATATGCCATTCTAACTTGTGAAAATTTCAAAGGAAGTAGGGGCAGCCTCCAACTCATGGGACAATTGAAAGCAACTGTTAGGACAAAGTGGATGCCAAGGCCGTGACCTCATTCAGTTCCTGCAGGAAATGACCACACCTCACCTTTTTGGTGATGGACAACTGTGAACTTGGGATCCAGGAAGCCAGAAACCCAGAGTCAGTCCCAGTCCCGGTCACAGTATGCTCACTTGTTCTGATTTAACAAGGACAGAGTCATTATTTTATGGTCCTACTGATGTGAGGATGACCAAATGCCAGGAAAGCTCTGAAAACTAGCCTTTCCAGAGAAAGCAGGTAGTGGCGCACCGTGAACTCCTGACAACTTCACAGAGTTAACCAAGGAGACCATATCTGAGACAGGACAGGCCATTTGGGAGAATATATTATGGCCAACCAATCAGACCACCCTCCGGATAGTCACAGACCTACTTGGGGGAAGGAGGTGCCTTTGTGGTTGTGGGTGTGAGTTTGTGGTTTTCTCTCATCTTCTAAGAATAGGTAGGAAAGGTGGTTTGTTTGGTTTGGTATGGACTGTTTCTAGTAAGTCATGTTACAAGGCGAGTGTTTCTATGTCTGTGTATCCCACTGTGTCCGTGGTTGTAGACATTAGAAAAGAGAATGCATCAATGGATGTGTCCTGTCTAGTACAAAGCTTCCCAGCATTCATACTTCCCAATTTATGAATGGACTGCGGCTTGCCTTATGGATGGGCAACACCTGCTATCTCCCTAAGTTTCTGTTTTCTTCCTGAATTCTGGCCACACTCCAGAATAGGCTCATGGTTTTGTGTCTAAGATATTTATCACCTCTGAGATCTGTGATATGGCCATGTACTGGATAGCTGAAGGGAATGGCGAGCATCTCAGAAAACTCAGATATCAATGTCACTACTAAATTCTCAGTGGAGAAACCCTGCTTTCGGCCATTTGCTTACCTATGGTTCCCTTGACCTTAATATCAGGAAGGTCTTTGCCTCAGGCAACCCCTTTGTGAAGCCTGAAGAAAACAGTTTTCAAATGGAAATGAATGGGCATCACCTGTGGCTCTTTGCTTAATTGCTTTGGAAAGGGTTGTGTCTGAATAAGCCTCTTGGCCCTGTTTGAAGTTGTGGCTTTGATTCTCAGAACCTGATAGATCTAAAGAAATATCCCATGTGTGCATCCAAAACCAAAATGGTCAAAAGAGCAGTCATTGAGGATGAAGTATTTTGCCTTCCTCTGCAAGCTTCCTCACCTCTGTCAAGTGAGAATAGGGAAGATACACCAAGCCAATTGATGGCTCCTTTTGGAAAAATTGTACCACTGATGACAGCCTCAGCATAAGTACCCCAACACTACCACAATTTGTTGCACCAGCAGATAGTTCACAATGCATACAAGTGAGTTCGCAATGCATTCAAGTGATACATAGTCCAGGCAAGTTCTGCAAGAAGTTCAGTGATGGCTACTGCAGAAGCTGTAGATTGGTTTTATCTTTGTCTTCACAGGCACTGGGATGAAGATAGGAATTCTGGCAATAATGGCTAAAGAAAAAATTATGTAACATTCAAGAAGGCACTAAAAGAAAACAATTTTCTTAACAATTTACATTATCTTGAAGAGAATTATTAAATATAATGAAAAGGAAAAATGAAAGTGAACAAACAGGTCTGTTAACCTCCTATTTTTTCATATATTAACACCATCCTGAACAGCTGTTTACCCAATTTAAATTAAACCCTTTATATCACGTGAATAAAAAAAATGGATGAAATTTTCATGAGCACTCATCATATATGATATATGGACATACGTACATTCAAACATATAACACAAAACACAAGTGTGCACACATAATAGATACATACAAGACATAACATAATAGTAAAGGCCTTATAACTTTTTACAGGTGAAATCACCATTGCAATGTTTAAAAACTCTATAGTCAAAAAATAGAACTGATCAGCAAAACATTTACATAGGTCTGTATGAGCTCAAAAAAAAAAAAATAGAACTTCAAAATGTGGGAAAGGGGAATAATAAAATAGATATTGAAAAAAGCATTCCTGTTCTGTCACAGATGTAAGGATAGACAAACTGGAGTTTTGGATATCAGCTGGTATGGATTTTAGCCAAATCATCTTATTTTGGTCTATAGAAATCACTTTAGTTAATCTCTCTGGAATCTAAATCGGCTGCTGTTCTCTCTGTGAAAACACATAAACAGACCCCCGACTCCAGGCAATCACTGGGTCAGAACTTTAATCTCTCTGGAATCCAGATCGGCTGCTGTCCTTCCTATGGAAACCCACAAAAAGACCTCCGACTCCAGACAATAAATGGGTCAGGACCTTTCCATTGTCCTGTTAGAATATCCTTCCAAAGTACCATGGGCTTATACACATTTTTTGGACACATATGCCTTTCCGCAGCACTATGTCCTGATGAATCCAAATTTAAAAAGTTTGGAGTAAAAAGGGTTATTTGAAGTTTGTCTTTGGGGAACTTATACCACTTCCCAATTTCGTCTTCTTACTTTAATAAGTACATTTTAATTGTTTGATGTGCTCTTTCAACTATGCCTTGTCCCTGTGGATTGTATGGTATTCCTGTTATATGAGTAATTCCAAATGATGAGCAAAATTGTTTAAAAGAGGTAGAAGTATAACCGGGGACATTATCTCTTTTTAACTGTTTTGGAACGCCCACAGTGGCAAAGTTTTATAAGCAATGAGCTGTTACATCATTAGTTTTTTCTCTGGCATGAAAGGAGCCCATCAAAAATACAGAAGAAGTATCAACTTTAACATGCAAATATTTTAATTTTCCAAATTCTGGCAAGTTTGTGACGTCCATCTGCCAAATATGGTTAGGTATCAATCCTCTATAATTGACTCCAAGATAAACTTGTGGTAAAAAGTTCACACAATTTTGACATTGTTTTATTATATGTCTAGCTTCTTCCTTAGTTATTTTAAAATGCTTTTGTAAAGTATTATCATTGATATGGAACTTTTTATGAAAATTTATAGCTTCTTCTAGTGTAGAGAAAATATGTATGTATGTCATGTGTTGTTTTATCTGCTAAATCATTTCCCAAACTAAGGGCTCCAGGCAATCCTGTATGTGCCCTGATATGTCGTATGAAGAATGGATCTTTTCTGTCCCAGATTAGACTTTATATAGTGGAAGGCAAGGAAAAAACAGTAGAGGAAGGGGAAATTCTACCAGCATCTTCAAGGGATACTATAGCATTAACTATATAATGACTATTGGAAAATAAATTAAATACAGAATCTTTAAACATCACAAAAGTTTGTAATACTGCATTAAGCCCTACCTTTTGAACTGATTGTTTGGGTACTAAAAATGTAATAGTTTGATCAGGTGTAACTATTGCTGCTGTACCATTATTTGACCCATCAGTGAATATATTTGGAACATTCATGATATGTGTTTTCTTGTCATTTTCGGAAAAATTACAGGATGCGATGACCAAAAAGACAATACAAGATTAGATGGTAAGTGGTTATCAAATGAAACATTAGATTTACACATGATTATTTCCCAAGTATTTAACTCATTTGCTAATTCATCAATTTGATTCATAGTATATGGAGTAATAATTTTATTGGGAGAAATTTCAAACACTCCCTTTGCTGCTTTTATTCCTATGAGTATTAATTGTCCCTCAGCCTCAGGATACCTAGTAATAATAGTGTTAGAAGAATAAGATAAATTTATCCATAATAATGGACCTTCTTGCTAAAATACTCCTGTAGGAATATTTTTTGTTGGTAGAACAATAAATAACAAAGGCAAAATTATATCAACTGTATCCAAATGCATATTTCCCATATATGTTTCAATGATTTTTAATGCCTTTGTTGCTTCAGGCGTTTACATTCTGGGTGAAGTTAGATCTGATGGACCTTTTAGGATATCAAATAAAGGTCCCAACTCTCCTGTTTCTATACTAGATAAGGCCTTATCCAATTTATATCTCGTAATAACTTTTGAAAGTCATTAATTGATTTGAGTTGATCCACTCGTATTTGAATTTTTGGTGGACTGACCATGGTTGAGGATAATAGAACTCCTAAATAATTAATTGGAAATTTTATTGTACTTTATCAATTGCTCTCTCTAGATTATAATTTTTTAATAAGCTTGTAAGTGTGGCATACCATTCTAGCAATGGGTTTTTACCTTTGTGTGCTAGTAATACATCATCCATATAGTGAAATATTGTAGTTCAGGATTTTGATTTCAGAGTGGCTGGATTACTTTGTTAACATAAATTTGACACATAGTTGGGATGTTAGCCATCCCTTGAGGGAGTACTTTTTACTCTTACCTCTGATCAGGACCTTCATGATTCAGTGCAAGGATAGTAAATGCAAAACGGGGACTATCTTCAGGATGAATTGGAAATGAAAAAAAAACAATCTTTAATATGTATAACTAAAACATACCAAGTTTTTGGCAAAGCAGACAATTGAGGAATCCCTGATTGAGCAGGTCCCGTAATAACCATCTCATTATTAATGGTTCTTCAATCTTGCAATAATCTCCATTTACCAGATTTATTTTTGATAACAAAAATTAGAGTATTATGGGGAGATACAGAAGGTTGTATATGTCTTTCCGCTAATTGTTGTTTGACCAGGTCATGGGCTGCTTGTGTCTTTTCTTTAGTCAGCGTCCACTGAGGAACCCATACTAGTCTTTCTGATTTCCAAGTAATTTTTATTGTCTCAGTGGCCCTTTCTGAAAATCCAACCCATGTCTGTCTGTTCCTTGGTCTATTTATATTGGTGCTGCTATACCTTTTTCTTGTTTATCTAATCTTTTTCCTTTCCTAAAACCTTGTCTACCAATAATAGTGGGTGCATTTTGGTTGATGTTATTTGTTAGTGTCAAACCTAATTGATCTAGGACACCTCGTCCCCATAAATTTATGGGAAGATGAAACAATACGTATGGCTGTATAGTTCCTTCACATCCTTCAGGATCCTTCCAATCTAATACCATTGCATATTTATGGGGATTAGTCGCCACTCCTAGGTCTCAAAGGGTTTGAGTGGCTTGTTGTAATGGCCAATGTTTTGGCCATTCTTGATGAGAGATGATGCTAACTTCTGCACCTGTATCCAGTAGCTCATTAAATTCATGTCCTTGAATATTTAGTTTTTGTATGATGCAAGAATCTAAATTTAAAGAAAGAATAGCCAAATCTACACCTGTGGAGCCTAATCCCTTGGAACCTCTTTCTACAGCACGACTGGAAAAGTTATCATGTAGGCTGGATATTATTTGTAACTGTGCTATTCTATCTCCTGGTGATATTACTGATATATCTTTTGGAGAACTGGCTATAAATTTTATTTCACCTTCATAATAGAGATCAATTACCCAAGGACTTATCATAAGTACTTATAGATTAGAAGAGCTGCGACCCAATAATAAGCCTACTGTTCCTTTGAGAAGAGGTCCTTTCACACCTGTGGGAATGATTTGAACCCCCATCTCTGGAGTTAGTACTGATCTGGCGGAGGCGCAGTTGTCCAACTCTGCACTCTCTCTGATTTGTCTTATGAGGGATCTGATGGACAATGTGTCCTGGGCACTACTCTGAGGGTGTTGCTGTGTTCCTCAAGTGCTCCATATATTTGTGGTTTTGGGCCCCAGAGCATTGAGCGCCCCTGTCCATATTTTGGCAATGGAGCCCGATGCCTTTCTCCATGATATCGTGGATAAACACCTGGTCTTTGCGCGTTTTTTGATATTGAATTACTCTCTATGCTGGTTTGAGAACGGCATTCATTAGCCCAATGTCTCCCTCTATGGCATCCTGGGCAAATACCTGGTATTCTACTCCTTTGATACCTAGTTTTTTTAAACCCTCCTCCTATGGGGCAATTCCTTTAAAAATGTCCTGTTTGTTCACAATTGTAGCATGTTCGTGGCCTGGCATCTAAAGCCTGTTTTACTGCAGCTGCCACAATTTGCCCTTGTTCATTGATGTCTCTGGCATCCGAAGCCTGTTTTACTGTAGCTGGCACTACTTGCTCTTATTCATTAATGTCTCTACATAATTTAATATATCTTTTTAAATCTTCATATTTGCATCGTCTAATGATATCTCTGCACCAACGATTCGCTTGGTCATAAGTCAGTTGATTTATTAATGGCATTGCTTGTTCTGAATTCCCAAAAACTATGGTAGCTGTTTGAATAAGCCTATTTACAAATTCAGCGTAAGATTCATTAGCTCCTTGTATTACCTTAAATAATTGACCTTATAAACCTCCATGCCCTTGTAAAGTCTTCCATGCCCTAACTGCCTCTGCAGCAATTTTTGCGTATATGCCATGATCATATGCAATTTGTTGCTGCTGATCCTCATAAGGTCCCTTTCCTAACAACATATCTAGATTTCTCTGAGGATAACCAGATTCTGCATTTCGCCTAGCCGTCTCCTTGCAAAATTCCCCATTGGCAACCTTCCATAACAGGTATTGTCCTCCATTTAGCACAGCTTTACACATATTAGCCCAATCTGCTGGCGTCATATTCAGGTTGTTAATGGATTCGACCAAGCTTACAATGAAGGGTGGTTGAGGACCTTAGGTTGTTACAGCCTCTTTTAGCTGCTTCACTATTTTGGAATTTAAAGCATGGTGAATTCACTGCCCTCCTACCTCAAATACAGGGCATGTTAATATTTGAGATCCTGTCTCAGGATCCAAACTATCAACTGCGGGGGTTGGGGGCATCCCAGCATATGGCGGTGGCCATGTTAGTTGGACATATGCATCCTCTGTTGATTGAAAGGTGTTAGTAACAGTCTCCTGTAGAGGTGGCGCTGTTGGTTGGAAACTTACACCCTCTGGTGATAGAAAGTTGTTAGTAGCAGTCTCCTTTTGTAACTTTGTCCCTGATGACTTTTTATGCTCAAAGCTTTGTTCCTCTATCTTTGTCTGAAGTGAAGGATTTGGACTTAGCAAACCAGATACGAATGTCCACAATGGCAATTTGCCAACTGGCAGAGTCCCTGGGCTGTTCTTTTCTACTCTTTTTAAATCTTCACCATGATGGTTCCATTGTGATATACTTAACAACTCCTCCTTAAAAGGCCATGGGCTACATTTTTGTATTGTATCAACGTATGCCCTGACTGTTCTTGATTTTACTGAGATGCCTCCTTCCTCTAACAATTTACTTAACACTCTTTCAGTTTGTTTTTCACTAATTTCTGATTCCGTATTTCTACTATAATACAACCCAACAAGATGATGCCAAACAAAACCAAGACAGAATGATATAAAAAGGGAACAACAAAAAGTCATTATAGCCTTTCTATCCTCCTGATATTTGCATTCGAGCTTTCTCCCTATCTGTTCCTCAGAGGTAAAGAATTTTTTTTCAGATGTGAGGGGTTTTTCTTCCATCTCACTCATCTCCATGGACAGACAACTTAGTACAAAAGTGAAGTAAAACAAGAGAGGTATCTTAAAATGGCTACCCATCCTCTTGCCCTGCCCTCAGGGGTGAGCAGTTTACCTTATCACTTACCCTCAGTTGCTCTGCGTGCGAGCCACCAAACGCTGCAATCTGGCTGGGCACTAATCAGGAGCCACTTGTCAAAAGAAATGAACTTTATTTTTAGAACCACACATGCCAAACAAAACAGCTCCTCAGGAAAAACCCTCAGAGACCAACTGCCACCACTGGCTTCCTTGTAAAGTCTCTGTCACACCCACAGGCCTCTCCACCTCCCACAATTCTCTTGCTCTTGAGGCCGATTGGCTGGATCACATGGGTGGAGCCAAAATAGCCCCTCAATAAACAGCTAAGTGGTCTGAAAGGGCAGGGAAATAGCCCAATGAGCATCACCGCAGAGGAGCCAATCAGCTAGATGTTGCTGGGGCCACTGTGAGCCAATCATCAGCTGGCAGTCTGAAAGAATGGGGAAACAGCTCAATGACCATCTCCAATGAGCATCACCACAGAGGAGCCAATCAGCTAGATGTTGTGGGGCCGCTGTGAGCCAATAATAATTTGACATCTGGAAATTTGCTGGGAGCTGGAAGTTTGCTAGGGCCCTTCAGATATGGCTCTCAACAAGTTCCTGTCTCCTTTCTCTGTAGACTATTCAGCACATGTATTTTTATATGCACATATAGAATCCTACCTGTTATCACATGTACATTCTTGTGAGGTGACTGACTAGGCAGATACAAGTTATGAGAAGAGATCACTCCTCCCAAATGCTGTTGGAACTAAAAATTAAACCTATGGGTGAGCTTCCTAGTAGAACAACATTATACATAAATCCATTTTCAGTGAAATAAATATTTTTGCATCTGTGGATGATATATATTTCATGATGAATTTCGGTTGGCATATATATTGCTAGTTTTTAATGTCTCTGTGTGTGTGTGTGTGTGTGTGTGTGTGTGTGTGTGTGTGTGGTACATTACTATTTCTTCAGTTTATACACATCATAGGATATATATTTCATCCATAAGTTCAAAAAATGATAGGCATTTGTTTCAATTACAATCACCTCCTGCTTCAGAACACATAAATTCCTCCAGCGTTCTTGACTGGTCTTTTCATGAGACTTCTTTCCAAACACATTATTTTCGATTTCCATAATCATTTTTGAAGCAAAACTCAGACACTCTTCATGATAAACCATAAACCTAATATTACCATTTGATATACAACTGGTTGTAATGAATTTATGTATATCAATTTTAGATTTCCTGTATATTTTCAGATATCACATCAATCCACTATTTAAAGTTGGAACCAGTTATATTATTCATTCACAGTGTGGTCTATTCATACATTATTTCTATATTATTTGACACAGGGTACACCTCTTTGTTCACCCAAGACGAATTTATAGGTCTTCAAAATATTGCTCCCAGTAATGGTTGAAGAAATGCTCATGTCACCTGATCAACATATACATTTTATCACAGTTATATTCTGGACACAGAAAACAAAAGTCACTCTTATGATTGTACCAAAGTCTAAAAGGAAATTGACCATGGATTACTAAAAATATCCATGTCCAGGTTGCCTAATGCTCTCAAATGTAAATCCTGTTGGTGACAATATATTTGTTTCTTCCTAAGATTAAATATTCAACCTCAAGCCTGTTGAAAATGTCTAAACCTATCCCTCACTTTATACTTTGCCTGATTTCTTAATGTTTCTATTGATATCTGCTTTCTTACATATATTCCCCAGTTCATCATTGTGACTGAGTCTTCACATGTGCTGACATTTACATTCACTCTCTTATTGAAAACCAATTGCAAAAGAACTTTTGGTCCAAATCCTATACTCACTGTTGTTTCTAAACCTAGCAAATATCTTCCTAATCCTACCGACTTTCCCTTTTTGACTGGGTATTCCCTTCGACATTCAATCATCCAAGGTACAAGGTCCTATGCCATTGTATATCGATTTATCTGAGACATCTGTGCAGAACATAATTAAAAGCTAAGTAACCAACTCAAGGGCCCAATGCCAATCTGGGCTTCAAATCTTACCTGGATTTCTGTTTTCATACTTATATTTCACTTATATATTCTTGTAAATATCGCATGTTCCCAATACCATTATTCGTCCTGCAGAATGATTCCTAACCCAAATCGAACGTGTTCTTAACCCTAACCATACACTGTTCCCTCAATCGAACTTTACAGAAGAGCAGGGACAGTGTGACCATTAAAGTCTCAGGGGAGGAACCTGCTTTGTGCCATTTGCTTACCTATTTATTTGTTGCCCTGAATGTCAGGAAAGTCTTTGCCTCAGGCACACCTTTGTGAAGCCTGAAGTAAACAGTTTTCAAATGAAAATGAATGGGCATCACCTGTGGCTCTTTGCTTAATTTCTTTGGAAAGAGATTTGTCTGAATCAGCCTCTTGGCACTGTGAGTGGTTGTGACTTAGATTATCAGTACCTGATGGATCTAAAGAAAGATCGCATGTGTACATCCAAAACCAAAATGGCAAAATGTTCAGTCATTATGCATGAAGTCTCTTGCCTTCCTCTGTTAGGTTCCTGACCTCCATCAAGTGAGAATAGGGATCCTTTGGGTCAAATGAGTTCTTCAATCCCTGAAGAGGTGCCTGGGTTTCTCATGACTCCAAATCACATAAAGAATCTATACCTATCAGTCAGTAGTAGTCAGTCAATATTGCTCCCAGAAATGGTGGAAGAAATACTCATGTCTCCTGATCTACATATACATTTATTCACAGAAATATTCTGGACACAAAATTCAAAGTTCACATTAATTATTGTACCAAAGCCTAAATAAAAAATGAACATGGATTACTAAAATCATCCATGTCCAAGTTGCCAAATGCTCTCAAATGTCAATTCTATTGGTGACTACATATTTGTTTCTTCCTAAGATTACATATTCAAACTCAACCCTGGTGACAATGTCAAAGCCTATCTCTCACTTTATACTTTGCCTGATTTCATAATGTCTCTATTGATATCTGCTTACCTACATATTTTCGCAAGTTCATCATTGTGACTGACTATTCACATGTGATGTTATTTAAATTATTTCTCTAACCGAAACCCTATTGCTAAAAACTTTGGTTCCAAATCTTACACTCACTCTTCTTCCTAAACCTACCTACTATCTTCCTAATCCTACCGACTATCCCTTTTTGACTGGATGTTCTCTTCCACATTCAATCAACCAAGGTACAAGGTCCGATGCCATTGTAAATCCACTTATCTGAGACATCTGTGCAGAACGTAATTCAATGCTAAGTATCACAATCAAGAGCCAAATTTCCTTCTGGGCTTCCAATCTTACTTAGATTTCTGTTTTCATACATACATTTAACCTCTATATTCTTATAAATATCCCAGGTTGCCAATACCATTATTTATCCAGCAAAATGATTCCTAACCCAAATCGAACCTGTTATTAACGCTAACCATACAGTGTTCCCTCAGTCTTATTTACAGACGAGCAGGGACAGAGTTGGTCTTATAATACTGGAATGTGGGGATCTTCTACCTGCTGAGAACCTCAAAGGTCCATGCAGAAGTAATCCCTAGAGAAGACTTAGGCAGCTATGAAGGACCTGAGAGAACAAAAGTCATCTTCCATGGCAAACAACCTGGTCAGGATGAAGGGTTGTATCTTCATCAGCCTCTCTCTTCTTAATGTAGAGAAGATGGACCAAATCAGGACTGTGTGGAGAGCTGTTGCCAGTTGCCTATGGTTGATATACCATTCTAATTTGTGAAAGTGTCACAGGAAATAGGGAAAGCCTCCATCTCATGTGACCCTTGGAAGCAACTGTTAGGACAAAGTGGTTGCCAAGGCAGTGGCCTCATTCAGTTCCTGAAGGAAGTGACCTCACATCACTTTCTTGGTGATAAAACTTGGAATTCAGGAAGCCAGGCACACAGACCCAGAGCCAGTCCCACTCCTAGTGGTGTCACTTGTTTGGATTTACCAAGGACAGAGTCAGTCTATCTTGGTACCTACAGATGTGAGGATGGCCAAATGCCAGGAAAGCTCTGAAGAGGGGCCTTTCATGAGAAAGCAGGTAGTGGCGCACCACTGGCTTCTGACAAGTCTCAGTGAAGAAACCCTGCTTTGGGACTTCTAATTACCTATTGTTCTGTTGCCCTGAATGTCAGGAAGTTCTTTGCCTCAGGCCAACCCTTTGTGAAGTCTCAAGAAAAGAGTTTTCAAATGGAAATGAATGTGCATCATCTGTGGCTCTTTGCTCAATTGCTTTGGAAAGGGATGTGTCTTAACCAACCTCTTGAATGGCTTAGATTCTCAGTACCTGACGGATCTAAAGATTCCATGTGTGCATTCAAACCAAAATGGCCAAAAGAGCAGTCATTGTGGATGAAGTCTCTCTCCTTCCTCTTTAAGGTTGATGACCTCCATCAAATGAGAAACGGGATCTTTGGATCAATGAGTTCTTCAAAGGCTTTCAGAGGCTAGCCCATAGGTGCTAGGTTTTTTTCTCATGACACCAATTCACATGAAGAATCTAAACCCCACAGTCATAAGGCCTCAATTTGTAGAAGTGGAGCAGTATTAACGGCAGGCCTATTTTATCATTCCTGGTTTAGAGGAAGGTTGTCCAGGCCACCCTTACTCTAGGCAAATGAGAGGCAAGGGAGTTTATTTTGGACAATGACTTGGGCTGCTCCCCTCATGGAAACCTCCAGCCAGAATTTATGATGAGTGTCTATATGGAAGAACATGAGGGCCATGTGGGAGTGTTTTGATTTCATTTGTCGTCATTTGTTTGGTGGTTGGTAGAGATGACGGGGTCCACCTGGGCTTGAACTCTGATGTGATTCCCCTTAGAGACTGAGTTCTTGAACTGACCTCAGAGAAGTATTTCCATGAATTGTGTTGGTATTTAAGAGCCCACGCATGATAGTTGCCCTTGGAAACTGAGATCTAGGTCCAGGGTGGCTTTGCATAGACCACTAAGATATGACGTTTTGTTTTTCTTAATGATTTGGCAGCCATAGTTGAGAGTCAGAACACACATGGATCTCACATAGTAGATCTCATTGGGCATGGATTCATGTGACCTTTTGGCCACTCTTTGGGAAGCCTTGCCTATGAGAGTTCTCCAGAGCTTTTATTGAAATTAGCTTCCTCACCATTTAATGGTTCCTGAATGAATTGAAGCACACAGTGCCTCCGACTTCATCCTTGAAAAATGGCTAGATAAATACCATGAACAAAAATTTTTGAAATTCCCAGGACCAGGTGGCCCAGGAGACCTTTGGATGTCCTGTTGCTGATCATGAGTGTACGAAGTAGTGCCTTGATTGACTGGGTTTCGTGAAAATAGTGTAGAACAGAGATGCCAGTAAGTTGGAGCCTGCTGAGTAGTGAACGTAGAGCAGTGGACTGTAGGTGTGTAAATAAATATTTTTGGAAGGACCACCTGGATCTGCCATTGGCTTCCAAAAACCTTGTGACTCACATGGTGCAGGCAGCAGACCCTTATATGTAAAGGCGATTTTTATATCAGGGGTTTCAAGGAAATGTTCAGAATCAGGTGGGACATAAGTCTGGTTAATACATTCTCTTGGAGACCCTGACCAACCACACGTGACAGAACTCTCTCCAGCATTGTGTCCCAGTTGAACTCCTTGTATTTTGTGAAGCCAATACCAAACTCACAGTGCAGAAGTAAGAAACACCATGAAAATTGGAGAATGACCAAATGGCTTCACAGACCACAGGGGGAGACACTTAGCACCCAGTGGCCACAGTTTACATACAAAGAGAGAATTCAGGACTGCTGCCTCTTGTTCATTAGAAAATAAGGAACCATGTCGTCTAGGTCACATAGATGAAGACCCAGATTTGATGGTGTCACTACAAACGAAGCTAAATCTCCTGACAATTACATAAATTCCATGTGCCCAACCTCAGAAGAA